>NC_054057.1:109890356-110205824 GCF_017639655.2 Falco naumanni | reverse complement strand
ATATCACATATCTATATAAATATAAATAAATATATAAAATAGCTCCAGTGGGTATACCTGTGCACAGGTGTATATTTATATATATAAACACAGGTACTGCGTACTCACACGCTGCCACAACTCGCTCATTACATGACGAGACTTGATTTTCCCAAGCCCTATCCACAGTGCAGTTCTGCCTGGCGGGTTTTTCACAGCTGCCCCAGCCCCAATGACACAGATGATGGAGGTTTTGACGGCAGCCGCTCTCATCTCAGGATGTGGTCTGCCCTTCTGCAGACCCAGCCCTGAGCACAAAGGCCCGAGCTGCTTACACAGATGTGTATGACTCATCCTAAGAGGCAGAACATCTGTCTGGGTGTAAGCATGTGCTAGCCTAATGGGCATCGGTTTGCATTTCCTGCAGCCCATCAGCACCTGAAGTCTAGTTTGATAGAAAAAGAGAAATAAATACTGGGGAAGTTTGGTCCAAGACAAACAAAAAAAAGCTAATGGAGTCCCAGCCTTCCCTCTGCCTCCCTCTTTGGCCCAGAACATAGCCCATCCCTGCCTTTCTGGGACAGAGCGCTGCAAGGGCACGCGCAGGAGCAGCCGGGCAGCGAGCACCAGTAACGAAGAGTCATTTCTACCTTGTGAACCTCTCCCCTCAGTTAGCAAAAGGGAAGGGACTGCATGACCGAGGCAATGAGGCAACCCACCCAGTGACATTTTGTCAAGGCATTTGGAAAAGCACTGCTCGAATACACTGAGTATTTCAGTAAGACCAGGTAATTTAGTTAAAATTTCCTGCTGATAAATAGGAATAAGGAATTTATCTCCAAGGAAGATTCCCTAGAAGCCAGATCAGGTTTCTCCTCCCTTCAGACAGAAGAAGTCCCGTGCATTACCCACCCATGTGCTTCCATTGACGAACGTCCGCCAACGGTGCCAAACTCAATACAGTAGGAAACAAATTACCTGAAAAGCATTCTGTATTGCTGGGAAGCCTTTTATTGATCATTTATAAGCAACAAGGGCACACTCCTAATTGGAAGTGCTATTAATCTTTAAGACTTTAACATGGTGTAAGAACTTACGGGTACTTAATGCTGAAGTAACAGTACATTTCTTGGATGGTACTTAATATAAAGAGCGCAGTTGGTTTTTTGCCTCACAGGCTTTTTTTTTTTTTTTTTTTTTTTAAAACACAAATGTCTCCTGACCAAAGTAGTATGTGCTGTTTTCTAGAAAGAGAAGTGTTTCTAACACAGAAGAACATTATGGTTTTTAAACAGGGGGACTAGAAGTTTTACATAGCTGATCATGTTGTGCATACTGAAATTCAAAATTTTTTAAACCAATGCTTCAGACTAAACCAGCTATTTAATAAAGGCATCAAGAGAAGTCTTAGCACTTTGAGGTATAAACTGCAATAAAAATGCATACCTACAACATCAACAGGAGAGAGGCACATTTCTCTAGCATGAAATGCAAGTTTCTTATGTAAGTATGGCAAAGATTTTGGGGAAAACATTTCTGATATGTACAGGTTTTAATACAGAGAGCATCCCTGAATTTACACTAATACAACAACAATTTTACGGATACTTGGGAAGGATTTAATTTTTCTGATTTAAAATAATCTTTTTGCAGGAACGCAGGTGATGAGGAATTAACAAAAGCAACATTCTGAACTTCTTTTGAGCAGTGGCCTACAAGAAAGGGTTTCGCATAGCATGTTAGCTACAGAAGGTCATTACAGTTCAAAGCCCCGTATGAATTCCCCTCTATATTCAAAGATACATATTTCTTCAAGTTGTTTGGAAAGGCAAAGTTGGGTATTGTCTACAAATCACTGACTGCTCAGTAGCGCCGTCCAGACACTAATAAAGAAGCTAAATTGTCTTTACTAGACCAGTAGTCACAGGTTTTCAGACAGTAATGATCACTTTATTATGTGAATGGCTTTCAGCAGTAAGTACACATGATGATTAACACTTGCCAAATGCTGCGTAATGAAGAACTTGCATGGTTCATATTAAATAAACTGGTACCAAACACTGGGAGCTTTATGAATTTCTAAATTAAAGCATCTATACTGAAAATAAAGCAATGACTAGTGAAAAAAGGGGGGGGGATATTATCAGCTTGAGTGTATCTTAAGCATTCTAAAACCAAAATCCATTCATAAGAGAACTTTCTTTGAAAGAAAACTTCACAGATCAACACATTCAAGTCCAGCAGAGATTAACCTTAAACACTGACCCGGTCACTGTAAAGTACTCTGTCTGTGACAGCAAAGAATTCCCAACTGCTTGATTCAAACTGCTCATCGATCACTTCACCAGCTGGAGACACCTTCCACTGAACTGAGATTGGGAATCAATGTGTCAGCGGGTTAGACACAACATACACAGGAAAACAAGGTATTAACAGCACTCTAGGACCTTTGTTCGTTCATTCTGTTCTTCTACATCTTGACAGTCGCAAACACCATTATGTGCAGTATTATCTTTGCTTCATATTAGCTAGAGTACTTCCCCCAAGATTGCACCTACTCTTCCTCTGCAAGGCAGGTAAATTCCCGTACTCGGAAAGCAAACCCGCTGAGCGCCGGTACTTGTAACAACAGCATCCCCTAGAGGGAACCGAAACCCGCCTGCATCTCCCCCAGCCACTCCGGACTTCACACCCACTATATTAGATATGATTCTAATTAACCCACGTTGAAGGTGGGATGGTTCAACCTCTTACTGATCCTCTGATTCACTTTAATACGGAAAGCAAAAGCAGTTTCACACAAGAGTGTCTTACCACAGAAGTATTCTGAAGCAAGGAAAGCAAAAAAGCAGAAAAAAAACCAACAAAAAAACAAAACACCAAACAAAAAAGGCAATTCTAAGGAGCAGGTAAATCATTGTCAAAACCAGGAGGGTACATATGTATTCTGACAGCTAGTCTCTGCACCTGGGTGGAGTTTGACAAGATTTCTGTGCTGCTCTTCTACAATTCTCACAATAAGAAAATACCAAGCCTCTCCCTCTGGCAGAACACGGCGGCGTGCCTACAAAGGCAGTGTGAAGCCACCCTGAGCTGCCGCTGTATGTCCGTCCGGTCAGATGGACCAATGTCCCTTCGCAGCTGGACCACGTCTGGGGCACTCTTGCTGCGCTTCTTTCAGCTTCTTTTTGTCTGAACAGAATCTGGTTTATGGGTGAGACCACTCTGTGATGCAGACCAAAGAAGGGCAATCGGGAGATTCACTTTGAAAGCAAACATCTGCCCCAGCTACAGCACTGGTGCAGATGTACCAACGGCTGACAAGAAGAACAGAGCATTTGTCAGGTTTAAAAAAAGCTTGAGAAAATTATGTTTTTGAAGAGTTACAGTGCCTATCATGAATGTAGTAGGTTGTGGCATCACTGGTTCCTAAATGCTACTAAAACTTTTCCACTATAAAAATATATAGTCCTGGCTTATTTGAGCAATACTAGGACCTAATATAAAAATAAATCCTTAAAATCCTTACTGGAATTTTCGTAGGAAAAAAATGGCAATTCCTTATTCTATCGAGTCCATAATATCTGTGTTTATGTGGGTTTTACAGCACTTAAACATATGAGCTGTTTTCAAGCAAGCTCCCTTGGGGCACTCCTGGCCTTCTCTGCTGTCCTCCACCCTGCCAGTCCTCTGCCTCTCTGCCACCATCCTCCCCTCGTCCCCCCTCACTCTCCCTGCTCCCACATCCCCCCTCACTCTCCCTGCTCCCACATCCCCCCTCACTCTCCCTGCTCCCACATCCCCCCTCACTCTCCCTGCTCCCACATCCCCCCTCACTCTCCCTGCTCCCACATCCCCCCTCACTCTCCCTGCTCCCACATCCCCCCTCACTCTCCCTGCTCCCACATCCCCCCTCACTCTCCCTGCTCCCACATCCCCCCTCACTCTCCCTGCTCCCACATCCCCCCTCACTCTCCCTGCTCCCACATCCCCCCTCACTCTCCCTGCTCCCACATCCCCCCTCACTCTCCCTGCTCCCACATCCCCCCTCACTCTCCCTGCTCCCACATCCCCCCTCACTCTCCCTGCTCCCACATCCCCCCTCACTCTCCCTGCTCCCACATCCCTCCTCACTCTCCCTGCTCCCACATCCCTCCTCACTCTCCCTGCTCCCATGCTGGCCGCTGCCTGAAGCAGGAGCACTGAAGAGCCTGAGAAAAAGGCTTTGGTGCAGGTTTACTAGCTTGGTTTACACTTCATGCCACACATCTTTCAGTGGGGAAATGCACAACACCGGCCAAGAATCAACAGGGTAGAAGAACAACATGCAAGCCATTCACTTGGACACAACTGAAATTTCACCCTTAATGATCATCAGCAAATAGGAACTATTTCTACAGTGACCAATTTTGCAAGCGAGAGAAAAAACAGAGTCTTTCTAGGGGTGAGACACAATCTGACGTAAACGCCATACAGTATTGCTCAGTGTAATTCCATTTCCGAATGGACAAAACCAGCTGTTGCAGCTCCCGAGATCAGACAGGCATTTATGATAACACCGCTTATGATAGCTCCATACACTCCAAGAAGGAGGTGGAGCAATAAAGCAAGAATACTTAGATACAGGCTTTACCTTTTTTCTTTTAAAAGAAGAGCAAATTCTAGTTAGCAGCTGCTAGGTGGCGATGTGCCTGAAGGAAAAATTCTGCTTTTCCTTTTCCACACACTCAACTGCAGAACTGCTGCACTTACCACCTCGATTTTTATTATTTCAGTTAGAATACATTTCACAGGAACAGCAAGATGAGGTGTTTGCTTTTAAATACATTCAGATATGATAAGGAAATACAGTTAAAGTGTATTAAGCACGCAGGAAGTTCAGATATGCGTGATAAGGAAAATTACATCTAAAGTTTCTTACAAGCAGTTATCTCAACAGCTGTGCCTCTGAGATCCACATAGCATAATCCATAACTAAACTCTGCTCAGTGAGTCAGGTACCGCAGAATGTAGCAACTTCATACACTTTTTACAAAGCATTAAGTAATGACGACTGTACCAGTGAACAGGAGATACAAACACACACATCCTTCCAGATCACTATTTAAAAAAATATAAAGGTACATTGCAAATAGATTAGATTTTAATCACATCAAACTACCTTCTCCCTTTCACAGCCTTAAAAAAAACCCCAAAACCAACAACAAAAGCCCCACCAGGCAGGTGGGCTAAAGCTAGTGCACGCCTTCTTGTTTTGCCTGTCCTTTACTAGCTAAAGGTTTCAAAAATATGCCAGACATTATAGAACACAAATGATGTTTTTGTTGTTATCAGTGGAGTTCCTCGAGACTGAAATATTAAGATTTATACACAATATTAAGTTGTAGCAAAATAATTCGTACATTCTCTTTCATACCTGTCGTACCCTAACTTACTCAAGCCTGCTTAAAGACCAAACATAGTAACACCTAGTAAGGAAATCTGTTAACGAGTGCAAATGTGTGCTCAACTGCATCCGTACCCATGAACTGCTGGGAAACTCAGGTTATGAAGCTCTCTGTTCCCTGAAGCACCAAGCCAGCGGGCATCCTGGTTTCAGTTCCCTACTGGCCTAATAACAATAGAACTGCTAGGGAAACCAAAAACATGGTGATGCCCAAGGATACCAAATTGCAAGCTCTTTGATGACCCAGGAATGGACAGTAATGCCTTGTCTGGACTGGGAGCTGGATTATTATTTTTATTTTTCCATAAATGTTTAGCTGTACTGCAGTTCTTACTGCTTTTTTGAAGACACAGAGATTTTTAAAAAGCACATCACTGTGAATGTAAATAAAAAATTCAGATCACTTACTTGTAAATGTTTAGCAATTTAGAACCAGCTATTTCGTATCAGATCTAAAAACACTAAGACATTTAACTACTCAAAAAGCTTTTGGTTAATTAAAGCCTGTCCTCATCAGCAAGAGCCCTCTCCCTCCATTTTCACTCTGTCACCTCCAGAAACTTATTTATCTCCTTCTCCAAACTCAACTGCACCCTTCTATTGTACCATAGACCATTTACATGAGTAAGAGGACTGAAAAGATGGGGACAAAGGCAGGGGCACGGACGAGCCTTCACTGCTGCTCTCACTTCGTTTTGGTGATTTGTTGGGGCTTTTTGGCAATAGCCACATTTAGCTCTCTGGGTCAAAATATAAAATGGGTGCAGAAGGTACTGTATGATGCCTCTGGCAGCAAGTACTGCGCTGGCAGGTACTTCTTGTTTCCAGAAGGAAGCAGCTGGCAATTTAGGAAGCAGCCCACTTTGCTTCCATCAGTTGGATCACGCTGACCTGGACTTGAGCTGCGTCCTTTGATTACCTTCTGTTCTTTTACTGTGGCACAAAAGCCATAACTCCTGGTTGTTTCAAAGCATAAAGTCTTTTATAAAGCTTTTAAATGAATGGTGAGCAGGGACATGCAGTGTGCACGTTCTGCTGATCCTTCTAAAACCAAATAACTATTTCACAATTGCCAAAGACTGCAGGGCAGCGCAGGCAGTGAACCAGGTGACCACTTCCAAGTTCTACGAGGTGAAATACAAACGAGAAAAGTGTACAATAGCACCTGATTTATCTTGACCTCATTCTTTGACTGCTTACTCAAACTGAACAGCAGGCTAGGAAAATCAGGTTTACCAAGAATACTTTTCATTTCTCAGTAGTACCTCACAATTCAGAATTTGCCAGTATTTTTCTCCTTTTAAGTCTCTTAAGCTGGGCTGAGAACACTTTAAAAATACAGCTAGAATATATAACAGATAAATCTAGTTTATCTAGGCTGAAAAATTGTTCCCGATAATCTTTCCTGTAATTTGCATACACATTTAAATTTCTGAAGGGTTGATGATAGTCACAAACATAATTTATCTTGAACTACAAAGAGTCTCCAACACCATCAGCCTCCAGATGCAAACAGTGAAGTGTTAACTTTGCCATGCTCTAATATTGTGTTAACAGGGCAAAGAAAATACTATTTTTTTCTATATGAGAAATGAGAAGAAGAAAAAAGAAAAAAAGGAGAAAAAAAAAAAAGTCCGTAAAGAAAAAAAAGTCAATTTAAGTCAGCTTGATGCGCAGGCATCTAAAATACTTTTTACTTAGAATAGTTAAGAGCCAGACCATGTTTAGAGGCTGGATTTCAAAATTACTGTGCATATCCTTCAGCTCTGGGAAGAAGCAAATCCAGTTTCAAGAAACCACTAATTACAGGGTTTAGAAATAAAGCAAAGAGCTCTCAGATCGCTAAAGTCCTTGAAAAGGTTTCCCCTTTATAGCTAGCTTGGTGAGACATAAGATATGCTCACAGGGCCTAATTCAACTTAGATGTCAATGTATGTAAATCTACTGAAGTGTGCAGAGTTGACATTGCTTGCACAAAGACGGAGTTAGAGACTCTTACAGGCAACACAGGTAACAACCGTATAAATGAGAGCAAACCATGAAGCCCAATGCTATCTTGCTAAGAACCATGCAGTAAAATCAGTAACAGCTTTTGTTATAGAAAAATTAATTTTGGCTTTTAAACATTAAAGTAATTTCTTATCCTAAACATTAGGATGAAAATGTTAATAAGTACTTATTACAGAACCCTATTATATAACTTGCAACCTACTACGTTAAATTAAAATTAAATTTCATTCAAGTTCTAAGACTATTCTTTTCCAATTGGGGGTCTTGTTCTCTACTATATAAAAAACATCTGTCTTTAATAAATCATTTTACCCCACCAAAAAAACAAACAACAAAAAACCAAAAACCAAAAAAACCCACCCAAATCAAACCAAAACCAAACCCCTAAACACACAGTCACTTAACCTAAATTGCAGTGCTCACAAAAAATCCAGCCACCCAGAGAACAGCACCTTTGCTGAAGATGCTGGTGGATCTATTGCCCTCTGTACAGAGTAGAAGATAACATGAAAAAAGACCACCACGACCTGCTCTCAAGGTACTGATTGCCCTTGCATTGTTTAGAGTAGCAATACAATACAGAATATGTTTAACTGTAGAGTATTGAGTAACACAGATGGAGCACGTTAAAAATGGTATTAATACCACTAGCTACTACAGAGAATGCCCTCACTGTCCATAAGTACAAATTCACAGGTCTCAGAAATAAAGAAGTAACACCCCCATCGACCCCTTAATAAGGGAAAACCTTTCAAAAGTCGTCAGCCCTCCCTGTTCCAAAACATAAACACGAGCTTCAAAAGTCCACGCTCTCAAGCCTTGACAAGTACTGACAGAAATGCTGTGACATGATAGCAAGCCAAACCCCTACTTTTTCCAATGGATCAAAGTTATCATTTCCAATTCTACAGGTACACAAGGTAAGGCATTCTTCCTTCCAGAAAGGCCATTTATAGTCTCAAAATAAAACCAAATTCTCCATCAAAACTATTTTTCAATGGAAACCGCTAGTCTTCTTACTGTGCTTTCTGTTTTTTTGGGGTAAAAAAATCAAAACAAGAAGGTTTGAATATTTTTTTTCACATTTTACATTCAAAAAAAGACACTTATTTTAATTGTTGCTAACTTCCAGCTTTCTGACAACACAGCAAAGTCTTGGGAATGATATTTACACGTATTTCACATCACACACACACACACACCCCCCGCACAGCTGGCACTAGCCTTCTTTTCTTAGGGAACACAGTGGTCACCACGATCACTCACCAGCTTTAATAGAAGAGACCACTGCACAGCATGGGAAGTGTAACAGCAACATGGGGCTTCCAAGCTACAGTGCTAAAGAGGACATTTTAAAACCAAACGTTAGCTTCTGATTTACCATCAAGAAGTCAAAATTTCCCTTTGATGAATGCTGCCCGTGCCACAGACTCTACTCAATGCTATGCGGAATCACAGACAAATGCTGTAGTAATGTGAGAGCGAACACTACCATGGCACAAAGCTTTGCCATTTTTAATCACTTGCTTGTTTTAATCCGGTTTTCAAGGAAAACATTTGTCACGCAACCATAGCTCCTGTCACACTCCTTACCCCAAAATCTGAAATAGCGAGCAAGTTTCAATCACACTTCAAAGACAGCCAGAGTCCTCAAAGGTAACTGCACTCCTGTGCTTTGCCAACAGCTGGCAGGGAGAGGAGGCTGACCACAGTGAATGTCACCACTTGGGGAAGAGCCAGAAGAACATTCAGCTTGGTGGCAGCCGGCTGGATGTCACTGCCACAGCTCAGCTGCGGGTCAGCAGGCACATGCAGGCTAACCCCAATTACTGAGGAGAACAGACAGAGCTATAGAGGAAAGGATCAGAATTACCAAATTTTTAACGACAACAAAGGACTTGGACATGCAGACATATGGGCACGTCAGGTCTTTTCCCAAGACTCATACCCACCACCCCGTCAATTCCTGAAACTCAGTGCTTCCCAAACAAGACAAATACTCCACAGTGTCCTCAACATTTCCTCAGCCTTTGAAAGTGTTTCCCATCTTAACATCCCCTCTCACTTGCCTATGGGCTTCTTTCGCTCCTTCCAGCAATCTCAACACCCTTACTGAAGGTATGTTCTCCACCTGCCCTAAATTCCACCCCGCACTAAGCACCGACTTTTCTCACGAGCCTCAACTTATCAGTGAGCCCAGAGCCTCCCATCCTCTCTCACACCACAACCTCGCAGCCCTTCCCGAAGCTAATACTTTGTAATCCAGGTCTTAAAATTCACTCCGACTTTTCACCTCTATCCCAGCTGCAGCTGCCAGGCTGCTCTAGCTCTGGTTACTCCCAACCCTGTACCAGCAGGACAGGCCTAAGCACACAAAATTCCAAAAGATACGTGATCATGGGGTGTCGATATCCTAGAATGAAATGGCAGATGACGCTTTCAGCTTTGTACCACCTTATCTCTCTCTGCCTTGGTCCTTTGCCTCTTGACATTTTATTTCCTTTCTCCTGAGCTACAGGTCCTCTCAGCTACAGGAATAGGGACCCAAGATAAGCAATGTTGCCACTACTAATTCGGTAAGGTACCATCTTCTTCCCAAAGCGCTCATCAAAAGGCAGTCATCCAGGGTGTAATGGAGTCTATGTACTCCTCCTTCAAGATAAGAGGGTAAAAAAGGTATTATTTTGTGACAGGACTGGTGGCTAAACAGAAAGGGGTTCTAATGATCCGAGCATCTCCTTCTGACAGAGACTCCACTGGAGATAAAATTCCCCTACAGCTAAATCCCAGCTCCCAAGCAAGAAAAAAAAAACCATCAGCTGTAGGAAGGTGGGCTGAGCTAACTACCATAAAGTCACATTATTGCCAAAAATTCTGGGCTCGTTGTTTCCAGAAGTTAGAGAAATTGAACTGTCATATGAAAATGACTGCTCAGGCTGGGTCAGGGCAATTAAACGAGGAGTCATATCATCGGTCTAAATTGCTGATTTGTTGGAACGATGATAAATGAAGAGACAAATAGACACAACATGCACCGACAAGTATTTAAACCATGCACGAAGGTATGACACTGTATCCTCAAAATCAAAGGCTCTCAGTTTGAAACCTTAATATTCAGCATAACTGTGTTTATGTCAGTCTTGGTAATCAGTCTAGAAGCATGACTCCAACCTGTGTGAGCAGCCCCGGCTAAACTGCTCTGAGAGCTACATGGCACCAAAAGCACACACACATACCAGAATGAAGGCTGGTTTTGCTAGTATTCTTTGCTGAGCTGGTTTTCTTGGGTTTTGTTTTAAAAGTAGCAGCAAAAAGGTTACAAAACATAATAAAACAAAAATCTAAAAGTCCTGAGCTGGAGATGTTCTACTCTTTCCATTACATGTCTTAGGAAGCTGTTTTCAGGATAAATAATGTTACATATGATTTTTAACACACAAAAAGTTCAAAGAGTATCACAATGATTGTAAAAATAAAACACTCGCAAGTTAAAAAACACCAGGAAAAGGTTTTTTTGGGGTAACACTGCTTTGCAATGCTTACACTGTTGTGTAACTGCACAATCACGTTTGATTCCCACAGGACATCACCTCATTTTGTGTAAAGAAAGATTTACTGGCTCTGGTCCCGAATAATGACTGAACTGAATCATATCAAAGAGGTGTCGCAAAGATTAATTAAAAGTTTATGAAGCATTTTGGCAGTACAGTGCTAAGTGCCATACAGAAACCTACAAGGAATTGAATAAGCCTGCCTGTTGAGCTCTGTTTGAATAGTGGGCAGAAAATAAAGTCTAGGCTCCACACTAAGCAATGTGGAAAAAAACACTCAAATATTAAATAGGCCTTTCAGTGGGCACCGTCCCTCTCAGGAAACAAGACTAAGGCCTTCCATAAAAAATAGCTTCTGGTAGAGAGTGCTCTATACCATGCATTTTTAACATAGAAGCTGAATTTAATCATCATCTTTAAGATTTCAGACTTCACCACAGTATTTCAGTACATATTATTTTCCTAACAGGGCAAGTTAAGAAGAAAAGAACCGCCCACCAGCACTATCCCCACTACCCCCCAGAACTAGTTGGTACCCACAAGAATTACCAGCGAGGCTGAACTACTTACAGCTGCCAAACGGGCAAAACGCTTACCAGCCCCTTTCGTCTTGTCCCCCTTTCAACTCATCGTCTCGCCCTCTCTGCCTGGGGTCTGACCTCTGATGCCAGGCTCGCTCCCCTCCCGCAGCTAGTCCTATTTTCCGACTCCCATGTTCATCTCCAATACTCTTCCACTAGTACCTACTTGTCCCAAACTCTTGCCCAACCAGTCCCAGTTCCCATATTCTCCTGCCAACATCCATTCCTGCCTTCCAAAACACACCCCCTCTGCTCCGACACCTCACCTTGGTCCGCTTTTCCCCCTTGCTGCCCCGGGTCCCGCAGCGGAGGCGTTGGGTGCTGGAGACGTGGCCAAGCCAGGCAGCTCCTTCTGCGTGGCCAGGGCCTGGGCCAGCCTGCAGCCCCGGCAGCCCCCCGCACCGTCAGCAGCAGCGCATTCAGTGCGGGCAGAAACGTTCAAAATGCAGGTGCTGCCACCTCGGAGTTTCTTGGGAAACAGATCTCTACATGGGTAGCAGAAAGGATGCAAAGGTCAGGCTTCAGATCTCCCCTCCAGAACAGAAGGGCACCAGAATTAATGGGTTTTTTAAATACGGAGAAAATATTTCTCTTTTTCCTTATTATTCCCTGCATTATTTCCTATCTTAACCTATTTTGGGAAATGGGTAACTCATTCTGTGTGAAGTTACAGGAGATGTACATACACGTATATGTACACATACATGTGTATCGATAATGACTTCTAAAAACCAGGCTCACTATTTGTTATACCAGCATTGCTTCAGTTTATTAAAACAGAACTGATGTGAAATACATTCTCCCATGCGTGCTGTTGGCTTAATTAAAAATAAAGAAACAAGTAAGTAAAGCCTCAGCAATATACAGCTTAGTTCAAGAGAGCTGATGACCTATTTTCCTTTGGGGGGGGGGGCATGCCTAATATTATTTATCACCACTTTATTTAAGCAGATAGTCCACTAAATCATTCCATGTTCTCAAAAGTATTTTAAAATACACTTTTGACAATGCTACTCAGTGGAATAAGAACAAGAAATTTAGAAACTGTTTAAAACAGGAAGAATTCAAACTATTATTCTTTTCCAATTTTCGATCTGCACATACATAAATCAAATCCTTCATGAAACAATGTTAAGGTCCTGTATCAAAGAAGTATCAAAGAAAGCAAAGCAAATATCGCCCCCCCCCCCAAATTAATCCTACAGGCTACAGTGGGAGGAGATTAGTGAAACAATTCACTGCATCTCCTCTAAGTCAGAATGTATTTGTCACACCAAGTAATAAACCCCTGTGATGTCTATGCACATGTTGTAGCCTACAAAGAACAATGACAACTATTTGCAATTAAAAAAGAAATGCAACAAAACCAGTCAACAGCCTCCGTTTCCCAGTAGTTCATCTCTTTGAGTCCTTCCTCTGATAGATATTTAAATCCACAAGCAAAATGGCTAAGTGGTGAAGCTGTATCTGGAGAAAAAAGGCGACCCAAAACCCAAGATCTCTACACAAAGACAAACTATGTTCCAGCTGTCCTCTGCTTAGCTGTGCAACCAGCCCCAGCTTCAACTCCCAACATGTTTTCCTTGGCTTGTATGTTGCTCTGCCAAAAGGACCTGACAGCATGCACTTGCCAAACCAGCTCTAGGGCAGGGCAAGAGCGCTCTTCTACAGCTGGAGAGAGCAGCTAAACCCTTCTCCTCTACAGTGATATCACACACGCCTGCCCAAACTTGCCATCACATGCAATGCAAATCACAAGCTACATGGATGAATAACTAACAATTTAAACCTATGGCACTGGAGCTGAAGAGGATTTCCAAGTATTTCATATGCATGTCTTAAGAAAAGTCAAGTATTGCAGAGATACAACAGTGCTGGGCTGAACAGAACAAAATTCTGATATGCCCAGAACAGTATTTAAGTCTCGTATTTCCAAATATGATAACAGACCATTTAAATAAGTGAAATAAGGAGACTTCACTACTGAAAAACTAGACCCTAGCAGTGACCTTGCCCCTTTTTTCCCCACGTTCTTTATGTTGCAACTCCATAATATTGCAAAGTTTTGCAATACTGATGTTTTTCTTACTTAAAGCCCCATTTCTCCCAAGGGCATCTGAAGACATTGCACACAATTTATTTTTATTTTTTAAGCTTTCAATTCTAACAGATAAACAAAGACTCGTAAACTGTGTGACAATGTGAGTCCAAAAGCTCAAAACTAGAAAGCAGTGAAAACTTACTAACTGAACAATTCTGAAGGCCAATCTTGAAGTGCTAAAATGTCTGGGTTTGGCAGACACAAAAACTTTAATAACAGTGTAGATGGATAAATACTGTTACAACAATATGTTTTTTTCTTAAGGTGCCTCATTCATCAAATGCACTCAATCATTTAGGTATTTTGTGTCTCGGGACAAATTTGCTATCTTACGCTCTCTCTGAAGTGAGATACTGAGACACCCATAACACCAAACTGAAGAAATTAACGTATGGAAATGATCATGACAGAGGTCCTAAGAGGGCATTTTCAAGTTACTTTCCACAAAGAGAAGGAAGAATGCAACTACACTAAACCGAAGCCACGCAATCAGTATTTTTCTTTTTAAATGTTTATTAAAAAGATTGATTTTCTAACATCTAACACAGATAAAATTTTAGAAATACTGCATGCGTAGAATTTCTATCTCCCAGGAACCCTGCAAAAATGAATATACTCAGTTTCCTCCTGGGGCAAGTGTCACACCTATAGCACAGCTGGAGAAATCAAGGCAGGAAGATGAGATTTACCTAAGGGCATAGAAGCTAGTCAGTTCCTGACTCTCTGCACTGGGCCAAAGACCACACCTTGCTTTCATCCACTCTAGTAATTAAACGTGAAAGAATTCTTGGTCTGTATATTCTTTTCAGGCAGAACCTGTCTGACCTGTTAATTTACTGACAATGTATTTAAAAAGTCACAAGCCAGCCAGCCAGTGAAGAAGCTTTATTAAAGGAATCCTGGTATTACACGTTTCTTGTAGAATGCCTACCTCTTTCTCCTTACTCCAGACCGTGTTCATTCTGCAAGCCACCCTCTTCAGTTTTGGATGACAGGGGATGTTAATAGTGCCAAATTGTTATTCTGAGGAGGGAATACCTTCTCTAAATATTGCCTACAAGAAGATCAAGACATTAACTCAGTCATCAGGAAACAAACAAATAAAATATGGAACTGTATTATTCCTCTTAATGAAATGTATGAAAAGGAACTGGAAAATGGTAGAAATTAGAAATTCCCAGAAAGAATACTGGTGGAGTTCACATTCTCCCAGGGACCACGAGGGAGAAGATTTGATCTTCACACAGTTAAGTGCAGCACGCGTTTACCCTCTGCAAAGTCAACTAGATTCGTAAAAGTGAGTGAAGGCAGCTAGTTCCTGCCTGTAAGTCCTGATCTGCAAGCCTTGCACTGCATCAACTAAAATGTTGCCGTGGACAGCCCTTGGGAAGCTGGTTGAATTGTGTGTCTTCTAACACTCTTGGATTCTTCTTGTGAACCTTTACACATCTCAGTGAGCACAACGTGGTTCTTAACTTAAGCTAGAAAAAAGCAGTCTGACTTTATTCTCAGAAAGATGTCCCTTCACAGATCCTTTGCATTTAAATTGAGGTATGTCTGACTCTGGCAAGATCAAATACAAGAAAGCTAGTCAAAATGAAGCCTCCACATCCACATACATCATATTAATTAGAGTTTCACAATACTGTTCATGGGAATAGCATTGGCAAGATCACAGCCCTGGTAAAAAATCTGCAGTACAGATGATCCCAAGATCAAAGTTCACCTTGCAGACTTCTCATCAGCAGGATTCAGCTACAAAGGGAAACATACCATCAGAGTTATATCACATATTCATACCAACATAGCTCCCCACGTGTACATATCACTTCCTCAGGGAAAAGTACCTTCATGGGGTAGCCTGAAGAACACAAACAGCGTGCTGAAGCTGTGCCTGCCCATTTTCCTAAAGGATTAATCTTTCCAACTCAAAGGCCTGTAAGCGCTTCCCATTTTGTCAGACTGCAGCAGATATGCCACAAGTCACATTATCAATATCATAAAACAGACCAACCAAACTGCCAGGGTAAAACAGCAGACTAACACATTATTCCCTGTCAAAACTGCTCTCTGATTGTTATTTCTATATAAATTTTATACCACCATGAAATTCCGTCTCTGACAAGCTATATATTGTCTCTACATTCCTCCATTTTTCTCTGAACACAAACATGTACACGCGAAACACGAATTTTCAACGTCCAGCGTGATTTTCACGAACTAGCAGTCACACACTACTTGCACTGTGGTCACTATTCCCAGACCATTCTTACTTACTGATGGGCAGTAGTAGTTCATTTTTGTACACCACTTTTTCCTGAAACTTAACAAATATTGAACACTCAAAGCTCTTACGGTTTCAGAGGCGCTGGTAACTGTCTATGATGACTGAAACTTCTCTGCAGTCAGACTAACACGAGAGATGGCCAGCGCATTACAGAATCCGATTTGAGCAACACAGTTTTGGTGTCACAGGAGTTATGCTAATTTAGGCTTTAATCCGCACTCCCAGGCAGGCCAACCAACTCAGGTTAAAGCCTATTTGATTTCAGTTTCCTTTGCTTGCTTGAAGGTGAAATTTGTGTCAGGAATGTGTGTGTAGTGAAGACAATCTCAAAGAAACCAATTAGCCACACCAGCCTGCACAGCAGTTGGCTGGGAATTAAATATCAGGAATGCTATCTGAGCAGTATCAGAGGTAATTATATATCCAATAATTTGCAAAGGTTTAAGGAAAGAAATTATTATTTAAAAAAAATTATACAGCTCATTTAACTTTGTTGCATAACAAACATTCAAAATAAATTCTGTATCTTTGAATGCCAGTGCAAGAACTTGTGTAATACTGTTTACCATAAACTCAGCAAGACAGTGATTCTAGATAGGAGAGCTCTAAGTGCAGAATGTCAGCAGATGACAGCGAGGCCGCCCAAATAAAATAAGCACATACAAAATCTAATAGAAACATCAAGTTCTTGTCCTCACACACTTACATGTATACCCCTCTAATGTGCCAATTAAAAAGTTTATTCCTGATCTCATTGGATTCAACTGCAGTAAGCCCTATGAAGGCTTGAAGCAATTAAAATGGTTGTATATTGATGTAGCCTGTCTTAACCATATGAGTAAACTCTGAACTGATACTACTTTGTCATCATAAGGGTCCATAAGCAACAGTTCCACAAATTTTTTTGCATTGATTTCCAAGTAAAATTGATGTAACATCTGTACACAGCCTAAAACTGAGAACAAACTGGGAGGGGATATGGCACCCGTATCCAACCGTTTAAATAAATAAATTCTGATTGCTCTGCAGCTGTGGAGAACCCTGCCTGTCTCAATGTGCATGGTGGAAAGGAATCAGAAAAAAAATAACATCCTCAGCAGAAATGCTGACTTGGCCTCAGAGAATAAATCGCCAAAAACTACTCAGTAACATTGTTGGGAGGCAAGCATCTCCGACCCACGCCTGGGAAAAAAAAGCCTAACCGATACTTGTGCAAGGCAGCAATTCCTGCTACTTTCCACAGGAACAGCTTTTAATGAAGAAATACACTGATCTATCATGCAAACGGTGACTAACACCCGTTTGAAGTTTAGCCTAAAGCCTGTGGCCACTTGGACAACTCTCATTAAAAGCATGATTATGCTTTAGTTAAAAGTTTTTCTGCACAGATGTAAGCAAAGTTAGGGTTGACGTTCTAGTTATGTGTGCACTGCATACATGGTATAAAAAGGCTTCAAGAAAACAGTGAGCTACCAGATCAAAACTATCAGTAGTCTGGCAATCTATAAACCAAGGAAATCAAAGCTGCTATATGAAATTCAGCAAAAACTGAACAGCCACCATGTTGCACTGTGTTAATTTTATCCCTCGTATTTGTCTAACATTGCACCAGTGAAGTTATTTATATCATAACAGATTCCATACCTACTTCACTGTATAGTGGCAAAACCAAACCCTACAGTCTGAAAAAAACCAGTTATCAGCTCAAATATGACTGTAGCAAATTTCAAGAAATACTGTTGCAGCTCTTAAAGGATATTTTTAGTCATCAATTCCTTTCTCTCCACCCCCCAACTTCCAGCTTAATTCTCTACAGAATTCTCTATGCTTTTCCAGTTTTCTTCTTGTACATTTACTTCAGAATGACCTGGCTATTATGCCTTATAAAATATTTATATACCTAAACCCTTACGAATTACAAGCTAAAACAATTCACACCACTGCAAAGAAACCTAAATGCGCTAAGAATGTACTGACACAGGACAGCCTTATAATTCCTCCACCCTCATTTTACTACATCTCTCACCATATCTGTCACTCACTGCTAGCAATCTACCTTCAAAAGAGCAGCTATCAAGTTGCAGGGAGGTACCTTTCAGTCTAAGCTGACGACACAAACCTCTGGTCCACTGTTCTAGGGATACCTTCTCCACTGAAAAAAAAATCTTCAAATTATTTCTTGCTGTTTCAGCAAAATGCAGAAGAAACATTACAAATTAAAATATTTAATGTTTTTATCCAATTAATTATTTTAATATTTAATTACATTAATACAATTAATTTCAGTGCAATTTCTTGAAATTAATGTCGGTTACTTCACAAATGACATTAAGTGGATTTCCTTACAACTTTGCAAACCCCAAAAGCATAAGGACACCAACGCACATTGAACATTTAATTAAACAGTTAGCCCATGGGTCCTAATTCCAACAATACGTTGTACATTAATTTTCAGCTTGCAATCTATTACCCACATGCACAAAGAACAAAAGAGTAACCACACAACATTGCTTCCATGATGGCAGGTAGAAAGAAAAGACAGACCTCAGAGAACACAGAGGGCTAATTCTGAAAAAGGATCTGATATGCTTATCACAAATACCAGAACTTATTTTCATGTTCTGCAGGGCACAAAACAATTGGCATAGGGATTATGAATGAATGCAGCGCGCTCACACATGCACACCTCATGTGAAGAATTATGCAAAAAATACCAACGTGCGTGCAGCCTTGCACATGCGGCTGCCTCCTGCAGCTGCCAGGACACAGGGTGAGCAGCAGTTTAGCTGGTGTCCAGCCTGGGACCCTAAGATATCCTGCTGGTGATTATATACATATGCTACAACACATGTCCCCAGTCCCTCTCAGGATTAAAACTTGTAAACTGTTTATCAATATTCACTAATTTTTCTGGATTTGCAACAATTTTTGTTTGGAAACAGCTGGCAGTGGCCCCTAAATATGAGCATTTGATCATTATTTTTCGATCATCATATCATCTCAGTCTGAATGCACAGGCATATTTGACTATCATACTTTTTACACAAATAGGAACCCTCTAAAAGCTGTTCCTGGGTCACAATAAACAACAAATCCTTTTTGTTCTGGGGTTTTTTTTTTTTGTTTTTTTTTGGTTTTTTTTTTAATGAATACAGGTGCATAAATATTTTCCTCCATATGATTGTATTTAAACAGTGGCTTAGAGCAAAACCAAAACAAACCAAGAAATACAACACACCTCAAACCAAAATTCTACTCTCAGCAACACAAGTATAAATACAGAATATCTACAGAAATCTAATTAAATTTCAAACTATCAGGACCAATACTTTGACATTGCTAATCTAAGAAAAAAACCAGAAGAAATCATTACAACCTAGAGATTAGCATATACTCTTTCTGAATCTTCCAAATCTGCCACATCTTTTCATAAAACAATGATTAAGAAAATTATCAGAGAACGTCTGAAGAAAAAAAGTAAACTTCTTTAAAATCTTACCAGTACCATTGGAAAGTATGTTCTCCTAGAACAGAGAATGATGCAAAGAGAAATGACGGGCTCGACAAACCGTCGGTGAACCGAGCATTCCTAGACAGCCCCCTCCTCAAACACCACACAGAAGTCCCAGTACTCCTCCAGCTCATGCCAGCTGCTGGACAGTCGGAAATCATTAATACAGGCTGGCCTTGTTAAAAGACATATGGGTAACTTTGGGAGAGAAACGGAGGAAACTGATGTTAATCAAAAGATAGCCTATTTGTTTTCACAGTCTAAAATAAAATTTGATACTGCACAAGGTTACAGATGGCTTCGCTCCTTACAGTGACAGCATGCAGAGATACTTTTTGGTTGCTTTTTCAACCCCTTTTTAAATTGTTTGTAATCATTCTGTACAACCACACCAGAAAATAATTCACACAGTTTCCTAACACAGTTGTTTAGAAACACCATTTAGCAATCACCATGCTTAAAACAAAGCGTATAGTGCAGATTCATTCATTTTTGTTGTGTCAGGAAAACAGAACCTTGAGTTTTCCCAGAATTACATGTGGAATACTAAGCAAGTACCCAAGTTTGTCTACTAGCAGAGACCTTCACTGTGAGGATTCAAACAGAGAAACTGCAGTTCTGGGTTAGAGAAAAATAAAAAAAAAAACAACCCTAAGATTATGGAGGGGAAACTATCTAAGAGAGAGAGCTCTCCAATGAAATATTATTTTTATTTTAAATTCCGGTTAGATACATTCGCCTTTAAATGTTGAGACACAGCATTTTACTAGAATGCAGTAAAAAGCCAAGATTTCTTCTCCAATATGGGAGACAAAGAGAATCCAAAATTTCTTTAAAAGATAACACAGCTCTACTGGAGTTTTGGCACACCATGAAGTAACTCACATAATGATAAGACAAGTGACCAAGAAGGAAATGACACGTTAGTGACATAAACTTATCCTTTTTTTGGACATTCAAGAATGAGTGGCTGGGTGAGCTATAGATACAAATGCAAAAGAAATTATTAAACTTACTCAGAAAAAGGTAAAATAGTTTTGGCAGAAAGGTACTTCTGACTATTTCTATTCTGGTAGAAATTCCAAGCAGTTATCAAGGCATTACATCAAACATGGGCAACAACAATAATAAATACCCTGGTTAGAAGAAGCTGGCAACCATAGCGCTTGAAAGAAGGTAACAGCCAAAAATCAAGGCCATGTATTGCTGAATTCTCACAGGTAACATTAACAATCAGCGACTGCAGCTTGCAACAGGTAATGAAAATCAGTAAGTAAATGCAACAGACGACTTTAAAAATATTCTCATTTATACCATAGCTTCTATTCTCATAAGAAACAACAGGAATTCTACACCTACTGGAGAAATTAATTATGGGGTTTTTTTTGTAGTAACAGTCAAAGGAAAAGAAGTCACAAAGTAGCATCATTTGTATAAATATTTTCCATTTACTTCAAGGAACATGCAATTTCAGCCACAAAATTTCACCATTCAGCTTTTGCTAACCGCCACAAAGTCTAGCGTAACTGCTAGGACATCTTGCCTTGCATTTCGGCCAGAAGACCTAGCCTGGACCTCCGCTCGTGAGCGGCACACACACATTCCCCCAGGCAGATCCCGCCAGTGTTACACTCTGCTGGAGACCACCTGAGGGATCACTACTCTGTTCCACCAGAAAGTCCATCTCTGCCACTCCATAAAGAACTCTGGACTTACCATACTCATCCTCTGCTGGCCCCTTAATCTCAATTTTCTTTCTAGTACAATACTGCATGCAAGGCAGCAAGCGCATATCTATCCTCCTCTTTTAAAAGAAGTGACTCAAAATGACTGGTGTGCTACTGGTGTGCTACCAGGAAGTACAAATCTACTGTCATTAATAACTGAAATAGGTAAGGAGAGGAAGAGCGTTAAGGGCACATGTTTGAACAGATCAGTGATTGTTCGGAGTGAATAGCCAGAAGCAGTAGTGAAGACCTACATTTTTCTATTGTCACAGTCTTCTTCTCATTACTAATTAATATGTGGGTATGATTGAAAGCAGAAAGACAGTAGCACTAACGTGATTGAATTAAGGTCAGTGGAACAGCTCATAATACCACTATGTCCTGCTTCTGAGAAGTAAAAAGAAAAATAACTTAAAAATAGACCTCCCAGATTATCAAAAGATCACACAGACGTATGCATACAGATATCAATAGATCACCATAAAAAAAACCCCAACAGTCTAGCTAGGGAGATCTATACTGGAAGCATATAAGAACAAAGGCAGCTAAATAAGACCCAACTTACTATTTCTGCATGACACTGTAGTTGTCATGTGGGTGTTCCAATTTGTGTGCTCCTTCTCTACCTATAGTAGGATCTAAAGTTTTGGATGGAGAATTAGATGGAGAAACACAGTAATTTTTGCCTTTCCTGAATGCAATAGAGATCTTGAACCCTCCAGCAAAGCTGCTGGCTGAGAAACTGGTATTGTGCAGGATTATTTTACTTAATTACTATTTTAATAGTGGTGATTATATACTGAAATATTGATACAGTAGATTGACAAAACTTATATGCTAAATGACATTGTAAATTACATCACAGAATAAATACTCATATTATTGAGCATCATAAGCAGAGCAGTAATTCACACACACATCCCTACTACACGTTCTTTCACATAACCCACAATCAATCTATGAAACAAAGTCACCAGATCCTTGCAGGAATCCCAACAGTTTCACCGCCCATATGACATCCCAGCAGTTACGCTGGACAGCTAAACTGGCATACTTCAGGTGTGAGCCATCAAGTAACTGCCCATGGCTCAGAGAAAACTTCCCCTGAAATACCTACTACAGACTTTGGCCAGTCACAAGACGCATAATTCTGCTGTGGTTAAACAGATTTCATATTCTAACAGAGAAGCAGATTATGACTCCTCCTGAAAATACACTATGATACAAATATTTCTAATTTTAAGACCCAACAGTTTCCTGCTGAGAGCTTACAACGTGCTGAAGCTTCATGCCGTTCTCCAGTCTTCTGAGGGGCAAATTGTTCTTGCCACTTCCATTTTCAAGAATGCATTTTGATTCCATTCATTGACCAATCTTCTGTGGCCGTTTTTAGCACCACAAAGATGCATACCATACATTTTGGGTGGAAATTCAATTCTGCATATTTTTCAATGTCTAGCACAGCCTATTGTAATGCAAGTAAACATTACAAAATTACTTGGAACTTCAATGATTCTGCCTTCAACTATTCGAACTACCAACACATTCTTATGATTCATAATCTTTTTCTTCTGACATTGTATTATCTTTTTAAAATATGCTCTGCCAGTTGTTACAAAAGTGGGTATCGTGAGATTTGGTTGAATAACTAAGGAAGTGAAAAAGAAATTCATGAAATTTCATTCCTGACGTCAAACTACATTCCAGTTCTTAACTATGTTGGCATGCTCTGGGAAGCCAGGAGCTGGTCTGGTCAGAAAGTTAAACTGACCTTTAAAGGCAAAACATCTGTTGAGAGTCATGAGAAGTTCAGTCAAAGGGATTAAGGCAGCTGACCCATGCCTCATGGAACCACAAGATATTCATGCAACCAGTTATTGCTATTAACTCAGATAAAGTCTATCAACTACTTCAGTCAAGAAGAGTCAGACAGCTCAGAGGTTCCTGTCGAGATTAGTTACCCATCATTCTACTAAAAAAAAATAAAAAAAAAAAAAAAAAGTCTGGAGTTTTGTAAAAAGGATAGACTGAAAATGTCCAAATTGCTTTTCCTTTCCACAGAAAAAGAGTTTTTCAGAAGAAAAAGAAAGCCCATTACTTTCCTTCATATTCAAACATCAAAAAATGACATTCTTCCTCTTAAATTTCTCACATATTTTGAGAACAATAATATGGTCCGTTTATAACAATTTTATTAAGGACTACTATAAATGTTAATACATTTAAAGCCAATTAACAATTCAACCGTACTTCTAAAAACAGAGCTCATAATTTTGAAATAAAAGAACAGTTTGGGTAGATAAAAAAATTAAACAATATAATTATGTTAAATGCCAGCATTATGCAATAAATATGTTCTGAAATCCTCGCAAAGACTGAGACCCCTGCACAGGAAAATCACAGATTTCAACCGGAGGCCAACGCTGCGGAACTTTTAACGCATTGGAAACCTAGACCACTACTCGAAAACCACTATTTGTCTACTGTTGAGATATCTCTGAGGGTAAAAACTACTCGAAGAAGTCCTTAATTTATCTCATAATTTGGAGGTTTGGTCGGAGGCAAAAGTAACATCTTTGTATGTTTATACAATCAAATGCTTTCCAGGTCAGGCTAAGCAAGAGGTGCATTAAGATACAAAAACGCTAAAGAGAGACAGGCAGATGGAGCCACAGATGAGCTGTCACTTCTCAGTGTTATGAGCCAGATATATCCGGCTCTAAAGAAAGCAAACACAGGCCAGAGATTTATAGTAATAAAGTTATAACTGTAATACACAGATGTTTTCACACAAACCAAACTAATAACATGGGCATGGCCCAGAAAATAAAAGCAGTTACTGCTATTGCCACAGTTTCAGGAACACTAAGCCTAGTACATGTACTAAAATTATTAGATTCAAAACAAGAACACACAAAAGAATTTCTGTCCAACTACTGCCTATAATTTCTCTCTCTTGCAGAGCAATAAATATCTAAAGCAAACTTAATGCCAGTGTTGTGAAAGCATTATCACCTAATACAATGCTGTTGTAGTGGATGGACAAAAATACTTTTGTAATAGCAGTGTTTTGGGGACCTTTCAATGAATGTGTCATTAAGTTTAAAATCAGAACAGAAGGTAAAAAAATAAAATCAGAGGAGAGTAATAAGTCACCCTTCACTCTTCAATTTGCTAAATAAGAAGCATTTCTCCTTTTAAGCTTATGGATGACAGAAGTTTCTGTAGTGACATTGTTTATAGCTGCATAGCAGATTTTTATCCAGAATCATGCCCACACAATTGATTTTCTGTTCAGCAGCAAAAGAGGGGAAAAATGAAAAGTAATTTTGGTGTTTGCTTCTTGGGGAAGAAATATGTTCTCTTCAGCCTGAAAAAGTTTTGCTGCTTTTGTTTTGGTTTGGGTTTTTTTTTTCCCCTCTTTTCTTAAAGAACAGAACAAAAGGCATGAGTTAGTAAAAGAGTGTGATAATTGACTGTATCCTCCTTTTATTTCATACGCCATTAATTAGGACACTCATCTTGGAATGGAAAACCCATGTTCCAATCCCTCTTCCTTCAGGTCAGAATTTGAACAGCATACCATAAATAAAGTCTGGGTTCCCCACAAGGGAAAATAAAATACCAAACATATGCTCATTAACTAAGAACTTGCATATTTCTATTTACAACAGAACTGTAAATATTCTATGATCATTTCACTAATGACTGTATAACTGAAAAAGGAGTAAAGATTGCACAAGACCACCTCAATTTTAACACTGCACTGCTAAAAGAATGGACTTTACAACACTGTTTTAACATACTGTGTACGTGTAAAAACTATGTATTTAATGAAAATCAACTTTTTTCAGCAGAGGGTTTTTAAAATGCTAACTAAACACAAAGTTTACTCACTCCTTTATTAAATCTCTTCGTTTGCTTACAGAAAAAGGTACCTCTAGATTTGCCTGCCTGCATAAACAAAACTAAGAATCACTACGTTGCACCAAAGACCTTCTCTTTCTCAAAAAGCCCTGCTTTGCCATCTGGAAAATGAATTACAGTCACTCCAGAATGTATGGCATCTGGTGGGTAGACCCTGAGCAAGGGGAGGGACAGCATGGCTACGGGCGGTTGTAAAGCACTATTTCTAACCTTTCCAGACACACCAATAAAGTGCTGAAATAAGTACCTACAAAAAAAATTGAGCAAGGAAAAATAGATAAAAAAATAAACAACAGTAAATCCACCTAAGTATTTCTGAAATTTAACTCCTTTGCTCTTATGAATTCTGCCCCTTATGAACACTAGCTTTTCATGTGCGACACTGACATTTCCAAGCTTGTTCTGAATCTCTGGGCTCTTAAAGATGTGGAAAGAACATGCTGGGAAAGCACCCTGCATTTCACAAGTCAGCCTGCAGTATTCCCGATTAAGAATTTTTTTTCTTGGGTTTGTTTGTTGGGTTTTTTTTTTTTTAGTGAAAAAAGCCACATAATATTTACCACATGAAGAATGGACAGATTTTCGCATGCTAATGTATTCTGCCTAGCTGTATAAAACTAGTCCATTTACCTAGTTTCAGTCACCACCAGAAAACTTAACACAGAGAACCCAATGACTGAATAATTTCCCCGCATTCTTTCAGAATTCAGGATACAACAAATATATATTATTGCAAAATGGGCAAATGGAGCACAAAGTTCCAGGTATAGCATTTCAGAAACTACAATCATTCAGAAGCATGTGCATTGATGCATTCCACACGGTTACGTATGTGCTCTCATGCTTAACAATATGGTATTCAGTCAGCTGCAATTTTCAGAGCAATGGTTGGTATCCGATGACAAATTCCAGTCTAGTAAAAAGATTCCTTCCCCTCCATTTGCCAAACAACATTTAAAGAGATACTGTTTCTGTAAACATCATTTACTTGCAGGCAATGCCACCAATCACTGCAACTATTTTATCACCAATTAGCTAAAAAGGATTCAGAAAGAAAAGACATATTGTCTGGCGGACATTGCTCAGGAAATCCAAGCAGCCTATTTGCTCAGCTAGCGCAGCCCGGGTAGAAACATCTGGTATGCTGAAGGATGCTACAGCATGTTTACAAACTGGTGGCAGCTGAACCTCCTGCAAATGTTTTTTAAAATCAATTCGAAAAAAATGTTTAGACACTTTTGTTCCTGAAGGCATTACTGTCACTCCACTGATTATACTAATGGTGTTCTACTGCTATTAAAATACATCTAGGCACCAAGCAGACAATTGCCCCATTTTCCAGCCTATTTAACAGGTTGAAAACATAACTCTACTCATTGTTTATTTTCTTGCTACAATAAACTTTGAGAAAAAATGGCGAAGATTTCTGGAGGTAAGAATATTTTTTTATTTTATTTTTCCTAAACAAAACATCCCAAACAACTAGTTATCCTGCTTAACACTCCTACTTTCAAGAAAGCCCCGAAAATGATGAATTGGCCCTGACACGATCTGCAGGAAGCTACCCTGTGCCGTGAAATACTGACTAATACAAACAGCTAAAGGTTTTTGAAAGACAAAAAGCAGAAGGTCAGGAATTCAGCCATTCAGGTATATTACTAAAAACCAGATTAACACACAGAAAATAGTATTCTCTGGTCTGTATGGTTCATAAATTTAAAAGCAGAACACTATGCATGGTATTATTCAGAAAGGTTTACTATTTAAAGCTTTTGGTATTCATACAGCAACAACAGATGATTCAATGATCGAACCACAATTTTTCCATCCCGTTATTACCAAAGTGAAATATCACATTTCCACACTTTTCCACATTTCAGTAAAAAAAAAAGATTATTTATGCCACGAATATCACTGCAAAACTAACTCCCTCTCTTCCCCACCATTGATCAAATGTTACGTAAATTACTGCGTGACAAACGTACTTTTAATACCTCTCATAGCTGTTGAGGGATTACAAACATAGATTTTTGCTGATACTGCTTCTTAGAAATTAGCTTTTCCTCCAGAAAACCTAAGTTTCTCTTTTGCTAGACATCACAGATAGCAACTGTGCTTGTGGTCAGAGCTTAATTCGTAACAGCTATTATAATTTACTTAATTGTGCATTAATTTCTGCAATTAAAGAATTCAATATATTAAACTGAGCTGCAAAACACCGAAGTCTAAACATACCTCTAATTTTCAAGACCTAACTCTTCATCTATATCAAATATCTGCCTCTTCTCTGAACCAACACACACATTCATGCAAAGCCAACTTGGTAGAAAGACAACCAAATCAATATTTTAATTTGCCATAAAAGAAGAAACAAACATCCATGTGGAAAGTCCACTTATTTTCATAAAAGAAACAATCCTGAAGCACTTCTTACGCTCCTTTCAACCCAACAAGGGAAAAGTCTTCCGAAGGAGTCAAGCTCTAAATGAAAGGTTGGCCTGGGCTGGTTAATAAGAGACATCCAAGATTTTACAAACCCTGATTAAAAATCCCTGAACTTTGAAAGCACTGAAAAACAACACCCATACCAAATACTATTAAATTTATTTACAGAACGCCAAAGAAAAATCTGGGTTAATGTGGCTGTGTTGACCCCAACCTAGCCAAGCAGGATTTCAGCAAGTATTTTCCTACAAAACAAAAAGTAGGCGGTTAAGATCAAAAATTACTCCTTCTATTTCCAGGAGTTGTCCTGAAAGTCACAGGAAGCAGGATTTTTAGAAGCATCACATACAACTTTTACATTATAGGAGAGATTTTTATCTAGCCTAAATTGGGGAAAAAACCCAACGACATGAGTTTATCTATATCAGTTACCTCAAGATATCAGTTATCTATAATGACTGCCAGCTTGCCCAGGTAAAGGAACAGAAACGAGCATGACACTCTTCAAAGCAAAGAATTTCTTCAGGATAGTTACCCTATGAGCAATTTGATGGTGCAGCTATGAGCTACCGTAAAAGACAATAACCATTTTATTTCCTGAATATTCCAAAAGTGGCAAGCAGAAAGGAGAAGTACTGCCTACCCGCTGAATTCCACTGGCACGGCAGCAGCAGTGTCGATGGCATCAAACCCTCTTAGGACTTTTTTTGCCAGGTTGCTTTGCACACCGCTGGAGCTCAGGGTTCGATAGAAGCTATTGGCGTCAGCAGCGTGGTGAATAAGGTGTTGCAACTCGGAATCAGGATCAGAAAATCCACCTCCACTGCTGACTCGCTGGCTAACCAGAAGCAGCCCCGTGTCACCTCAGTGCTCTGCTTCCCGCCCTTGACAGTCTGTCTGGAGAACAGGGACTACCTTCTCCCTTGTGTTTGTACAGCACCGAGTACCACAGATAACGTTAACATTCTCAACATCAACAGTGAGAAAAATAATCACAAACTCCAGAAATAATGGCAAAACAACGAACACAAAATGGAGAAATGGCGATGTACTAAACTATTAAGTGTATCATACCTATTACGAGGGACACATTCCTAGCATGACGGGGAAACAGCTTACCATCAAAACAGCCTACATGAGAATTAAGGTTTGGTACAACAAACGCATTTTAGATTTGAGAAGAAATTTAAACATGCTCCACGTTGCCCTTACTGAACCAATTCAATTCCCTTCCACCCCTAAAACAAATGTTCCATAAATGAGGAGTAATGCTGAAATATCTTCGCTACAGCATGCGGCTAAGACTTCCTCCATTTATTTCTTTGTTACAAGATTTGCTATTTTCATTCACACATATATGTCCGAAATACAAACGGCAAGTCACAAGACAAGACGATGGTATCACACTTCTGTGTAAAAGTGCTATTGCCCATTTTACTGAAGCAGATGAATCTTCAGAACCATCCCCCCTCAAGCAAACCTCAAACGCAACTGATCGCTGAGGCTCTCTTTGTACTAATTACATTCATACAGCAAGCTCCACGCAATTCCTCACTTTTAGTCAGTCAAAAAACCTGCAGGATCTTAAATATTTTTTATAATAATAAAATGCTGATTTAAGTGTTTACACAATAGGATGGAAGCTATTTACACTTCTGCAAACATTGATATTAAAACCTGCCTTAGGCTCACTGCCCATAATTTGCTATAAATTTACAAAACAAATAGTAGTGTAGGTGAGAAGTCCTGGTGATGCTAGAAATATTTTATCATTAATATCTTCAACATGAACATCAACATTCAGGTCTAACTCTACTACAAATATCGCTTGTTTTGTATTTAAAGACAATAAGCTTACAGAGTCATCATCCTCATCAAGAGTGTTAAAAAATAATGCATTGTTCTCAACTTAGCCTTAAAGTAGTATCTTTTTCAGGATCAGCTATCCAAAACAACTAATCATTGTAAATTTACTAATTATGAGACGGTAATTCTCCTAACTGGACTGATTGATACGAAGGAAGAACAGTAAAAATTGATTTGTAGGTCTTGTCTACATGAGGATTTTATTACAAAGTTGATTAGGGCAGGGATTTTAAAGCACAGTAATTCTTCGTACTAGAAATATCAACTGTATGGTCTAGCTTAGTTATCTGAAGTGGATTAAACTAAACCACATAAAAGAAGCTGTTGCCAAACAGCAAGAGTGTTCACAGGCAAGAAGTGAGGAATAGCAGTTACAGGCTTCCATGCGTACAAGGATGACACATGCGACCGATGGCACATGTGCAAGAAGCATGGCTTGATCAAAGATCAGTTTTTTTTTTAATAATGTAGTCCTGTATTAGTTTTTAAAAACGTAGTTCAATTCAATTAAATTAAAAAAAAACAAATTCAACACAATTCAGTAGGTATGGCTCTGGTACAAGGCATTAGAATGCAAAGCTATTACCCAGGACTTTATTGTGCCATTTATTAGCTGTTTCCAAACCTTTCATTTCCTTGCGGAAGTATATTTTCTTGTTTGCCAGCAACAGACTTTTCACTATAATACCCTGAGAGAGTGAGAAACAACATGTTTTTTCTCATTCATTCCCATATTCTTGAAATGAACTTGCATATTAGAGGGAAGTGTAAGTTAAGTGTTACTATAAAATCAGCACAGGCTGAGTACACAGTGCTTTCAACACATTCTGCAAGTGCAAGTCCTTATCAGCATTTTCCTTCACTATTTTCTCAGTTACAGGATTATGCTTTTAAAACACTGTTTATAACTGAAAGACAAGTTCACAAATCCTTATTTTTATATGAGATAAACAGAAAATTATAACTCTTTGTAATGTTTGAACACTTGCTGTTCAACACAAGTATGGGAAGAAAAACTATTTTCAGTAATTCTTTGTCTTTACTTAAATACTACCAGCTTATACTGTGGTCTTCTAAAAATAGCCAGCTAAAATCCTGAACATATGAGAAATCAGTACAACCTCAGGAAGAATTGTATAGCAAAAGAAGAGGAACAGAAGAGTAATGAGTCATATCAAGCATCTCATTGTAAACTTGATTTTTGCAACTGTACAACAGCCAATATTGGGTAAGGCTTCCGGCCACAATAACGTTAAAAAGGCAGCATACGTACACAGATCTTACAGATGTTCACTTCATACAGAGCCCACTTCTGAAGCACTGAAAAAAACCTGGCAAAACCTTACAGATGCCACTTACAGATAAAATAGTTGCACATTACCTAGCCTGGCACTGAACAGCTGCTCGTAAACAGTGCAGACTTCCTATAGCCTTTCCCTTCACTATTGACAAGTAAGCCATTAGTGGCAAGCCTTCGAGAGGACTGGCTAATAATTACATCATTGTATGCTTTCCTTCCACTGAAATGGAAGGCCAAGTTTGGACAAGAAGTAAACAATGAACTCCATTAGGCAATATCTTTCTCTTCTCCTTTAACTGTTATCACCTCCAAAGGAGTGTCTGTCTTCTTTTGTTCAGCTTGTTTTGTTTAGGTTTTTTTTAAGCACAGATCCAGTATACCATAAGCTTAAATAATTGCTCACATCACAGTGCTAATAGTTACAAATACAAAATTACAGTAATCGTTTCTTCTCAATAATTACTCATTTGCATGACACAGTAGTTAACCAAAAGAGTTTCATAAATTTTCTTTGATAACAAGTGCAGAATTATTTAGACTGGGAGCTGTTGAAATACAGTATATAGTAGAGTTCATGAAATAAAACAGAGATGCGAATAAAAGCAATAAATAGTGCTAACATACTAATGAAGGTCAACCTTTCTTATTGACATAGCTGCAGCTGCAAAAAAAAAAAAAAAACAAAACCAAACCACCAAACCAAAAAAACCCTCGAGGACACATTTGTTTAAGAAACCAATAACCATTCTGGGAAATCTACATGGGTGTATGTCTCATTCATTTCTTTAAGTGCTGGGAAGTTTAACTGTATTTGTTTTAAACAGTGTGATTTGTATGTACACTAAGACACTTCTATATTACTTGTCACTGCAGTGAGTGCCTGCAGAGATAAGAGGATCCTTCATGTTAGAATGAACTAAATTCATAAATACTGGTAATGTTCCTCTTCCGAATACACCCAGATAAACAAGAACAACATTAAATACCTACCAACTTCAGGAAATACACCTTGTTTTTTAACAAGAACCTGTATTTGCACTGCTTGGATTCAGTAAACGCACTCGAAAGCTGCTGATTTATATAAATTAGTTTGAAGTTGTGGTTGAGATGGGATGAAAGCATATCAGGGTGCGAAAGTTTGCAATTTAAGATGTCTGCAAGAGGATCAAGGGTTTGTGTACAAATAGCACTAACACCTTCAGAAAAAGAAGTAGGGAAAATTATTGATACGTATGAATAAGAGACCACTAACAACTTCAGCTAGCTTTGTACCTTGTGTAGCAGCAAATGCAATCTAACTTCAAAAAATATTTTATATGCATTATGCACTCACACTAGATGACAGAGAAGTGTTAGAGACTACATTTACTTTTCTTATAAAAACTGTAATCGTTAACTACTTTGAAGAGGAATAATTTTGAGATATTATAGTTAAAATGGGCATCTTAATTGCTTAAAATGATCTTTAAAAAGTGGCAAATTAACAGTTTTCAAATCTTACATGGCGTATAGCTTAGATGAGAACATTTGACAAATACTTCTTAAGATGATTCAACTTATTTTTTCACTAGTTTTATTTATTGTTTCACAAGTGCAATCTAACCACTAGTTACTTGGTGGCATTGTCATGTCAGGATAGCACATAGCTACCTTTCCTTTGCTCTCTATTCAAAAAAATAGCATAAAATTTTGACCATAAAATGCACAAAAGGCATCAGGAGTTACTTATTAGACAAATTTGTATTCCAGCACAAAAATAAAAAACTCAGTGTCAGAAATATTTCAAAAACTAAATTAATCTGAAATGCTTATTCAGAACTTTGGAAGCAGGAAACTTCATGATATCATTAGAAGTGTCAAAAATAACCCATTGGATTATTTTTTTTAATGAATCAATAATAAAATTACCTGTATATATTACTTAAAAACAAATAACATCACTGAAAAAAATCCACTGTTTTGTTCAGATACAGAGTATCTGAAAGTAATCTGATTTAGAGACAAAAACCCAACAACAAAAAGCAATTATGGCACTCCTGGTCATGACTGGAGTATTAGAAACTTACGTATAATTTTGTTAGACAAAGTGGACAGAGGATACAGAAATACAGAGAGGACCTCTGCTAGAGCCCCAAGAGCGGCATGCCGGGCACTTCAATGGAAAGCTCAAGGATAATTGTTAAATTCAAGATTAATACCAACTTTGAGCTGTTAGCCTCCTCTGCAATGCAGAGTGAAGCCTGGCTGATGCCATTTCCACAAAAGCTGACACAAAAAAAGTGCAAGTTCAGTGACTAGTCTGGACTACTCATTTCTTCCTTTTAGCAGCTTTTCGTACTACAGCATTCTCTGTGTACAATACACACAACAACAGGACAAACTCAGAGACAGCATAAGTTAGAAGCTGCAGAGTGGCATAAATCTAATTAAGTTTAAGTGGTAAGACTAAAAGAATGTAAATTAGAACCAGATACATATCAGCTTCCTCACATGCAAGTTGCACTGAATCAGACTTCCTCTGGATTCTCTAAATCCAGCCCAACATTACTACTCGGTGGAACTCAAAATTGAACTAGAGTCTTAGGCAATAGTTAACCAGAAAGAATGCATTTAAGATTAAGAACGCTGAAAATACATACTCAAAATATATTTTTTAGAAAAGCAATCAAGAGAAAACAGTTTAATCTTTTGTTTTTTCTACAAATATATATTAGTTTACAAGAGGAATCCCCCAGGTCAAAATCACAGCTGAAATTATTTCCTCAAGGATTTCCACTGCTGTTCATTTTACCAGTAACGGTCAATAACTGTAGCAATCAAAACCATCATCTTTCTACAGTGGGATCAGTAAAAACCTGGTACATAGGCAGTAGCAAGGTGAACGTGAAAGAACAGCAAAACCAATATCTACTATAAAGCTAAGAGCCAGTAATACCAAAGAGCCCATCAAGGTATAAAAACCTTCATTTTACAACCTTCTGAAAGAGCAAGCCACTGTTATCTTGCCTATTTGGGACTGCCTGTCCAAATACATTGTGATTGTTTACTTTGCAATTACTTCAGTAAGTTGATTATCAACAGTAGCAAATCAATTCTGTCAAGGCAATTACTTTTTGAAAAGTATATACAGAAAAACAGAACAAAGACCAAAAGAAGAAAAGCTGAATTCATCTTAAAAGATGAGTTTATGCACAGAGGCTACACACAAGAGCAGTTTGAAATCCAAAATACCATTTTTCTAGTTAGCACCTATTCAGGTTGATACCCAAGATGCATACACTTCCTGAGTGCTTACACCACTCAGAAAAAAAACCTGACAAAGACACGTATTGCTAAGCGTGCAGGCAACAGTCTGATCTACACTGAAAGTTGACAGAGCTGAAAATACTGTTCTAACATTAGTTAACCCACCTTAAACGCTTATCGTGAATGTTAAAAGCAAAAATATTTCCCATATGATTGGAAACATGAGCCTCTCTACCTGCAGCTGAATCATTTGCTATGTTAAAATCCTGTACTCACCTTTTACTGGCAGCGAAAGGAAAGTTAAGCGCTTGTTACTAACGGTAACAGTCTACCTCTTAATTTTCATGAACTGTGAAGGAATCTTTGCAACCCACTCATGCCCACCCAGTTACATGTTCTTCAATGAGATACTAGGGAGTGTGAGTTCTCAAATTGTCCCTAGTTTGACAGCAGTTTCGTTGCAACTTTTTGTCCAGTACCAGTGCAAATGCAATTGGGCAAAGAGGGGCACTTCATATGACGTAAGTACCTTTCCAAAATAAACAGAAATGATTCTCTCTTGTGTACTAACCAACTTAAATGCAACTTATTGGTTTTGCACATGAGGAAGACTACTTTTGAAGGGCTTCTGAAGACATTTTTCTATATGTCTTAGATTGAGTAAAATGCAAAGATTGATAAAGCTAGCATCTAGGCTGATATATAGTGCAAACACAAAGCATCTATATCCAGCAAAGCAGAGAACTAAATTTCAGACTTACGTTTCTCATCATCAGCATGTACTAGAGATGCTGCTCTCGACAAAACATCCAATGGAGTCTCCATTCCTCTCTGGATCCTGGAAAATTCAGAGCCAAAGTTTCAACGAGTAAACTCACAGAGCCCTTACCACAACATACGCAGTGGTATGCCCCTTGTTCACAGCATACACACATCAGGTTTAACAGAAGGAAGTAGTAATGAACAAGAAGAGCACCACAGCAGAAAGAATAAAAAAAAAAAAACAGGTTTCTGCTGCTCTTTGCATGTTCTACTAGCACAGGATTTGCTAAAACTAAGTCAGTGCTGAAAACAAGGCAATGCTGGAATTAGCTTTCCCACCAACTACTCATCCAAAACAAATCAGAAGACCAAATTCTCAAGTACTTGACTGAAGCTGATGACCACTGCTCATGTACGTTGTGTCCTGGTTTCAGCTGGGCCAGAGTTAATCTTCTTCCTAGAATCTGGAGCAGTGCTATGCTTTGGATTTAGGATGAGAATGATGTTGCTAACACACTGATGGTTTTAGTATAAACACTACTTAGCAACAGCCAAGTCAAGGACTTCTCAGCTTCTTACACCGCCCCGACCAGCAAGTAGGCTGGGGGGGGGGGGAAGGGCACAAGAAGCTGGCAGGGGGCACAGCCAGGATAGCTGATCCCAACTGACCAAAGGGCTATTCCATACCATAGGACATCATGCTCAGTGTAGGAACTGGGGGGAAAGCTGCCCAGGGGCCGCCGCTTGGGAACTGACTGGGCATCTGTCAGCAAGTGGTAAGCAATTGCATTGTGCATCACTTGTTTTATCTGTTCTAATTCCTTTACCATTTTTATCTGTTCTAATTCCTTTATCATTATTATTACTTTCTTCTTTTTCTATCCCATTAAACTGTCTTTATCTCAACCCACGAGTTTTCTCACTTTTACTCTTCCAATTTTCTCCCTCATCCCGCTGAGGTGGCGAGAGTGAGTGAGCGGCTGTGCAGTGTGTAGTTGCTGGCTGGGGTTAAACCACAACAGTTGCAACAGGGTCATCTGCTACATGTTGTAAGCAGTTTGGCCTCCCACATACCGGCCTTCCACCCCAATAAATAGCTATTTGAGACAATACCCAAAGATGTGACTCGTCTGAAGTCAAGATGACAGCTGGCTCGGCATGAGCGTAAGATTGCTCAAGATCCATATTCAATAAACTTGCACCCCACACTCTCCCATGCCCAAAGTAGAATCATCCAAAGCTTATAAGCCATTAAGACATTTTCATACTCATGAACATCTAGTGAAACACCGGGCACGCGTATATATAATGACACAGACAGAACAGTATAACTTGTATAATCATAATCACACCTCAGTAGCTGCTTTGCCCTGTTTTTCTCTGCTTACAACACAATTCCCATACTTGAAAAATGAACCCCATCACATAAAAACACACGTTTCAGCACTCGGACTCGCCTGAAAAAACGCATCATGTTACAGCTCATATAAGCCTGTCAACGTTTCACACGAATGGCTTCAAAACTAAAACCCAAGTTCCTAATATAAAGTTCCAAAAATATGGAAGGGAAAGGAAAGAAGAGAATAACATGTTGTCGAGACGCTTTTGTTGAAAAGCCAACAGCTTATATGTGTTTTTAAATAAGGTGGCAACAGCATAGACAGAACTGTTAAGAAAACAAGTGGAGAAAGAAACCCCAGGACTGCTAACAATTTTGCTGGGGTTTTTCCCCACAAAACTAGCATGCTATCCTGTCATAAGAACTGTTTACTGTAACCTACTTTACAGTATGGTCTTAAAAAAAAAAAAAGAAAAAATGGTAGTGGCAACTACAGAAATCTCAAACACATGTATATAGACTTAACAATAAGCATATGTTTGGGAAGCAATTTCCTTGACTTTGCACTATAAATAATAAACCTCGCTATCCTCCCTCCCTCTTCCTAAATAATGTCAAACACTTTAAAACTAATCACAGATTTGAAAGCATAAGGAAAAGGATTCTTAAAGTATTTTTAAGTTTAAAAATATATACTTTCGATAAAGAATTAAATTCACTCTTGTTTCCATAGAAGTGTGCAAGAAGAAGAGACATACTTGAAATAATTAAGTATAGCGCTTGAGGATAAAACCACGAATTCTCCCTCCCTGTCAGAATTAGCTTTTGCTCAAAGAACAGTATCCTAACTGAACTTATAAAATCAGTTAACTCTTTCATTTTAAAACAGTGTACGTGGGCAACAGGTTTTAGAAAACAAGATCCCAGATTCTTATTTTACTAAGCCTGTTTTCATTAAATATTTCTTTGTGTCACGTTTGGCCACACTTTCTTCCAAATCAAAGCAAAGCTCTGAAAGAGAGTGTTCACTAAAGAAGCCTTCAGCATCAGTCCACTTTGATCCCTTAGACCTTGATGCTTGGTTCTTTTCCTGCTTTTTGTTTTCTTAGAGTTTAAATTGCAGCACTTTATTTCTCCCCAGACTACTGATTACTGACCCTCTCACACAAATTTCTCTAACAGAGTGAAAATTAAGTTGGAAAAAAAGATTAAAATATGTCTGATCAGATGCTGCTGCTACACCATACTGATGGCTAACCCATGAGTAAGTACTAACCAGCTTTGTCCTAAATTTCAGACAGTAATACAAAGCTTTTTGGTCAATTCTTTAGAAAAACCCTCTTGGTAAAGAACAATGCAAAGGATATTAAGATGTCTTTTATTGAAAACAAATTGCTGTTTTCTTTAAGTTTTTCAGTAATATTTGAATAATAGGAATAGCAGATGCCCAATCCCTTTCCGGAACATGCTCCTAGTAAGAGAATTAGCCAGTGACAAAAGTCCTTACTGAGAGGAGGAAACAGGAACCAAGTCTTAATTCTATTCAGGAAATTAGACACTTTAAAACCAACTTCACTAAAACTGCCTTCAATATAGTTTTGTAGCTTTGCATATTATTAAAGCTCATATCATGAGTGAACTGCAAGAAGTATTTCCCTAATAGCTAAAGCCTTGTGAAGAATGATGTGTTCATTCAAGAGCTTCTTTGAAGGGGTGCTGTCAACACAGGGATCTGCACATGCCAGGGTGCAATACCGTACATGTTGTGATTTTTTTTTTTTTTTTTTTATACACCCTGAACACATTTACAGTTACGAAAATTTACCTTCAAGGAGCTATAAACTTCTAGATTATTTTTCAAACAATATAATTTATAGATACAGGGATATTTTAATCTAACAAGTCAGGGATAGCAGTTTGGGAAAGAAATAAAGGTTGCCCACAGGAATCTTCTCTTAAGATCTTCTCAAAGCTTAAAAGCCTAATTCTATCTTGGCAAGGACACCAACTGCTACAGCTTCTCCAAAGCAGCCTTCAGAGAACAGCCCAGTCATCATCCTCGAAGGAGTCACCTTTCAGAAATGAAAGAATAGTTCAATTTCCAGGGTTCTTAAAAACACGCAGTTAAAAAGCAGACTTCTGATAAAAGCCAGCTAATTCTCTGTGTGACACAGAAACCCATCCATGCAGCAGAAACTAACCCAGTCCAAAGCGGCATTTTTGTAAGTATCCCCATAAAACCCCAACACTCTAGCTTATGTGCACATATTGCTCTACACCGAGATCTCACAAGAGAAAACAAGTGACTAGTGAAATACAAGTCCACAAACTTCACTTCCTCTGGATAGTTCTAATTTCCTAAGCATCTTACTTGTTTCAAAATCTTAACTGTTAAAGACAGACAAGCCAAAGGCACTTTAACAAGTGTTCAAGATATTTTTATCTACCGTAATTTCAAATGTTAGTTTAATATCTTACTCAGACATTTTATTCATCAGTTATTGCTTCCACTCAACACTCCCCTAGTCTATCATCTTGCCTACATTGGCGCGAAGAAACATTCTGAAAAAACAGTGAAGACATAGAAGGTAAACCATAAAGATACAATGTCTGAGAGTTACTAATGAATGAAACTAAATGAAACAAAGTAACTAAACACTGATCCACTTGTAAGTTCTTTTAGGCACATTTGAAGAACACACTATTAGTGTAATAAAAACATTTTTGGGGGTTTTTTTGTTGAATTATTTTCCCTCTCCTTTCCAAGCTTTTGCAAGTTCCTTGCACACAGAGTACCCTCAGCTTCACAAATGGCTGTTAACATGTTTCTGAAGACTACAGAGAAATTAAAGCTTTTGAAAATGAACAGTAAAGTGATTTCATGGATTTATACAGCACCTTCCAAGCACCAGGGAAAGCAGGTGGGGAAAAACCCTAAAGTTGTTTGCTTGAAACTTAAGTAAACAGGCAGTAAAGAAACCGGCACCAGAGACTAACTACAGACTGAACAGTAAGGCATTTATTCAATCCCACAAAAATTATTATTCATAGTGCCTTATGTCAGGAAAGATTTGAAATAATGAGAAGAACTTTATTTTTTTTTTTAAATGTGAGGAAAGTGAAAGGACAGAAAGTGAAGGAGAAACATGAAAGATTATGTTTGCGGCAGTAGTCTCCATTATGGAGACATAACGGCTTTTGTCTAGAACAGATCTTAATTAGTAAATGAAGGAACAAGTTAGATGACAGAAACAAGGAAAAAGTTGGGTGATCAAAGCAAAAGGCCTGCACAAAAAACGCACGCGCTGTGCAGATAAGAAAAATCAGAATAATTTAGACATTAGTTTGGATATAAAGATCTAAAGAGAGGTCACAGTCGTGAAGATACTTGGATTACAGGTCTGACTGACCAACAGAATAGCAGCATTGCCCAGAGCCATTGCAAACACATTAATAAGAAACATCTGAAAGCAGACACCAATAAGAGGTCTCTCAAACTTGTTGAGTGTGAACTAGAGATAGACACCTACATGATGCCAAGGAGAAAGGCTGAGCCATTCAATGATGCAGAGAAAAATCTGGCACTTGAATTCATATGTCTGCTGAAATCACGGAGAGAAGGTTGGAGGAAGAAGAGAATTAATAAACAAAGCCCATTACAACAATGAAAAAGTGAGACAAAAACAAGACCCTCGAGAAACAACCAAGAGTGTGGACTGAAGTAACGTAGACAAACACAAGTGTAGGGAAAACAAGATTAATTGAAGAGCGTGGTCAAATAGGCCAAAAGCAGCTCACATCTAGGAAGACACAAATACAGCACCTCCCAGTCAAATTCATAACCACAAGTACCTAGAGAAAGAAACTCTGGATGATTTTATGGAAGCTACTCCAAAAAGGCAATCCAGACACAACTTAGCAGCACAATCTATTGTCTACCGAGGAAAGGAAGATAAAGCAGGAGTTTGATGCAAACTGGGTCAACATCTTTTATTTTTTTAAGATAGGAGTAAAGCATATTTGTACTGTGAATAACCATAAGCACATTGCACTATGTGCCTGCAGTAGCCACAATACGTTTAAATTCCTTCAACTGCACTTAGATCAGAGCTGCTACTTGTGGATACAGACCTCCAGTGCTGAGATGCCCATGCAAAACATTACCTGTAAGCACTCAGTTTAGATTGTGATTACCATGTAGCACTGATCATCCTTCTGCCTTTACAATTCACAGTCTTCAGGCTCAGTTCAAGATACTTAGCCAAAGGAATCACAGAAATACCACTTTTTTCCTTTTGGTTTTTTTTTTGTTTTGTTTTGGTTTTTTTTAATGAATTCATTCAGTACTTTGGTGGGCTTTTTTACCATGCTTGTTTTGCCCGTGGAAAATGTGTTTGAACAGGCAACTCTTCAAGCAGAAACAACTTAATGATTTAACTTATCACGCAGAAAATTATAAGCTTAAAGCAAAGCTTTGGCATTTTACCTTGTGCTTTTTGCTTTCTTGTTGCTTAAATCCATGAAATTACCTTAACAAGGTAACATTCTAAAGAGAAAGCTATTAGCGATGGTATTTGAACTGAAAGGTAAAAAACATAAGAAATTGAAAGATGGAAAAATTTAACATGACCATGCCTTGTATCTGCAAGATCACTCACTCCATCCTGTACGTTACACGTTCTGCTGCAGACATATTATGAAACATCTAACCACAGTAAAAAGAACTGAACCAAAACTACCTTTTATAATAGAAAACTTTCAAATGTATGAAAACAAATTAACCTTCTCAGCATCTCCACATTGTATTAGTTATCAAAGCTACACATACTGAAACAAGAACCTCCTGATGTTTTATAACGTGAACACACTTCTCCAGTTAGCATGCCCCAAAGGTCTGTATCAATGACTTTCCATCCTGTTTTAGCTCCTAGCCACGTTTTATACTACCAGACTGTCAGATCTACCCCTTGCAGCACCACTTCTGGGTGCTCGTTACTTAGGGACTGGCCTAATTCCTCCTCTAAAGTGGGTGTAAAAGCTACATGGTAGCTAGCACTGGTCTCACTGCATAGTTACTGAGCAGAGATAAGGCAGGCGAGCAGCACAGCATCCCGCACTGAAAACACCCTGTCCCCATTCCCCACAGCCTGTGTTGGAGATGCTGGTGATTCACCAACAACTGTTTCAGTTTCCAGTAGTTTGCTTAAAAAAAAAAACCAATGAAAATGCACAGCACAGACACTCAGGTTCTACCAGGGGTCTAATGGGCCAGATCTGTGTTTTATTCTTAACTGAAGATAATCCCCTATAACTGATCCCAAAAAGCCTTGTAGCCTGATCCCAAGCATCAAGACTGTAACTGGTGTATCAATGAGATGAAGGAGAGATGTAGGGAATTTAAGCAAAACACACTCTACTTTAGAAACACCCTCACAAGTTTGCAGACATGAAAATACAAATAAAGGCCAAGAAGTTTAGAGGAGAGCCTTAAAAAAAAGTTCATCTATTATTAAGGCAGGAGAGGCAGATTGCTGCCAGATTTTTATACAGTTTTGGATTTAAGGGCTCTTAATACCACTGCCTGCAACAAGAATTTCACTCAGGTTTCACAGCCTACAGTTTGTTCTTCTATGAGAAATGCTCTTTAAACACCACCCCCCCCATTCTAAAGTTACAGAAAACCTAATCAGAAAAATTACCCCGCAGGAGCAACCCTGGAGCTCTTCATCAATTAGTCCTCTTTAGTTTCATTAAAAATTGTCCATTATTTCTCATTCCTGATAATTCTGAAACACCAACAGAGGGAGAGGGAAGTGAGCTGGCTCCACGGGGTCTCAAGTGTCACTGGGAAGGGCTGTTACATCCCCATTCCTCGCGTCTCCAGAAACTGGGTGCGCTTGTGTCGCCGCAGCCAGCTCGACTCAGAAAATTCATTACTTCTGATTACATCTGGGAAACATAAAGCCAGCTTGACTGAACCGACCGAAAATCCACTGCAAGATTAAATTAAAAGAGAAGGAAAAACAAAACAAAACAAAACGCCATTGAAAAAGGGAATATACTAGATGCAGAGACAGCGCCCTTCGCACTCATTCCAGATCTCACCCCAGGGCCCCCGCTACGATGACATCCCAGGGGTTTCTCTGTAAGAAAGACCAGCTCCACCGGAGCGAGCTGCGCCTGTAAGATGGCAGTCAAGGCGCTCGCCGCTCGCCCCGTTCGCCAGGAGCTTCGGTGGGGATGTCCCCCGGCAGCGCACCTGGCCCCGCCAGCGGCACCCGCGGCCGCCCGGGCAGGCGGGGCCCGAGACCGCGGCCGCCGGCCCTCCCCCGGCAGAACGCCCCGGGGCCGGGGCCGGCCCCGCCGTCCGCCGCCAGCAGAGCGGGCCCGGGCGGGCCGCGGGGAAGGGCCCGGCCGGCCCCGCCGTCCTTCCCTCACAGCCCCGCGGGAAGGGCCCGGCCGGCCCCGCCGTCCTTCCCTCACAGCCCCGCGGGAAGGGCCCGGCCGGCCCCGCCGTCCTTCCCTCACAGCCCCGCGGGCCGCCGCGGCTCCCCCCGCCCCGGGCAGGCTCGGCTCCGCCGGCCCGGGGAAGTCCCGCAGCGCCCAGGGGCTGCCCCGTCCCGCCAGGGCGACCGCCCGCCTGTCAGCGCCTCCGGGCCGCCGCTCCCCCGCCCCGCCGCCGCTCCCCGCAGCGCCCCGCGCCTCCCGCCGGCCGAGCGCCGGAGCAGCGGGGCCGGCCACCCCCGCCCGGGGCCACCTGTCCCCGTCCTCCCGCCGCCGACTTCCCAGCCGGGCTCCGCGCTCGGCCGCCGGCCCGCCCGGCCGCAGGGGCCGCTGCCCCGCTCACTCACCAGCGTGCTCCCGGGCCGGCGGCGGCGGCGTGGCTGGGGCGGCGGCGGCCGCGGGCGGGGAGGGCAGGGCAGGGGAGCGGGCCGGGGGGCGGAGGGCTGTTTGTTTACTGCCGGGCCAGCAGCCCGGCAGCGGAGCGGAGCAGGCGCGGCGAGCCCCGGCGCCGCTGGCCCCGGCGCCGCTCGCTGCACGGCCCGGGGAGGAATCCCAGGAATGATGGAATTCTCCTCCTAGCAGGTGGGGAGAGCGGGGCGGCCGCATTGGCCGGGCCCGGCTATGAGCTCAGCATAATTAGGGTAATGAGCGCTGACATCACATCCTCGCAGGTAGGGAGAGCGCGGCGCCGGCGGCCCGGGGGGAGCGGAGCTGGGGCTGCCCCGCCCCGCGCCCAGAGCGCGACCCGGCAGCGGGGGCGGGGGGGAGCGGGGCCGGGGCTGCCCCGGGCGGGGGCGGGGTGGGTCTGTGCGTGTCTGCGTGTGCGTGTCAGTGTGTCTCTGCATGTGTTGTGCGTGTGTCTGCGTGAGTGTGCCTGCGTGTGTCTGCGTAAGTGTGTGTCTGCGTGAGTGAGTGTGCGTGTCTGTGCATGTGCATCAGTGCGTGTCTGTGTGTCGGTCTGGGTCTGTGTGTGTGTGTATGTGTGTCAGCTGGTGCATGTCTGCGGGTGCGCCCCACCGCCACAGGAAAACCGAACCGCAGGACAGCCGCTGCCCCCTGGCCGGGAACAGAAGCAGACCTTGCAAATCTTTTCTAGAAGTCCAGGGCCACCGCAGTAACGCCTCCCCTGCGAACAAAGCGGCTTCTGCCAGCAGCGACACCCTGCACGCTGTCCCGGTGAAAAGGCACCCTCGTTCCGCGTGCGGGGAGCGGGCTGGCTTACACGCACAACTAAAATACAGGCAGCATTAAAAATACAGGCACAAGCGATGGAAAGCCAGCGCTGCGGGCAGGCCACATGCTGCAGGGGGGCTGGGGCTGATGCCCGCAGTGCACTTGGTGCCATGAGGGCCCTCCGTTGGTGCAGATCCAGCATTTTCCTTCTGTCCTGCTTACTGCCCGCGCTCCTGCAGTGCATCCCATCTTGCGCTCCCACTCCAGCAAGCTGCCAGAAGCCAGGCTCCTGTAGAACCGATGCCGAGCCATCGCTGTGGTCAGCAAAGCGCTCCCACACTCCCAGTTCCAGAGGATGGAGCGCCCGTTTACACCTACAACAAGGCTAAAGGTTTGCCAGCCACCGCAACAACCCAGTCCCTCAAAACCAGCTTACTGCGAGAAGCGCCACATGCACCTGCCCCCGAAAGCCGACCCCAGCGCCCGGCGCAATTCCCACTGGAATACCGGCACCTCCCGCCGATTCCCAGTGCTTTGCAGTTGCCTTCCAAGTTGTTTTGTTCAAGACTCGAGCAATTTAGGAGCATCTCTTGCTAAAATGCCCGCTTTGAGTAATTTCATGAAATTAAACCGTCAGACAGCTTGTGCGCGTGAATGAGCCCCTTCCCAGAAGCCGAGCTAAGGCTCTACCAGTGCCCGCAGAAGGTGGCAATGCCGTTCTCTGCAGCAGGCATCTCGGCCAGTGCATTCGTTACAGAGGAAGAAAGAGAGACGAAAGCACCGCACTGTGTTGTTCGCACTGAACATCAGTCACCTTTAGAGATTCTGGTCCCATAAAGCTCCGCTTTACCTCTACAAAAGCCCCAAGGAACTGAGGTTGCTGCAGGCAGTTCTTGGGAGGCCACTGCAAAGGGAAAGACTGGGATGGCACGTGAACCTCAGCCCTGCCACAAAAAGCCTTAGGGTTGCAGCTCTGCGGTGGAACCCGAAAAGAGCACAGGGCAACAGAAATACAAAGTGTCTCAGCCGCGTTCTGCTCCTGGCATTCCTCCTACCTCTCCATGTGACAGACGTATAGGCTAATGTAACAAATGCCCCAGTATATAAATGGCAGCACAACCGTCTGCGTTTCCTCAAGGAAAAAAAGAAGTACCAAGACACAGCAAGGTTTATGTTAGATCCTGAAACTGGGATTTATGTATGGAGTAGTGGAGAGAGCACAGCTCCCACGTTTACCCAGAGGAGCAGCCAAAGCAGCAGCCCGGCCAAGTGGCGTGGGAGGCTGCACGGAAGGGAACGGCCAGGGATGAACCAACACGCCCTGCATCTCAATTCCTTGAAAGATTCCGAATCCACGAAGGGTCTGTGCCGTCCAGTTCCGATTTAAAAATCTATCCAAATCGTGCAAGAATAACTGATATTCAAGTATTTTCATATCCTTGCAAGGACAGGTCATGAGATCCCAGGGCCATCCAAGGGAAGCCAAAACCACATTCCAAACACTAAATGAAACCCAGATTTAGACTCAATGCACTTAGCACATCTAGTAGAAAGATCTCAGTTGCTAAAAAAATGAAAGGCATATAGTCTAATAACAACCATAAACATTATTTTATATATTTCATAAACTCTTCATCGATGACATTTATAACAATATATGCTAGGGGGGTTTATATTTTTTAAAGTTGATATTGTACTAATAGACTACTGGAAAATATTCTCATTCCCAGCAAGCAGAACAGGAGTTTGATGATCTAATAGTTGGAAAAATGGTTGTCAAAATAGTAATGTAAAAATTATTTGAGGGGGGGGGGAAAGAAGAACATGAAAAATCCTATGAAATGTGGAAAACAAAGCCACAGGCACTGAGAAAATATCTGAAATCGACATTGGTACATACCACTGGAATCAACTGCTGCAGACTAATTACAAAGCTTTTTAATATGTATCTTCAAGAAAAAGTATACCACTCCTGTTTATAACAGCTGGAGGGGAAGAGGTAGGAACGGTTTCTTTGTTTAAAGACACAGAGCTCCTGGGACAAGGAGGAGCTTGAAAAAGGAAAGGTCAAAACAGCTTTTGATCCTTTGGATAAGCCATTACAGCTCCCAGCAAAAGTTTTAGAACAGGATATTTATTAAACATCTAAAGAGTCGGAGCCAACATCAGCTTTCTGGAATCGATGACCCTGTGCATTCCTGGGCAAACACTGCCAGTACAGACAGACTTTCCCACTGAAATTAGGTGTCAATGTTTGTTGAAAAAAAAAAAAAAGAAAGTGCAAGTTGTCAAACACTGGAAATCTTTGAAAACAAATCTTAACAGCTAATGCACCATAAGAAAACCTTGTTGAAGCTGCTGAACTCAACAGATGCTAATGCTTAGCCAAGCTGTTCAAAAGGCAAATTCACAAATTAGTAAAGCAAAACCAATCTTGTGTGATGAACCATATTTTGGTTTGCTTGGGTGTTAAAATTTGGGTTTCTTTTTGCGTGCACTTCATAAGTGAATTATGTCAAAGGCTCTTTGCTGACACTGACACCAGCAAAAACACAATTTGCTCAAACACAAAAACTGACCGAGATAGTTGAGGGTTTGTACCTGAACTGAAACAAAAGTAGGGCCTCAGCCCAAACTCAGGCACCCAAGCAGAGCACCTAAGGTTCGATTTTAATCCTGGGACAGAAGACTCGGGTAGCCACTCCTGCGCCACATATATACTAATCCCTGAAAAATTAGTGACATTCTGCATACAGCATAGCCAATGCAACAGAAGATTTAACCAATGCACAAGGGAGTCACAATTGTGAATGACTGTGCATCTCGGCTGTGGCAGCATCAGCAACGTCTCCCCACTTTCCTGCTGTGCAGGATGCTTGCTGAGCAAAGATTTGCTACCCTGAATCTGTGTAACAGCCCACATCCTCTGGGCCCACTGCACATGGTTTATGTAGAACAATGCGTCAGCACAGTTTCACGGAAAGACACCAATATTTCATGAGCAACAAAAGCTGCTAGGTCATTTCTGGGCATATTGTGATTAATTGCTTTGAACAGTTACCACTGTTGCACAACTTGTTTTACAATTTATTTTTTTCTTAAATATAGAGGAGGCAAAGGACCTGAAAGCAAAGGGGATAAAAAAGGTATTCTGTCAAGTGCAGTTGCAGTCCATAGGGAGATCTGATGGTCCAGTTCTACAGACCCTACTCAACCATTAATCTTGTAATTATTATTGAAATTAAGCCTGACATCTGACCAACCAAGAAAATAAAACATTTCCACTATAATGTTGGTTAAAAATGCCTTGGGCAAGTTATCTCCCTACATGTGGGCTGCAGCAGTGATACGCCTTACTATTGTGAAAGACTTCAGTGTTAACTAGAGGTGGATACTCCATAGGGAAAGGGACTCAAACTTGTTTTGTTAAAGTATTTTCAAGTGATTTCAGCTTGTAAACCTAGCAGCAGGGGGCACATGCCATGTGTTACTCCGATCTACAATACAAGTGTGAAGCTACAAAGGAGATGGTCTTTTTCCTTTAGGTGCCCATTTGAGGAAGTAATTTGCCAGCTGGCATTCACTGCATGTAAAAGAAGAATTCATAAGAGTTATTCCAATTTCTTACTGCAATCTCACTTTTGTTTTTCAAACAGGAGCAACACAGATACTTCTGTTACAACAGACAGGAAGGCATGAAGTTGCCTGAAGAGAAGCCCAAGATACACTAAACTCTGCACAAAGATGACCGAGTTTGTGCCAGAAGCAAACACTTCTTCCAAAGCTATCACAGAACACCATTATTGGTCACAGGCTTAATAAGGTATGCCATGGCTTCACAGATTCTGTCAGTACAATTATAATGCACGCCTCCCATCTATCCACATCTTCTTTTAATAAAATAGGTTAATTTTTACACCAGCAAACATCTTTTCTTCAATGCTAACACTGCTAAACTCTGAATCTAAAAGTCTCCCCTGCAAAAACCTAGATTCATTTGCACTGCACCTCAAAGCTATCTTATATAAAACCAGACTCAAATTCAAAACACCGTAGCACATAAGATTTAAAAAGGCACTTTAAATTTTTTTGAAGATAGTTTATTATTTCATTAGACCATAATGTGTTAAATTGCAGTAATTCCAGACAGACAAGTTGATCCAAACTTTAAGTTGATGGAGATGGTTATTTATTACCTGCTTCAAGACAAAGCTTGCCCTCTTCATAATTGTCTGCACCATCATCCAAAGGAAGATTAAAAGAGACAGTATAATTTCAGTTGGAGCAGGGTCATAACAGCAGCATAATCTTCAAGCAAACAATGAGATACTTTCAGAGTCAAACAGAAATATGAACACCATTAACTCTGTTCTTTCAGAACATTTAACCACAGGTACTTTTTGCTTGCTTTGTTCTAGAGAAGAGGAAGATTCCACCCTATGGATGTTCCCATAAGATGAAGACAGACAAGATAGCGGGGGATGGGGGGAAGGGAAAAAAAAGAAGAAAAACAGAGTATCAGTTTAACAAATTAAAAGCACTCTTTGGCCATAACTCACTGGTTTTAATTTGTTGAAGTTTTGTCAAACACCAATAAAATGACCCCAACTGGTTCACAGCAAAACTCTGGTTGGCAAATTCAGCATAAAAGAAAGGTCAGTATAATCAGTGATACACAAATGTAGGTATATATTCAGAGTAATGTATTTCTGATTCTTCCCCTCTTCCTGTGCAGTACATTTATGCATATAATAGATTTAACTCCCTACTAGATTTGTATCCTAACTTTCACATAAGACAAGAAAAACTTTAGTGCAACTGGAATCATTAAAGTCACGAACAGGTTGCAGTTCATGATTAGATGCAAGATTGTTTTAAGAGTTTACATAGTAACTCATTGTAAATTACATAATTTACATACATTTCAAGGTTGTAAGAAAAGGTTGTTCAGTCACCAGAATTTCTTCTAAACCAAAGACACCAGCAGTAGGTCACTGGACAAAAGTAATATGCCTGCCTAAAGCAACTGGACACCAGAAGACTGTCTAAAGCCCTCTTAAACATCCCCAACTGTCAGCTCAAAGGAGCATCAGGGAAATCACACTGGAAGAATCAAGTTTAGTCCCATCTGTCGGACGAAAATACTCGCACCAACTTTAATAGTGTTTCTATGTGCCAACTCCATAGCTTGTACACTGTGACCCTGGTAATTATTGAGGACTTGAAATTCCTACTGACTAGCGATTTCTCGACTAAGGTCTGTTACCTCACCAGAGCAAGTGGGCTTTCTCCTCAGGTTTCCAGATGTGCTGTAACCGCTGTGGTTGCTGAATGGCTTGCAGAAGGCTGCAGGTGACACCGGTGCAGCCTTGCTGCCTGCAGTCCCTCAGGGATTGAGACGGGGCTGGAAGACACTACTGAGGCAGCTGCGCAAATACAAGGGGAACATCCGCCAGCCATCAGATCATTTGAGTCCTGAACTCAGGAGGGTAGAAGGGTTTGAGTTTGTTTTGGTTTTTTTTCCTGTTGTTTTTAATACAAATAACATACTCGTTTTCAATTCTACATGGGAAAGAGAATTTTGCTGAAATTAGGCACAAATTAACTAGACAAGGAAAAGAGAAGACATTCTTTAAACAACAAGAAGTAAAGCAGAAGGAAACAGGTACTTTAAAAACACCTATGCAAGTACAACCTTTAAATGTAATCCACTTTAAAATGTCATAGGAATTTAAAGCACAGTGATGTAGTTTCATCATCCACCATTGTCTGACAGTTTGAATGTGAGTTTGTACAAAGTGCTACAGACTCAAGCCTTCTACTTGGCAAATTTCTAATCCAAGGATGCAGGGTCAGAGTTAGTAGTGAGTGTGTAGAATGTGCACAATCTGATCTTGTAGGATGTATGCCCCAATGCCAGACTTTGGAGGCAATGGGGGTGGCAGGAAGAGATTGGCTAGATTTTATTGTAAAAATAATCTAGTTTCAAAAAGCCTTGTCCCAGACTGTAATGCTGAAGCACTGCAACAGCATCATGAGAGACACTGGTAGGCTGCTTTGTATCACTCCTGCAGCACTTCTTGAAGCATTCTAGGATGCTACTAACTTCTTGGCTCTCACTATTGTCTTGTACGGGGAGTCAGCCAGACATTTCATCACTGCATAACAGCAAGAAAACTTGAGGATGGCAACATTAAAAGAAAAAAAACAAAACCACAAACAAAACCAGAAAAACACTCAATGCCCCTTTCTCATGCTTCACTAATTTTAAAATAGGAGGTTTGGAGAAACTTTGGCAGGAGGCAGATTAAAAAAATAATCCACTGTGTGGGAACACAACCGTTCAAATTCACCGGTTATACAATAAAGCTAGACAGATTTGATGTAAGAGAAGTAATACAAATTAATTCAATAAAGCCAAAATGAGATACTTAACTATTTACTTAGCTTGTTTAATTGAGTAGGGAAGTCATTTTAAACATCAGGCTCAAGTCCTTCAAAGAAGGTCTCATGGTACAACACAGGCCAGTGAAGGAACTAAAAGACAGTGTTATGACCATTTATTTATTTATTTATGTTTTGTTTTTAAAGACAGTCCCTTGTGGTTGCAAACTCCTAAGAATCAAATTCTATTCAAATGTAAAACGACAAAGAACCCTCTACAGCCATTGCACTTACATGAAGTTTCAGTCAGATCAGAATATTGGTCTTTGTGGCTGCATGACCTTCATTTTCCCAGGAAAAAAAGTGCCTAACTGTCAAAATAGCCATCCACCACCATTTATGAAAAGGTTTTGGCAGGATGCTGGGTTCTTAAAGCAAAAATGACAAGTTATTAGATTAAAGATGTAACTGAAATATTTAGAGTTTTCATGAATAATTTCAGAATGTATAGTCTGAAGCTTCCTGTTCATGCACTAAAACTTAATCCCTTTCTTAACATTTCTGATTTAACAAGTCTGAGTAAGAGGTTAAAACATGCAAGAGTAAAATGATTACAGCCTCTCCCTAAAGCAGCCATTAAGTTCAGGATCAGTTGGCAACTGTGCTGCAGATTTTTATCTAGAAACACAGGTAAATAAGGTCACTGCAAAAGTTTATGAAACCACAGTATCAAGCGTTACAGGGCAGCTGTTCACTCAAACAAAAAAATATACCAGAGAATGGCTATACAAAGGTAACATGTCTTTTTCCTGCAGTAGGTAATACAAATAAAATTCATTTTCTATGCATTCAGAATATATGGCTGGCAGAAGTGAATCTGAAAATGAAGAATGCTTTGTCCTCTGTCACCACCTTACCCATGAAAAACTATCAGACACACACTGACCCTGACATTCTGACCTTCAAAGTATATTTCAATTTCAAATTCTATTTTTAAATTAATTGCTGGGAAAAGGCATGAGTCACCACCCTGCTTGGATCCCCCTCTACTGGACAGTCACCAAGTGCTATGTTTATTCTGAAGTTTCCCAAGTTGGAACAGGCTCTAGCGTTACCTCCTCAATTGATTTAAAGAACATGGACCTTACAGTTCAGTTCCCTAAGCTACGCAGGGATACCATCCTCTGTATCCATCTTTATCCTCCCAAGCTGGCACAGGTGCTTGTGGCAAACATCAGGACGCTACGGGATACTACGAAGTCCAGCTCAGTAATAGAAAGCAATCACGCTTGTTCAGCTGTACCCTACCTAGAGGCACCTTGTTTATGGTAAGGCTGCAGCTGTTACTCTCCATCTGTTAGTCAAATCACTGACATTGAAGGTCAACCAAATCTAAAGAGAAACCTCACTGAAGCACAGGTGAGAAATACAGGCTCTGCAGTTGAAACAAAGTCAGGTGTGTGCAATACAGCCGGTATTTGAAGGGTCACATAGCCAGCCACCTGGAGGAACTCACGCCTCAAATACTTGGAAAAAGGGGAAATGAGCAAGCAATAAAGAACAAATCTTACGTATGTTGGTGGAGGAAGTCAGTGTCCTGTGTGGTGCGGTTTTATGTACTCCTCAAATCTTAAGTTTAGGAGCAGCCAAACATAATGCTGCTAGCCAAATGGGTTGTCAGCAATAGTCGGCAAGTTAATAAAGGGACACAATAACAAGATTAAGGACTGTAAAGAAAAGGGGAAACCAGAATCTATGGATATGCATCCAGTCACATTTTGATTTTCCATTCATCCTGTGTCATCTAGTTTATTCCCTCTGAAACATGAGCTAGTTACATACTTCACTGGCACTGTCGACCTCAGAGCAGCTAGGCCCATGCTGCTGACTCACCTACGGAAATCCTTAGTAGTTTGATTGGGTCCAGGCTCTTCATTACAAAGAAGCCTTTTAAGACATCAAGAAATAAATCATCTGCCTGGTTGCCTTTAATGAAAGCACTGTTAGACAGGAAAAAAGGGGATGGAGCATGAAACAGTATCCATGGTGGAACGGCCAAACTAGAAAAGAGGGATGTCTGAAGAACAAAATGAAAGACTAAGTCAAGAAGGGAAACAATAAAACAATAAAGCAGTATGGAAATCAAGCAGGAAGGTATAAACAGGAAAGTTACAAATGGAATGAAAAGCTAAAGTGACTGTTTTCTGTGAAAGAACAAACACACCTCATTACGACAAGGAGTTAGTAACATAGTCCCATGTACTAACTTCCCGTGCAACAATCACTAGTCATTTTAGTGGATTACAGCTGTACGACCGTAAGAAATCATTTCCACATACTGCTGAGGAACTTCAAAAGCAACTAACAAGTCTGAAATCAATCTCTCTTCTCTTAAAAGTTTTACATAGCAAAACGTTGTAACCACTGCATAAAGTATTTTACATTAACAATAGAGAGGAGCTCAGACTGCAAGCTGCTCTAGGCTGATTCATTCATGGCGCTCTGCCAAAAAAACAAATACATTCAAGACCAATGGCCTCAAGGGGAAAGGTAGGCCACTTTTTAAAAAGCACAGAGATAAATGATTTACAGAACAGAATACAGTTTAAGATTTCAGCCTATATGGATGATGAGGAAGGACTTTCTTAGGTCTCACCAAGATTTACTGCACAGGCTTGAACACTGGCAATGTATCAACAGATGGAGTAAACTAGGAACTATTAAACTGGGATTTGCAAAACTCTCTCCAAAGAGCAAGAAATGACCCATTATATTACTATACACAAAGAAAGTTCATAAAGCCAAATCAAGATATGCAATGGGTATTTCAGCCATGCAAGACAAACACGGCCAGTTCAGATTGCAGGCAAACGCTGCAGTAAAGTAACACCTGTAAAGGGAAGGACCAACCCACTGGCAGCACGACAAACAGTTTAAAGGTTGGGAGGGTTTGACGCCATACAGCATCTGCTGCACATAAAAATGTTTAATTAGCTGCTAAACAGCAAGCAGTACATTCCTACTTTTTTCTATGAGAACATTATTTCTTGAATAAATGCCCTTGCTTAGCCAGCAAGGTTCAGAAGGAAGATAGCTGTTGCACTACGGGAGCTGAGGCCAACTCATTCTCACACATCAGACTGACTTGTAATCGACTTCTGATGTTTTGAACCACCATTTCAATAGCATGCACCTTTTGAAACACCAAAACCACCCTAAAATGTGTCTTCAATACTCAGAACATTATCTTTAACGGTATTGCTAACGGCTTTTAAAAGCAAGCTACTCTTAAATGCTTCTCTAGAGTTACAACTGCATTTCATCAGTTAAAAAATTCTAGTTAACTGCTGCTCATCCCCCAAACTTAGCAGCGGTGAGAAACTGCAGAGAAGCAGAAACACCAAGCCTCTTAGGATGCAAGATATCCTTGTAGGACAGTCTATTTGAAGTTCTGGTGTGCACACATCTCCAAGGTACCCTCTCTCAATAAAAGGGAAAGCCACAATTTCAAGGTAGCAAATAACCATCAAAGGGAACAAGCTGTTAGAATCCAGCCTTCACTTATGCTGCAGCCATGTCCCAGGAGGGGCTCAGCAGTGTCCCAGCTGTACTGAGACATCACGTACATCTTAAAAAAAATGTTTACTTCTATAAATTTAAGCCCAAGGTGTATCTTGCCATTAGACTAAAAAAGGAATTACATACCTATTCAATAATGGTAGTAACGTATGCATTTTAAGTCAAATATTTGATTAAATGCTTTGCTAGTAAGAATTCTCAACCAGATGTTGGACAACCTTATGACACATGATCTCTCTCAACCAGTGCTTGAAGCAGTTATAATTTATGAGCCAGTGGTTTCACATCCTGTGGTGCTGTTATTTAACCAGGTTTTAAAAGCCCCATCCTCACCTTTTTGTAAAGAAAAAAGAAGGAAAAAAAACCCAAAAACCCAACCAACAAAAAAAGAAAAAAAAAACAGGCTGGGAAGGATGGTTTTATTCAATGATAGTGCTTCCCAGTATGGCTCATGACGTAAAACTTCACCTAACCGCACTATTATAGGAGGAAGGAATGAGCTGCCTAAAAGGCAAGTGTCTAGTTTTACCACTGCCTACTTTTTGTTCTTTTTAGTTTGGTCATATTGCTTATTCTAAGGATAAGTTTTTGCTCTGTGCACCACAGATGTCCCCTCTTTTCTTCCCTCTCAACTCACACATTTTTTACAGTACCTAGGAAAGCCTGCATCCTTGAGAGAATTATGGGAATCACAAAAATGCAATAGTTAAATTTTCTTTTACAGACGTAAAGAGGAGATAAATGAGACAAAATTTGGAGTAACATTTTAGTTATTTAGTCTGAATTATTGAGTAATATATCCAGTACATGGAATAGGTTTCTAACAATCCAGTGTGCAGCAATTGGCATTTTTTTAAAAACACAAAACCTGTATTTTTCTGCTTACAGTATTAATTTTCAAAATGTTGACTATAGGAACAGAATTCACACGCACACACAGAAAAACACAATTTCACCGAGAGTGATCTTGCTGAATTTATCAAGGATAAATCCTCACCAGCGGTGATCATCATCTCCTTTAGAAAGTGTTGAGGCTCACTCAGACCCTTTTCCCACACAGCCTTAAAAGAAAACAAACACGACTACAAAAGAAAGCCCGGAACATAAAAGATTTAAAAGATTCAGTTACAGTAAAAATAAATGAATAAATAATTATGCTAACTATTCATGCAAAGATTTATTTTTTAAATTGTCCTGTTTCCTACAAGGAGTTAATACATTATGTGTTGTCAATTTCAGTTCCCAATTTTTTTTTGTATCCTAAAACTTTCACAGATGAGGACTCTCCCCACCGCCCCCCCAAATAATACAGCGGACGCTACTAAAAATTTGCTAACACTAAATTGCTGGTGTAAAAATCACTTTTGTCCATTCTCCTGCCCATATGCAGTTCACCCTACAGTGTACTTCATTTGGGACTAAAAATGAAAGCCGTTACTTCATTTGATCACTAAATCGGGCAGTTCTGCCAGCACTGCACTTCTTACCTGGTAACTATTTTCATGACTCCATCCTGAATCTTTTCTCGTGCTGTTCATTTGGCCAAAAGCTTTGTATCTGTCCGAGTCTGTTTCTACCACTGGGATCAGTATTCTCTGTTCTTAAGAATTTTCCACCGAGCATACCTAAGTAAGTCAACATCTGATTTCAGATTTCTTTTTTACTACAGCTTATGCTGAAATGTAAAAAATTGTATGGCTGTTTCAAGTTTTCACTGCATATGAAGTTAATTTTAAGGTGGATAGGGTGTATTTTGTATAAAAGACTTCTAGATTATCCAGAAAGGAACCTCTTCATGCAAACAAAAAGATCCAGCCAAAACCCAAGGTTAATTTAATTTAAGCAGTGGCTTAAATTCTCTAGCTCTATTTCGTATAATATAAACTTTTAAAATGGGGGATTTTGGCCTCTTACTAATAGGGACAGAGAATGTCCCTATGCACTCAGACATTCTCTAGCTGAAATCGCTTCTTTTGCAGAATATGCCACCGTAAAAAGGCTAGTCAGCCTTCTAATATCAGAAAAGGGACATCTGAGGGGATTTGTCTCAGATTTTAGATCTATTGTCAATGGATATCGCAAAGTGTTAGGAATCTGCCTACGACTTTAGAAAAGTACAATGTCACAGTAATAATATTTTCCAAGAAAATATTAAAAAAGGGACACGTTTATTTCTCGACTCTGGAATCAAATTTTTGCCACTTTAAACGCAAATATTTTAGAATACTCAATATTTAAAAGTTACCATGCGATTAAAGTAAGCCTGAATGAGTCATATTACATACAATAATGTATTTTCTGTCTTCTTACTTAAATTTATGCTTTGAACTGCTCCCTGGAAACAATTAACAGCCAATTTCATTCCAATATTTTTTTTATGCGGGAGCACTAAATCAAATGTAGCTTGAGAGATGGCCCTACTAATCACATAATACACAATAAAAAAAAGTGCTAACCAGGAGAGACACTTTATTTCCATTTTTTACCTTTAAATTATTTTTATCAATAACACTCTCACAAATAAAATGAAGTGTTCTCTCAATTTATTCATATTAAGAAAAACATACAAAATTGGCAAACCCACCTGACTCAGTGCAAAAAATATTCTATTTACAACAGATATTCCAAATTTACTGCATCACACATGAATACAGCCAGAAATATTCATCCTTTAATGGCATGATTAATATAACATGCTATGTAAAAGTCCATTTTTCTCTAGTTTAGCTAAAAGCAAGGGAGAATAAGTTTTATTTTTGTGGACAGGATTCTCAGGAAAAAAAATAATAGAAGAATCAAAAATAGGTAGTTTTGTTCATAAAATTCCCAACTTTAAAGCACTTAGACTCTTCTGCCAAATAACAGGTATTTCATAAATCTGCACAAGTAGATCCTGAAGGTCACTGAAAGTGTGCCTTTCCTTCCAACTGTGACACTTCTGACAATGCTTAGCCATGAGCTGGGCAGTTGTCACCTCAGCCTCATGAAAGGAACATGAGTTTTCATGAAACAGTTTTTATGAAAAGATCTGATACCTGCCAAGCCTGTCATTTCAAACACTCTCCCACACTGAACATCAATTGTTGAAGTTCTTTGATTCAGAATGTCACACATCTGAGAAAAAAAATTTACTTTTGATGAAGTCTACCCTGCAGAAGCACCCAGTAAGCATCTTCAGAAGAATTCTAAGGATGAACTTGTAAGTGCAGAAATAATGTGGTTTTGAGAGGACAGTTTCATATCTACTTAAAACTCAATGGACTCTCCCATTCCATAAGCTCCTGAAAGAACTAACATTGGGACAGTGAATATTTTCAAAGAGTCTGAGGGTATTTTGGAAAATAAAGCTAGCAATACATAGAAAATGAGTGTCTTTGGGTTTTAATTCATATGTACAAGCAATCTTTTTAACTCAGGGTTTCTGAAAATCCAAGCTATAGTACAAAGGAAAATTCATTTCAGAATTTACAGAATATAATTCCTTTGCCCAATTACCATCAAACCTTCCCCCACTAACAAAAAAATCCTATTTTAGTAGCAAAATTTGGCATGTAAATTATTAGAACAGACTTCTTAAACTCACTTTAATCTTCTCAAGTAGGCAAAGCAACATCTGCAAAATATTTAGAGAAAAAGTACCATTTATTTACCCATACACAGTATGCCAAGACTCAAGATGTCTTCCTTAACCATCCCTTTGTCATTTTATATAGTTTCTTCATACTGTATGTTACAGATTTCTTTGGTCCTAAAAAAAAAAAAAAAAAAAAAAAGTCCAGAAAATATCAACATTTAGAAAGGCTAACTCAAAAACCAGGTTAGCGCTACATTACATAAAATATTTCCCTGGAAAAATGACAACCTAATCCATCAGGCAGATATGCAAATAACCTTCTTGTCACATTGATAACAGTAAATAATGACACAAAAAAATCCTTTAATAGTATCAAAGGATGCACAATAGAATAGGTTCATCCTGAAGGCCTGATGATATTGCACACGTGCATGTTGTAGAGACAATGACCAAAGTATAGCAGATGTAGAGGTTAATGATAAAACTCTTAATGAGTACAGAGGGAAACTTCTAATTCACATCACTGTTCCTAGATGCCAAATACAGCAAGGCTTTTAAACCATCTGCGCCTACTGCAGACCCTCACCAAACCAACACATTATGCTTTTCAAGCCCTTTCTGATCTCCGGCTAGGTAGCACATCCAGCTGCATAGGACTGTACTCTGGCCCAATAATGGGCAGCAGCAACGTGACAGACTGTATTCTGCAGCAGGACACCAAAGCAGCACTTTTTAGAGAAATCCAGGCTGTTTGGCTTGCAGGTTAATTAGCTGGCCACATCTGTAAAAAGAATCTAGTTGTCGAAGCATTTTGGCTCTTGAGACAAGAGCCCATCCCCAGATTCTGTGAGTTTGAAGATGCCCGATCATCGAACACCATGGCTATGCCCAAAGCTATGCAGCCAAAGTGTTACTGAAGGGACAAGGGGGAGAAGGGAGAGCGTGGTGAACCAGGACAGCAGAACAGACTACTCAAGCAAGACAAGCAAACTCTGCATGACTGGCAGACCACAACTTTATACTTCCAAATCCTACTTGACCAATTTCTTCTGCTAATCAGATTTCAGTTAGCCTTGCACTTGGTTGCTTTGCTGTAGACCAGTTCTACGCAACTGAGAAGCATCACGCTGATGTCCATCTTGGTTAAATGTAATCAAACACTGCACACCACTAGCAGCTTTCCAGGACAAACAAACTCAGAGCATTGCTATGCAAAAGCTTGTGAATTAAAAATGAAAACAGAGATTATTTTTTTTTTTATAGATGTTCTGCTGACTGTTGAGGTGGACACCTGTTCTGTTTCAAGAAGTTCTAAAGTACATTATAACATCCTCAAATATTTTGTTATTGCCTCATCCTAACTAATGGCAGCTACCATTTCATAACTGAGAGAACAGCACATCTGCAAGAGAATAAAACTGCTTGATTTGCATAATGAAATGACAACTGTGTCAGGTAAAAAAAAAAGATAATACTGAAACGATGATGGATATGAAAAACCAGATTAATGAGGCATATACCCAGGGGAAATGAAAGAAGTAAAAATAATGAGATGATGACAAACAGCTATAATTTGGCAACACTGCCAATATTAGAAGTATTCCACGGACACCAGTGTGAATACCCTGTCACAGGTATGTTGTCTGGATCAATTTTACTTCAGAGTAACCTGCCTGTCACTTGTTTATAATAAACCTCATACGAAGCCAGAAGAGCTGTCATACTCTAACATCATCCTGCAGTAGCTCACAAGTAGTGAACTTTGGTAAACATCGTATCATTATGCTGGGCCTACAACGAAGGCAGGCATTTCTGTTTCAAAAGATACAGCAGGATTTTGCAGCAGTCATTGCCTATGAGCTTTTACGAGTTTTAGATACGAAGCGCTTGAGGACGACCCACACACAGTTTGTGAACTATACCCTTAGAAACACCTTCTGAAGTTCTACCAGAAATGAGCCTTTTCTTACAGACCTAGAGTAAAAAAAGACACAGTCTTTTGCTGGGTTTAGTCATCTAGTATTTGGAAACTTCAAATTATTGTTAGTCTTGCCATTTCAGCGGCGTTCTGAGATCCTAGCCAGTGGAGCTACTTATTTTTCCTCCTTTCAGCTTTTTTTGATTACAAAAACACCTCAAACCCAACCAAACAAAAAAACCCCACCAACATAAAACACAGAGTTCCTTCAGATTACAACACAGTCTAATCCCACCCTTACAAATTGAAAACTGTAAAGGCAAGTTTTTAATGCTGCACAAACAGCATTTTGAGATTTACATGCACAGATTAAAAAGTATGCAATGTTATACTTACTACAATCTTTCTGACATTTATTTAATAGAAGCGTTTACCTGACAAGACTGACTTAAAGTACGTAGAAGCAACTGTGCTGGTTTTGCCTGGGATAGAGTTAATTTTCTTCGTAGTAGCTGGTATTAGGCTATGTTTTGGATTTGTGCTGAAAACAGTGTGACAATACAGGGATGTTTTCATTATTGCTGAGCAGAGCTTACACACAGCCAAGGCCTTTTCTACTTCCACACCAGAGAAGCAGGCTGAGGGAACACAAGAGGCTGGGAGGGGACACAGCCGGCCCCAACTGACTGAAGGATCCATACCATATGGCGTCAGGCTCAGCATATAAAGCTGGGGGGAGGAAGAGGAGGAAGGGGGTATGTTCCTCCGATGGCATTTGTCTCCCAAGTATCTTGTTACATGAGGAAGCCCTGTCTTCCTGGAGATGGCTGAACACCTGCCTGCCGATGGGAAGCAGCTAACTCCTTGTTTCGTTCTGCTTTGCTTGTGTGCATGGATTTTGCTTTACCTATTAGACCATCTTTACCTCAACCCACGTGTTTTCTCTTGTTTATCTTCCAGTTCTCTCCCCCATCCCACAGTGGGGGGTGGGGGGAGGTGGTGGTGGTGAATGAGCGGCTGCGTGGGACTCAGTTGCTAACTGGGATTAAACCACAACAACTTAGCCAAAAGTCACACAGTATCACACACCAATACACAAGGAAAGATGAGCAACTCAGACCCAGGTTTAGCCATCTACTGCATTGGACTACATTTTTTTGGGAAAAAAAAAAGGGTACGATAACACTTGATTGCGAAAAGACCATGGAAAGTAATCACATAAAGATAAAATAAGTGAAAGATGCATTCGGTATTGGCAGCTTAGAGTCACAAGTCAAATAAGTATGGAGTAATAAGGAAAAATGCATGCTCTATTTCCGAAGGAATGTGATGGCAACTAAAAAGCTTATCATAACAAATATGCTGTATATAATCAGTTTTGCACTTCTTGTGTCTCTAACTACAATTTCAATAAACTCAAATTTACCTTTTGTAAGGAATCATCCATACATGTATTTTCAACTTACAAAACCATGTGGATCCCACATGTAAGCTCAACTTTTCTATATTTAATAGGTTTTTGCTAAAAGCAAGCATGCTAATGAAGTCATGATGGGCTTTTCTTTGCAGCATCTCAAATAACAAGTAAATAATCATGTAAATTCTGAAGCACCTCACATAGCTGCATTAAAACTGCACACAGTATAAGCATTCCAGTTGCATAACAAGGCCAGACTCAGGCATAGCCCATACATGAAAGAAGCAGTTCCAATCTCCAAAGTCAAAACTATGTAACTATACAACTTTGGAAATTACTGTCCAATCTCCTAGGCACTATGCTTCCAGGGTACAGCCCCTCGGATACTGAAATTGCTCTGCCAGAATCAATGTTGTCCTGCCATTCCGATGAAGTCAGTGTACTTCTGGAAGCGCAGTACAGCATGTGGCAAACCAACAGTAACACAGCTGATACAGCCCTGCAGGACCGTAATTAACTGCGCTGGCACTGCAGCCTGCAAGTCAGCTTGTTCTATCAGCTTGCCAACTTACTCTGCTTCTTGCAGCAGCTCAACATAAAGAGATCTTTCTCCTTCATATGTTCCCCCTGCAGGGAGCACTCTGCTGAACTCCACCCACTAGAGCCTTATGTAATAAGATGCTTACATTTCTGCCCCAGCACATCATGCTACAAAGCAAAATACAGGTTTATACATACAGCTGGTTTCTTAAAGCAGCCCTCAGGGTGATGAGTCACATCTGTAGTAAAAGTTAATGGTTGTAATTATGGCTCAGTCTCAGAATCTGAAGCAGTTGGACCACATGAAAATGTCTTTCTACTTTAGCTATGAATCTATGACTTGGTGGTTCCACCTCCCTTTCAGATTTTTCCACTAAATGATACAGAACAAAGACCTAACGCACATGGAATCAAGACCACAAAATTTCAGTGTAAACATAAGTTCTATCTGGTTTTACTTAATGATCCACGTTTCGTTTTTTGGAAGTGTTAGTGTTGTAAGATAGTAATTTGGCTGTAAGTCCCCCAAAGTTTCCTGGTAGATATGCCTGGCTGTAGTATTTTTTATTTCCTTTTGAAAAGAAAGACTAATGCATATACTGCCAAAGAGCTGTCATGTGGAGGCAAATAGTTCTATATTGCTAGTGTATCGTGCACAGACACATGCAAACATTTTGCACATATTTACAGTCAAATGCAGTGGTGCGCAGTTATCTGCCCAGGCAGCTGATGAAGACAGCAGTTATCACAAATACCCAGAATATTTTCTATGTAAAGCTGTTCCTTATAGTCAAAAAACCCACCCCCAACAAACCCTTGAAGACACAGTATACTAATATCCCAATTCTAAGAAAACAGAGGTTATTCAGAGCAGCTACAAGCAGTTGTGCTGCTTTAGAAGTATCCTGAACAATCACTTCACCTGATTATTTAATTCATAGTATGTTATTTATAAGAAATTTTCAAGGCTTGCATCATTCCTCTAGTAAGATGTGAAGAAGAAATCTAAGCTGAAAAAATATCAGCATCTCCTTCAGAGGAGCTAAATATAAGAACTTTGGAGTTAGTTCCCAAAGACCATGCAGACTCTGGCTATGTGGGAAGACAAATCAAATGATGGTGCCATCTCTAATGGGAAACAGAGAAGCAATCTCACCACAGACTTGAAGAAATACATAGGCACATTTTCAGAAACTCAATAGGGCATTTAACAACAAACAAAAACACAGAGCTTGAGCTCAACTTTAAAACCACACTGGCAGAGAAAGATGAAAAGTTCTCTTAAACGGGTTGAAATTCTTTATTTTGCTTGTGCTCCTTGCCAATGATGTTAATATACAGCATGCCATCTCAGCAGCGACTATTCCTGATTTAACATTTAATTTAGAAACATGCTGTGCATTGGACTACCATGCTACAGACCAGAGTAGGCATTTCACTTTTTGTTGTTGTTGTTAAAATAAAACAATTGCCCAAGGAAATAATTTTGTGTCCCCCATTACATTTCAAAAAGAATGGTGGCTATGTAATGAAAATTAATTATTTTGCAAGCAGACAAATATAGGACAAATATACTCGTACAGTTACTAAGAATAACAAGAAAAAATAGTCAGAGCTCATTTAACGGAGCCACTGATTTCATGAACCTCTTTCATAATTCTCTTGGTTTAGCTACTATTCTTAACGTAAGCACTGTAGAAGAACAGAACCACAACACTGTTCCTAAAGGCTCTACTAGAAAGTATGAAAATAGGTCTTAGGGGAACAAAACAAAACAAAAATATTGGACAAGATTTGGTTAAAGAATGAAGAAACAAATACAGCATCCTAAGGGATTAAATTTAAAAGCTCAACACTTTCCTGTAATACACATTCCTTGCCTGAGTCAAGCAAATACTTTCAATGTAGGAGTCACAATATTTTGTCTGTGTACATTATGTACCTATATGAGTATCAGCTGGCAAGAACCCCAAGAAATGGCAAAGTAAGATGACAAGCACTAATGCCTGACTCCTAGTGATAAGCTTCTTAAATTAAGAAAATGATTGGGAGAAAACCTTCATTACAAGATCAGCAAGATTTAATGTAAACTCAATCATAAAAGTTTGGAGGCAAGTGTATATAAAAAAAAATCAGGCAAAAGGCTTCAACTAACTCTGAAACCCATGGAAGACCATCCCTCCTAAATTCCAGGGATGATCACTGAAGATCATGCAAACATTGTGTCTGAAAAAGACTGAGCTCACATCTCAGCCAGTTAAATTTAACTGCTTCTTTAACATGCACTACAACACAGGTTTTTACTACAAAAATACTATTTCTGTGCTTCTGTCCATCTTCAGTGAGCCAGCCTGGTGGTGCTCTGGTAAGCCCCCCCAGGCTGTCAGTAAGCAGGGCTGTGCCTGCACTAGCCAGTGAGGCAACATTCACTGTGCAGGGCACAACTACAGGGATGCTCCTGGTCCCAGCTGAAGCAGCAGGACTCCCCCTCTGCAGCCAGGGTGGCCTGCACAACACTGCTCAGGAAGCTTCGCTCTACAGGCAAGCTTTGCATTCATTAAACAACATTCAGAGGTTAGAAAGTGCCAGAAACTGTCCTTTTCCAAATCGAACTCATTTCCCTTCAGCATATCATCTGTGAGTAACCCAAAAAGATCAATCCTGAATTCTGTTGCTAATGGTTTTGGCTGGATTCTGGCACAAGTACATACATATGGTTAAATTAAACCAAACTAAATTATGCTAAAAGTAAGAAAACTAAACTCTCCCAAGCCTCCTTGCTCAAATTTGACTTGTGTTTGAGGCAAAGAATTACAATTTCTTTGTTCTACCTGAATCAAACCACAAAAAAAAAGCATTTTCAACACTAAAAGCACAAGTAGAAAAAACCCAGGTTTTAAATACAAGTGTAACTCTAACTGGCTGGATAGAAGACAACTAGAGTTTGTTTTAAAGCGGGGAAAAAAGCACCACTATATGTAAACCGAAAAGCCGTCAAGAGAAAGGAAAGAAAAGGCATTTCACAATTGTTTCAGGTGTATAAAACAGAAAACACAGTAAAACCCAGAAGTCCTACTAAAATATGCATTAGGACCCCCCAAAAGTCCTAGTAACAATGTAGGCTGTAAAGTGATTTACTGCATGATACACAAAAGGAGCTAAGAATCCCCGGAGGTCATTTTCTGTTTGTCAGAACAGACAGAAGAGGAGCATAAATAATCTGACAAAGCTTAACTACTTTTTTTTTTTTTTATTTTATTCATACACACAAACAGCTTTGCTTCACGATCAGTCAGGCTGCTATCTTTTTCAGAAGCACTGAATTTAACATGAGAACACTGTCTTTGACCCCTCCCCTCCAATTATTTCACTCTACAAAATCTACTCTCTGTAGATTTAGAAATAGATAGGTTACCGGCTGATTTTTCTAAAAGAGGAATGTTACAAAACAAGAAGTCTTGACCCACTAGCAGGTAATTTTGACAACAAAGCCTAGAAGAAAAACACCTATTTGGCTGGAAAGCTTCCATTATAAACTAATACCTGCAATATGCTTAACTCGTCTAAAACCAGTTTGCTTCTCTCAGATGGAGTTATGTCCTTAGTCTCCTCCCACTACTAAACAAAGTTAGGCAATAGCTTTGTCGGCCTTGCTCCAGTTAATAGAATTAGACTTAATAGAAGCATATAAAAGTACAACTGTTCCTGCTTATTTTACCCATCAGACCACTAATGGTCCTGAACACTGCAACTTGTGTTTCTTTACAAGGAGGTAGGAAGTCTAACGTGGAGCCACCAACTTTAGTACTGAATGGGAAGGGAACAGCAGCTGTAGCAGTCTGGATAAGGATTGCTCAGTAGGAAACAACACAGCTGCTTTTGAAACCAGCAATGGTACCATTTGTATATAATTACTTTTATATAGAATTAGGAATAGGTATGGACAAGTTCAGAAAATTATTTGAGCAACTGCATGCATGCAAGCAGCAAGGCTTTTTGATTTTGCAGGAATTAAGACTATCTCCTTATCAGAGTTTTAAGGCAGTAAAGGCTCAGGTCTTAAGTCTTTCTTTTAAATCAAGCCACAGGGTTTTCAGCTTTTTAAAATGTAAAAATCACCTCACCTTAAAATTAGATTTATTCCAGAACTCAGAAAACAGGATGAAGCTCCAGCTATGTAACTGGCACTAACTTTCATTCAGTTATAATCAATGATAGCTGACGATCATAGCTGAAAAGCAACCCTAGTTTTCCCATATTTGTACACAAGCAAGGCTTTTTTTTTTTCCCCCTTCTACACCTTCTCTCACATTCACTTTGTAATACACAACTCTTTTTCCAAAGTAACTAATTTTGAAGCATGAGAGTTACAGTAACAGCCAACGCTCACCAAGTATATGCTCAATTTGGAATACATGTCTTCAAATACACACCTGTCTTCCAAGTCTGACAAAAACATCAGATCCTGTCAAAGTTTTCTCCCTCAAAAGTCATTCTCTCTTTTATTTTATCATGAAATGTAGATTATGAGGTTATAGCCTACATAACACAACAATACTATGTACCAATCATTTAGGGATCCCACTCACATGTAGAAACCCAGAGTGAACTCTAGAGTAATTTTTTTCCATTTTTTAATACAACAAGAGCAGAACTAGTGTATATCAGCCATGTGGAAAATGAAATTGAAGTCAGAAGCTGTTTTTTTGTTACTTTTGGGTGTTGTGGGTGTTTGTTTAAGAGTCAAGTAGACCCCAATTCCTTTCAGCATCATACAATTTCTCAATACTTATATCAAGCTTCTGCTTTAAATACTACTTAGATTTTCCAGGGGCTTTCAATTAGACACCCGAAAAGTTTATTCTTTGAACTCTTGTAGAAGACAGTCTTGGGCCCTGTATTTTTTACTTTGTGAAATCACAAGGCCTATGTTGATAGAAACCACACACATTCTTACCAGCTGTTAGTATGGTTTTAGCAGTCTGCACTATACTGGAAGATCTCACAATTCCTGAAATGCCTGCAGATAGAAAAGCACACAGATGTTAAAAGTTACATATTTTTCCAGTTATACAATCATGCCAGCCTGAAACTAAAACGTATGCTTAAGTAGAGAAAGTTTGTTTCTGTTCTGCTTTGTCATACTAATTGAAAATACTCTTTAAGCTTTTTTAACTTATTTTATATATAACATACAGAAAAAAACCCAAATCAATATTAAAATGGATAACAACCAATAGGAACTGATGAAATTAGTGCCCTGATTATTTCTCTACTACGATGATTAGTCACAAAGTATTCAGAGTTGTTTCATCTAAGTGCTGGCATATTAATTTCTAGAGCAGAACAAATTATACATATTGTTTACTTCAGTATGAAATTGGGATTTGTACTTCCTCTGATCAAGTAGAGATGGCTATATTGTGCACTGTTTGGCTTTTTAAAATTATCAGCTTTTGGAAATAAGGCTTATTTACCACTTTGCACTGTGGCACATTCAATTCTCCGTTTCCACTGGTTCTCAGGTATTAATGGAATAGTATATAGAACATGAAAGTTTTTTTGAAAAGTATTAAGTTTTATCTGTTCTAACACACATATATAAAAGCATACTGATATGTGCAGAACAAAACTACTGTACATTACTAAATACTTCAAAATGTAGCAACGCAGCAGCCCCAGATTTAGCCTTCCAAACTGAAAACTCTTCAACATTAACTAGAACGTAGAATATAGTTTCAAATATAATTTTGAATTCTTCTTTCAAAGCTACTTCTATAACAAAGAACAAAGCTTAGGGAGATCCATTAATAAGTAAGTGGGGTACAATATCAGAAAATAATTTGGGAGGGTAGGGAAGGGAAGGAAACAAATCATGTTGAGCTAGTAAAATGCCTAGGGACAATACAATTCAGCTGGAGTCGTCAGCTTTGTCTTGTAGGATTACCAGCGGGCTTGTCCTGTCCTTTACCTAGATTCTTGAATTAGAAAAACCTTTTGGCCACAAAAGTGAAAGAGGGGTTTTGATTTAAGAGTATAAACTGCTTGTCTCAAGAAGATGAGGTCTATCCAAGGTTTTGATACTGAACTGCTGCACCACTGCACAGTCCACAGTCACAGCCATGCCTGCAATACCCTGCATAAATACAACTGCAAGTTTAATTAGCTCAGGGTGGATGACTGAGCTCTAAAATTATATGCAGCTCACAACACTGCAACTCCTGCTCCCAGATTCAGCTGTTGTCACATTACTGTTGCAGTCCAGCCACAGTAACAAAGAAACTGCCACAGACTGACATGAAAGAAGCCAGACACCTTAATGCCCACATGCATTTCACTCTATGGTGTCAATGGAGAACTGCAACTCTCAGGAGCGTTATTTCCCCAAACAGAAATCAGTGTAAGAGCTCCCTCAGCTGTTGTCTAATGTCTAGTGGCTGTCAGGCACCTGGGGAGTTTTTGCTGTGCTCAAGCAGCTTACAAACTTGGCTACCCAGAACAAAGACGTGTCATGTTCCGTAAAGATGTCAAGGACTCTTGAAGTACTAAACATTCTGATTTTCCTGCAGCATAATAAAACATTGATGACTGCAGCATTAGGTTTAACTTGTTCATACAACATTATCTTGCCTCAGAGAAGTTGTGATGATGAGAAGCACCTCAACCTTTTTTGTCAAAGCTTGAGTTCTCTGCTGGAGCTCACGTATCTGGACTAACTACGATGACTGGGAAGGGTAAAGTCAGCAAGCCAGAAAATTAACTTAGCATTGCAATGTACCTCTGGCAGGATATATAGCTTAGTATTTAGATGAAGTTATGCCAGCCAATGAAATCCTGAAGATGTACGCATCCCAAATAGAGTTAGATGGTCTAAGCAGGCCACGCTAATTCCTAAAGACTACTTATTTCAGGACTTCATTCAGTAAGAATGCTATTTGCTAGTATTTCAGATAACCCATCTGCAATCACACACACCCAAACCCATGCTTTTAGGAACGTATCTCAAGATTAATCTCATTTTCTTTGTCCATCTCTCAATCACCCTCTGAATTAGAACAACATATACAATAAATCTGTGTACCTATCATGTCCTGAAGGAGATTACAGACACGGATTCAGGCCTACCTTGATGCACCACAAATCCACAGTCAGGGTCATGGGCAACTTGCAGTAAAATTTCTTCCACATCTCTGTTTTTTTCCAGGAGGGTCTACCAGAGATGTTATCTTTTGTTGCAGAGTCCTTGGCAAAGCCATTAGTTGTGTAAATTGACCTTCCGGACTTTTATCAATCTGAATGTTATAAAACGTAAGACAGTAAAAACATTCAGTGTAAACAAAGTTATCTTCTTCAAAGAAGTCAGAAAAGTCTTTTGGCTATCTGTGACCTCTGATAAATATCTCAAAGAACACCATCTATTTCACTTGTAAGAGTCATTGACAATGCTAACGAAAACTTCCCAAACACTGGGAAATGCAGTATCTCAGTTCGGAACCTGAAGAGTAACTCAGTGCAAAGATGTTAATTTTTATCCAAGGGAAGACTAATCCACACACATGATCTTGCTGCCTCTGCAAGCAACTTTTCATTGAAACTGTATCATTTCTGCTCTATCCAATTTCCTTTGGAAACATAAGTACACTACAATGAAAAAAAAAAAGTTCCCAAAAGACCAATTAGCTCAGTTTCTTCTGCCTGAATATAATCAAACTATACACAGACATTTCAAGTTTAGTTTGAAAAACATTTTCTCTGCTTTAAACTCAAAGCACATCTGGTTTGTATAATTTGAAGGAAACATCCATTCCACATTTTCCAATCTAAATCAGAAATTCAATGACCCTTTTCTGAATACAACACCACCAACATGCAGACCTGTACAGATTTATACAAAATGTAAGCACAAATTCTGAAAAACACATAATGGAGCAGATCTGTCCAAAACCGGAGGAAAATATGAAGAGCACAATTCCTCCCACACAACTTTTTACACAGTTCATGGAGACATCAGGCAGGAGTCTAGCTGCCCTATACACTCCCTTTAGTCAATGGGGAGAAAATGATATCCAGATGAATCACCCACTGACTACAGAGGGAGCCGACAATGAGCAGGCTCTTAACATTATGTGGGAGGAATCCACGCCTGAACCAGAACTGTAAGAACTAGTGTCTGCCTTCAATTGTTTTTGAGGAATCTTTTAAGAAAGAATTTTCTCTGTAACTCTGAAAACATACCCTTGGAGGAGGGGTTTCTATTCTGCATTAAACAGCACTCTCAATAGCAGTTATCCTCTTCAATCTGGGGAATAACTGCCAATAGCCAGACCAAAGCGTGAGGAATAAAGTCTTAAAACACTCTGCTCAAAATCAACTGTAAAATGATGGCATTTTATCAATAGCTTTGAAGACTATTATGGAATTACGAACAGATTTATTATCCAACAACATATTTGTAGTATGCTACCAGGATTTCTTTAAAGGAAACATAACAGGGAGTATTATTCTACCTAGCCATTTTCTTGGAGAAAGCATTACTCATTCTTTCCAAAATTCATTTAAACACTTGTTCCACTAAACTGTTCAAAAACACATTTATAAGAAAACATGGAGACAGCTGCAGTATACAGATCTGGATACGCTGTAATCCAAAACGTTGCAGTAAAATTGTTTACTGTACTCAAGCTTCTATCTACCTGTACTTCAGTTTCTAACAAAGACCTGTCCTAAAAGGAGGCATTTGTGAGATAATTACCAAGGTGACCTGAGGATAAAGAGATAGCCATGTCCATGGGACAACCCATGTTATTTGTAACTTCATGTTGAAATGCGCATCACGCTTAATACTCCACTCATGGACACGCAGACTACAAGAAGAAAAATTGCTATTGGACCCCTGACTGTGGCATCTTTCTCCAGAGAGATGGGATTCAAGATACTGGTCATTTTGAATACTCATTTCTCAATACCAGGAAAAAAATTGTGTTAGTATGTGTATTTAAAGATTATGCCAGCATCTTTTTTGGGTTTAGTTAACTGATCTTCATAACTAGCACCCTAGGGTGTTTTTTCTTTTGTCAGATGCAGTTTTTGATTGCAGAAAGTTGCACCTCTAAGTTACAGCCTAATCTTTTTAACACAAACCATATGTTTATTCATCACTTCCTAGGCTGTTGTTTCCATATGGTAGTCATTAGAACACACATTTTAAAATTATCTTCTCTTGTTCCCATGCTATGTCTCTAGTTCTGTGCCCATACTCAAAGAAAATGAACAATAGTTACTACATATGCAGAGACCGGTATTTAAGGCAAGTTTCCTGGTTGCAGAATTAACTCAACAGAAACATAACAAATAGCAAGTACAGTAACTACAATTGCTCTCCTTAGCGTATGGCATAATTCTTGCCTTCTGTCAATGTGATAAAGCACTTCCACTTGCTTGTTTTAAAAATATTTTGAAGAACACTTGCCTCTAGCCTTCCCAGATGGTGCTTATACACCACTTGAGGGCAGTCCTGTAATATGTTACTGTACAGCTTCTGAAAATGGGGAACATTAGGTTTCACTATGTTCTGCACTTTCAATCTGTCTTCTCCTATTACCATTCTAAAATCACCTAGTAAAGAAAAGAGAAAGAGTTAATTCATTAGGAGAAAACTGAAAACTTGAAGGAGAATACAACAGAAACCAACATAGTAAAAAGTTGTCATCTAAAACTTTATTCTCCAATTCCACCAATGCCTATATAATCCATAATAAGGTTCACCACCTAACAGTCAAAAAATACTATTCAAATAGCTTCCAGCACAGAAAATAAGATACGGAATTGTTATTTAGCCTCTGATATGCTGTAATGTCATCGACCCATGTGCCCATATTTTCACTCTGAAAACAAAAATATTCCGCTGTCAAGTTCAGCCTTGAAAGCAGCAGTAACAGTTATATTTTTTGCCACCATACATCTATTTCAACAGATTACTAAACAAACTGACCAGCTCAAACACTTCGTATCCAGAAACAAATAACTTTCAATTTTCCAATACTGAAAAATAATTTGCATTGTCTATGCACTTCAAAGGGCAGCATCTGAAGTACAGCTAATGGCAGTCATGGTAAGATCACAGTATCATCTTTTCCTCTTACCCATGTAATTTGTTAGTAGCTTCAAAAAGCTACTCCTGGTAACATTGCTGTTACACTGCTGATCTTTACACTTTCTTTTATGATACATGACTGAAAGGTTTCAAAGAGAGTAAGTGGAAAGACAGCCCAGCTGTAATGAGCATTCATCTGCCTTTATTAGGTACTACCCCGGTAGCTTCCAAGGTTACCAACCAGGAGTTTGGCTGCTTAGTGCAGCACATATCAACAAACAAAATCCTGAATCAATCTATTTTCCGACTTCCCACATTCAGGAGATAAATGTTGTTACAAGGTGGCAACTTGTTAGTATTACATAGTTTACTGCAATTTATGCCAAGCCACAAAACAAATGCTTCCCATATAAATGATACTGACTCACTGCTCTCAAAAAAATGCATAAAAAAATAAAAGGATAAACATTTTCCAAATTAAACTATGAACAACTCTTTTCAGCAGTCTCCAAGGAGACTGATTAGAGTAACACAAAATCGATTTTGTCTACTAGTATAGCTTCTGAAAGACTTAACAAAATGGCAGCAAAAAAAGTATCCACAAATATGTAATTAACAGCCTTTTTCTTGAACATTCCCAACTGGAAGTCTTCCTGCTTTAGCTTTGTTCACACACCAGAGCCAATTTCAACATCTTACAGCACAGTAACTGATCTCCCACATTTTTGGTTAATTGCACTGTTTCAAAGCATATATAAAAAAGTATCCTGGTCACTCGTGCTCACCAAGCATCCAGGGACATTCCTGGATGGGCTTCAGGTGTTAGATATGCAGCCCTGCAGCAAACGCCCCGGTTAGCAACCCTTGGCCACCCCACTGTCAGTACCCTCTTTGCTGTCACTTTCAAACAGGTAACAAATTCAGGAAAAAATTGCTAAGGAAAAGCTGAACAAGTTGCAATCTAAACTGACCAGAGAACTACGTAAAAAACAGTAACGTCCCTCAGTAGAACCAAGCTGCAGTTTATAAACCCTACCTGCCCACCTACCTGTGGTTTTGTGGGGGGTTTTGTTTGTTTTTTACAAGTCAAACTTGCATTTCTGTATGAACAAAGCAAGTGTTGTATAAAGTACAACTCCAACCTAAGTTGTTCATAGTGATTTTGTTAAGGATATCAACATTTCAAAAGCAATACCGAATTAAATTGTAACAATTAAATCTTGTATTGAAGAGTCATTTGGAGTAATTTCTTCATTTTTCCCACCCCATAACAATTCATATCAGTTTCCTAAATAAAGGAAAAATTCTCTTACAAAAAAAAAAAAAAAAAAGCCAACAAATACCAACCAGGAGGCGACATGTACATCTTTCAGTTAACTAAACAAGAACCTTAAACACAGCACACTCAAAAAGTAAGAAATAATAAAGTAATAATAAAGTATGGGTCAGACTATCAGGTGAATCAACATTATACTGAGGACAGAAAGGAAAATGTTTTCCCAAGATTTTGAAATATTAAAACTAAAATACAATCCACACAAACAAAAAAAACCCCCCACATTATTTCACCTTATTCAATCACGCATACTTAGCTGTTCATACATCAAGCAGGTATAAGAAGTTTTGCTTATGTACCTGTTCTTATTTTCTGTGAATAAGCACAATTAGTGCTTGTAAGCCATTATTTAACACAGCATTAAAGTGCAGTTGCTGAAGCATGCAACCATGCAGGCCCAAAGGAAGAGAGCAGATGACTTATTGTACATTAGACTTCCTACTGTGGTACAACAGCTCCAACTACAGCTTTTCCCCTCAGCGACTTCAGACACCATATACTAACCAGAATAGGAAAGTCCTGCAATCTGCATATAGAGGTCTTCTTCAGAGAAGCTTTCTGGTAACATGAGGAAGGCTGCTGTGACTGCGCTCTTCAGATTGCTAACAAGGGCAGCTTGCAGCTTGCTATTCTCATTCTGAGTCAGTATTTTCACCTGAAAAAGCAGCATCAGGGAAGCAAAAAAGCAGAGTCAGGGAAGCGCTACTGAAGACAGAACTAGAAGTGTTATTCAATCCAGCTTGAAAACTAAGAAATGTATTTAAGATTAGATCCTATTATTACAGTACAATAAAGACTAGAGTGTCCCTCTTTGCTTCCACAGTGGGAAAGAGGGGAACGTCCTTCTAAGAACAAAAGGCTATTTTTACAAACACACATTTGGAACTGCTATAAGCAATAGACCTTAATTGATCTCTGAAGAGGTATTCACCTCATCATATTCATAAATTTAGAATTAATCAAAACAGTAAATATGAATGCATCAACAGAAATACTTCATATGTGATTATGCAGTAAGGGGGGAAAAAAAAAAAAAGACTACCATCACACTGAAAGAGAAAGGAATAGCAGAAAAAGAGGTATTTTGTTTTTGTTTTGTTTTCTTAAGTAGAGGACTCTTATCATGTGCTTCAAGCAGTTTCTTAGACATCAGTTCCCTCCTAGAAGCATGGCTTTATTTTGCAAGTTGCATGAACAGAATGTAAATTCAATGGGAACTTCATATATACATGAAGAGCAGATCACTGAAGTTGAGTGCTTCTACGTGCCACAAAGGAAAACATTTTAAGGAAACATTCAAACTGTTCAAGACCAACTATAGCATCCAGTCACCCAGGATATGGAAATATACTGGAATAAAAAGCAGATCTTCAGTAAGAACTGAATATAGAAACATCTAATTACAGATGTTTCTGTACAGATAAACAGCCTGGTTTACAAGATGGCTATGGTTTCAGAAACAACTCTCCCAAGAATACCTGCTTGTTGTGAGTTTCCGTCTTTTTCAAGTGTCCTGGTTAAGCAATACTGTCTTGCTTATAAAGCACAGCTTCTTAATATTTGTTTACTCTAAAATAGCTTAAAATGCAAACCACTGGCAGTTATAAACAAATGCATACAACTTGCTTTTTCTTCCCAAAGGCCCATTCACATAAAATGAGTTGCAGTGTTACTTGAAATTCTGCCCCCACATATAACCTCAGACAGCTAAGGTACCCTTTCAAATAAATATTTTCCCTCAGGAATGTAAACACTCTGTTAATGAATTAAAAAAACCCAAAAAGCAACTGAACCTAGATTCAGTAAAGAAAGTATGAGAATCAGACTTCTCTGCTACACTAGATTTTTCTTACAGAAAGGACATCGACAAAGCAATGTCATGGCTGGCCGGTACTATATTCTGAACATACTTTTTAATTATGGTGAAATCTTTAAGGGGGATAAAACTAGAACAATATCTCATTTTTATAAGATGGTGATTGCAACAGTATACAGGCTGCTTGTTTTAATCATTCTCCAGTAAAGCATGGGTTTGCTTAACGTCAAATCTATACAATAGTCTGGAAATGGTCCAGGGTAGATTTTTGGAGGATGTTTTCCCTCCCATGATTTTCATTTTAAAAATCAAGTTCACTGTACAAATGAACATTTCAGAATTCCTCCTAACTTCTCCTGCAAATTACATTGTATTTTTTAGCATCAGAATGAAAGAGAATGATAACACATACTAACATGCAATACATGATCTGCCCAGACTAAATTTTATTTCCTTGAAAACCATGGGAGAAGTTCACTGAATGCATACAGACTTGCTCATATAAGGTCCAATGAACAAGACAGGCTCATCAGGAGGATAAAGTAATATTTGAAATCTCACCAACTAATTCACTCATAGGTACTTTCATAACTTGCTGCTACAGGGAAACTCTAAGGAAAGACAGAAGGAACAACTCTGTGGCACCCCAAGCAGTCACACAAACTGCTAAAACCTTAGGCTAGCCCTGAAAATAACAGCAAGTTACGGACATGTTTTAAGAAACATGTTACAGCCTTTTAAAATGCGAAACTCTGCAGAGATGCTATTCCTCCTCACGGAAGGCCATAGACTTGCTTTAGTGAAGTAAAAGGAATAATCTCTTCCTTCGCTAAAAATACTCCCTAACATAACCTAGTATTTTTTCAAAGGGAAATAACATGCTAGGCTTCAATATCTGAACGCGTGAAACACTGCAGTAGTGATCCTATTCATGAACACATGCTAAACAGCTCAGGTAGCTAGAAATCTCCCAGAAGACGGAGTGCAGTATTTATCACCCAGGTATGACAAAGATGAATGCCGATACTTGGGGTAAATCTGAAAGACCACCGGAGTTAAGGATGGCTTCTAGACAGTACAGAGAACTTATTGTCAGAACTATTCACCGTACCATATCACATAAGGGGGAAAGAAGCAGCCACTTTATTCTGGTTTTATGGTACACAGAGAATTCAGTTAACTAACAGTAGAGACTTTTAAATCATTAAATATTTTAAATGAGGGATATATCCAGTTTTATAAATAAGCATGACCCCCAGTCATCACAGCAGTTTAAAATAGGAAACTCATACACAAAAAACTGCAGGCATGTCTAAACAACGATTTTTCCAGAAAAACAAAACACACAAAGAAAATCTCATGAAATGAGAGGTGTCAAAAGCACTATTCCAGTTTACCATTTAGCCACATCCACACTGCTAAATATCACTATAAGAGGATTTTTCCATTCTTTTTCAAAAAATGTTCTAACAGATTTGGACAATAGAAAAAAATCTGTAAACAAATAACACGCTCTGTCACTCCTTTAGGGCAATTTTTATAATATAAAAACCCTAAACCTCCCAAGACCTCTCTAAAAAGTATAAGATATTTCTATATACTATTCATACTCCTCTCTCTCTCACCTCACTTTAATTTATTAAACACTTCCTTCTCTTAATAGTTTCTCCAGAACAACAGTAAATATAGCTGCTTACACTAAAGCAATTATTTACACTCTATGTTTAACAAGAATTCAGTAACACTTCAGATGCTTTTTAAAAATCTTGTTCCTCTGAAAACAAACTATGTCACCTGTGCTTATTTCTTTTACTTTTTAGGTACAGCAGCATTTTTTTTTTTTTTTCTCCAGGAAACCTGTCATAAGTTTAATCAATTTTTTAATACAGTTAAAGGGGAATTTAGCTAATAAATGTTACAAGCCTCATGCAAGATGAAAAGCCAATAAACTTTTAATACAAACAAAGAAGCCTGGGAAGAAAAGCTAGCATTTCTAAGTGGCAATTCCAAACTCCCATCTATTCTGCCAAACATTCTGGAAAGATTACTTGGTCAAGGCAACCAGTTTATAACAGAAACAAAACCTCCAGTGAAAATTAAGCCAAGGTTTTCAAGCCAGAGCAAATGTTTTAGCTCATGTGCTAGAATAGCTTGGATAGCTTTCACTCACAGAGTGACAGCTTTGTAATGGAATACCAGAAAGGCGCTGAGCTTTTCCTCCTCTGTATGAGAGTGAGGAGAAAATTCCAAAACAAACTGCTAAACAATATTAATCTGGCTTCAGTCAGCTGTGTCTAGAACTGGCACAAATGCCAAATGGTATGTAAGAAATTATAGTGTATAAGAAAACAAACCTAACCTTGTGTCCCCTCCAGAAGAAGCTTATTATACATTTTTAAGGAGGTAAAAAAAAGCTTTCTATCTCTACCACTTACAATATACATACCAAAACATCAAACCAGTTGTGAAGCCAGAACCAGCAGACATTTGAAACCTGTACAACAGATCTAAACGAATTTGTTCATTTTTGGTTAACATGGTAAAACATTCAAAATCCCAGTTAGTGATCATATAGATTCTACAGGAAGAGACAGTTTAAACATTCACCAAGTAATCTTTCAGTCAAATTCTAGTTAAGGACCGGCATTCTTTACTCAATGCAAGTTCCTGTAAGCTTTATGAAAATAATACGGACTGATTCCTTCTTTTATGTATTGAACAACTATGCAGAAGATATCTCTGCTGTCTTGTTAGCAACCAAACAAAATACCAGATTCTGTCTTCTTGTGCAAGTATGTACTCTCATTGAATTTAATACAAAGACATGAAGCACAATTTATATGTACTAAAAAGGTGAAAAATCCTAAAATAAATCAAAGCAACAGCAAATGCAGTTACACTGAAAATAAATATTCGCTATTCATTACTTTTGTGACATTCAGAAATCTTCCTTCAGTTATTTTTCTCAATGTGTTTTCATCCTTTATAAAGGTAACAGCTCTTCTAACCTCTGTCACACTATAATATGCCTCTGGAGATAGAGAAAAGCCAGTAACGCCAAGACAATCTAATCAAACCGTAACGCCAGATTTTTAGTTAAAAGCATAATTAACCTCTGTTCTAAGACCTGAAGAGAGTTCTCTCCTACCCTCTCCCCTCTTAAGAATTTTCAACTTAACACTGCTGCCATCTGCTGAAAGCACACTGAGTCAGGCATCCATGGGAAAGCAAAGATCTCAAATTTTTTATGACACAAGTATGGAGGAGAAAAACCAACCTGCTTAACACACAATTCAGTCAATTATAGATACTTTAACAATACAATGAACTACACAGTAACTACACAGCAAAGCAGCTTTCATCTTTAAAGGTTTCCATTATTTAACTGTGTTAAGCTTTGGTGACTCCTACAATTTGTTATAAAAGCTAAATATTAGGTTTAACATTAAAAGGACTTTGTGTTAATGTACTCCAGTTACTCACTATGTACTACAGGCTTAAAACTGTGATTAATATACTTACCTTTTTTTTCCCCCCACATAACACAGAATATCATTAAGGACTACATTTCACTTCCTTTCTGAGAGATTATCCCTCTAGGATTAGACAACTAAATCGGGGCAGATTATTTGTTCAGTACTGATACACAGATCCTTAACAGTTAATACCAACAACTGATAACTTTCCAGTCCTGTAATTTCCTGCATTTCAAGACAGATAAGTCAGGAGACTAACAGTTACCGGTTTTTGTAGGCGTCCAGCAACATAGAGGGTTTTCCAGTGAAGTAAATCATCAATCAGGGTATCAGTGCTAATTACACCATATTTTATCATCTGGAAAAAAAGCAAAATAAAGGCTTTTGAAAAACCATACACCTGCACCATTTTCACTACATGAAACTTACTACTTACTTACTGTAACTGTCACTAATTCTAAGGAATGCACACCTCCAATACTGGATGGAGGATGTATACAGCCTAGATGTAAAAAAATATTTTCAAGTTTTAATGAACACAGGAAGTTAAAAAAATAATAATCTTATTTACATGCAAATTTTCGAGGGAAAAAAAAAAAAAAGAAGTAGAATGCATGGAATGCTCTAAGAGCCCTTCTAGAATCCAAGTTAAAATAAAGTCACCCCAGGATCAATCACTAAAGCAAAAGACTTCAAAACCCAAAGAAACCTTCTTAAGATTAAAATACGAAGATTTTGGAAAGGTTACAATCAGTTTTGTACCAGCCAAACATTACAATAGCTGGAATAATCCACAGTATCCTTTATGATATCAAAAACACTCAAGAGAACTAAAACAAACAACTCGCCTAGACATTTATGTATACCATTACTCTGTGTGTGCGTGTGTGTATATCAGAGCTTTTTGGTCATTGATGTTAGAAAACAAATTGTGAATTTGTAGTTCATTTCATGTATCCGGAAAAAAGATGAACTTTCAACAGTTTGTTACCAATTTGCACTTCCTGAGTTTCCAGAGATTATCACCACAGCAAGGCAGACAACTCCAGAATTTCTGGATAACAAAGGACCATAGGCTGTGATGTAACCGAGTCACATCAGCATGAGATAAGGACATAAAAGAGCCAAGAACAGAATTTCACAGCAAAGTTCACCAGTCTTTAAAATAAAATCCCAAATCCCTTTTTACATAAAGTGAGCAAGGTTTAACCCCCAAATTCTTGCCTCATACAGATGCCTTCAAACAAAACAGCAGGTGCATAATAAACTACCTTATCGACCTCTCCAACTTTCTGTGAAGAATTCTGACATATACCCAACATTACTGCAACCACACATGCTCTGAGAAACTTCAGTTAGGTATATATTGCTCACATGGCATTTTTCAATGACCGTCCTTCATTTTATTTAATTTCCAATCTTCCTTAAAAGCCCTTGCTTTCTCTACATACAGTTTGTTACCACATGGCAAAATTTACCCAAAACCAACACCAAGACACATACAGTGTTTCCCTGCCCTGACTCCTGTCTGCACTCCTTACCAAACGCAGCCTACACATGGATGGAGGAGTAGGACTTCACGGACAAGTACTACTTACCTAGAATTAATTACACTCAAGCTTCACAGGTCAGGATATTAGCCATTAAACAACACTGACGTCATTCCAACTTGCTATGTTAAACATTTGCATTTTACATCAAACAAACAGTAAGAGCTCACTTCGCTACTACTACAAGGCCAACTGCTGAAATTAAGGCCCTGTTTCCCCACAATACACTTTATAACCACCAAAACCTGCAGACAGCGAGTAACAAGGAATATAAATCCAGTTTCTGAAGTGCTTTAATTGTAAATTCCAAACATTTAGCACACTTCTAAAGTGCAAAAGCAGTTGTTATGTTTGCAAAACAATTTTGATACAGAAATATTTACGATACCATGAGTTAAGGATCAGTTACAATCTACAAGATTTGCTTCCTGCAGAGAAATCTGCCTAGAGCTGATCACTTCAATACGTCACACACAAACAACTTGTACTTACCCTACCATTACATGGCACTAAAGTATTGTAGTAAATCCCTGCTCCATAGTTCTGTATACTATTTATCTGCTTTGGCCCAAAAACTTTTAGGAAGGAATAATGACTCCTGTTCTTCAACAAGTTCATCATATGCCAGGTCACAGAATCATCAACAGCAAACACAAAGTCCAGCATATTGTTCTGTGGATAAGGTAAAAAGTATTGGGGTTTATATGTCAGGAAGCAACCAATTTCCATCATATTAAGCTAAGATATACACAGTATCAAACTTTCAGCTATTCATTTTTTGCTAGTAAAAACAAATAGAAATCCAAAACACAAGCATTAATGTCAGATACAGTCTAAATGTTCTGATGAAGCCGTATGTTTTCTAGTCAGTCTAGCAGAGATGGTCCAAATTCTTCCTGTCTACCTGGTTAAGTGACCCACCAACCTTCAACCCTCTGAAACGGGGGCACACGATCCTCCTGGCTCACAGCTCTGCGTAAGGGCTTACCCTGCTAACACAGGACTTTGTGAATACACAAGGCTTGAACTGGGAGATGTGGGCAGCTGAAGGCAGCTGAGAGGTGGCTGCAAGGCAGTGCGCTCCTAGTGTATTCACCTGCTTTTGTCAACAAAACAACCCAAACTCCAAAGACTTGAGCATACAGTGTATGCAACGCTCCCCTGAGGAAATCAGCCCGCATGCTGGCTGTACACTGACAGGCTGAAGGTTTACAAATCATACCTACAACAGAGTAAATCTGGAGTGACATCGCTTCAAATTCCTCAGGCCTACCTGTGTCACTGGCCAATTCTCTGGGGCATCTTAGCTGATCAGTTAACACCATTAAGGATAGTCTGTAAGCTACCCTTTTTCCCCATTTTTTTGTGCGATGCTGCGAGAGCCCTGAAATTTGGATTATCCCCTGGTTTTCCCTTTTCAGAAAAGAGAATGAGACACTTTTAAAGTCGTATTTGTGGGAGTGCTTAACAGGTAAGCCGTAACGCTCGGTGTTGATGATCAACAATTTTAAGGTCAAACACATACACACAGGGAACAAATATTTTTTTAAAATCGCTATATTTCTAAGCAGTTTAGCCCCCAAACGATGAGGAAGCGCCATGAACGTCCCTTGTGTGGCCAAAGGCTTTCCCCAAGCCCCTGGCGCAGGGCCGGCGGGCCAGGCTGCAGAACGCAGCCGCCAAGGCGCGGCGGCCCAGGCGGGGGGCGCAGGGCGGGGGGCCTGACCCGCCCCCGTACCCCCCACCTGCTGGGGGCTAGGGGGGCCTTCGCCCCGTTCCGTGCACAAGCCGCAACCACGGGGCCAGAGGCAGCGCCAGGTAACGCGCTTCGCCACCTCCGCGCCGGTCACCGAAACGCACCAGGCCCCGGCCACGGCGGCCCGCCCGCCCTGCCGCGCACCGCGACGGCTGCGGGCACCCGGGGGGGGCGGGCCGGGCCGGAGCGGGCCGCCGCGCTCACCTCGCCGTGCCCGGCCGAGGCCCCCGCCTGCCGGAAGACTCCGGACCCGTAGGCGAAGGCCAGGCTGAGCTCCTGAGGGAAGTGCGCCAGGACCCGCCGGAACTTCACCGCCGAGCTCGACAGCACCGGCAGCGCCATGGCGCCCGCCCGGCCCGGGCCGCCTTCCCGCCGCGCCGCCGCTCCCCGCCCACCCGCTGAGGCGGCGGCGCAGCGCGGACAGGCCGCAGCCGGGCGGGGGCGGCTCCGCACAGCGCCCTCTGCTGCTCGGCGCGGGCCCTTGCCGCCGCGGGGCGGCCCCAGCCATGCTCGGGGCGCCGCCCGCGCGTTTCCCTCCCGCCGTGAGGCGCGGGGGTGGCGGGGCGCGGCTGCGGCGCGTTGCGGGCCGGGCTCCTGGCTGCGGCCGTGCCGCCCCCCCAGCACGGCTCGGCGGGCTGAGGCCTGTCCTTCCCTCGCGGTGTTCCGCTTCCTGGCAGCGGCCTTCCCAAAGACCCCGTTCACCTCCCCGCTGGCCGCCGCCCGCGCCGTGCTGGGTTCCGGGGGAGCGCTGGCAGGCCGCCTCCCGGCCGAGGCGTTGCCAAGCCAAATTTCATTGCTTAAATTGCTTCAGTTTTGAATTTCATCGACTAGATTTCACACCTGGCCATCTAGATGTCGCTGGGCCCGTCAGACCCGCTTGAAACAAACACAGGAAGGGATCTGTGACACCCTGTTGTTACCGAAATCTCGGAATGAAGAACTTATCAACACCAATGTGATGCAGATAAGCTGACGCTTCTTTACTAACGGCCGGGTGCGTGAGTGAGTCCTCTCACGATCAACGATCAACGCACACCAGGTTTCAAAATCATACACCATATATAGAACTTAGTCATGCATATTCATTAACTATTCATGCATTATCATAATATCTCCCCAAAATCATTAACATACTCTGCTCACATATCCGATTCTGTGCAGTAAAGGTTAGAAAATTCTAGAAATGGGTCTGGGGTACGATTTGGGTAGGTGGTATATGAGTCGGTGGTCGCGATCTCCCGCTGCCGGAATTACCTGCTACTAAAGTTCACGGTTTCTGTTCCAGTCGACTCTCCCCGGTTCCCATTAATCCTATATTCCAACATTTCAATACACTTCCTACATACAGAAGACTAGTCAAATGCAAAGAAATCCTCTCCCCAGTCTACCTGTAAATACTGTATCCAATTATCTTCAATCTTCTTCAATCTTAAGTCTATTATCTAAGTTCTAATCATTCCTACTAGGTGATTCTGACCTATTCTTTTGGCCTTGCTACAGGGCTGTACAGAGGATTTCATAGCAGCTTTTGCTGTGCAACTACAAGTCTCATTAAAATATATTTCTTATTCCAAATGATTTTATAAAATCAAATAAAGTCAATTAATTCTAACTTATTAGCAGATCTGTAACACTGTTACAGAAAGCATGGTTCAATATAGGGCAAGTCATCATCCGTACACCTGGTGGTGTGGTGATAAACGAGCATAGGATAAATTAGCATAGGATAAATTAGCACAGGATAAATTAGCACATGCGTGAGCCTGGCCATTCGGAATATCGGAAGGGAGCACCTGAGGCAGGAGAAGGATCTTTGTTCCAGAACGCTCCCTGTCAGAGGACAAGCCACAGTGTACTCACCGGAGCGTGTTCGTGGGTTAGAAGCGACCGCCGTGCTGCGAAGGGAAATTTTACTGCTCTGAGCAACAAGGTCCCAAAGGTCCCCACCACCGGCTGGGGTTTGGGGATTGTTTCCCACGCAGGCTGTGCTTCAGTGCCCAGTAGTGTCTCTGCGCTGGTTTAACTAGTCACAAGTCAGATCGTGGAGCTTGTCCTTTCCTTCGTAAAAGTGTGTTAATTAATTGCATTAATAACATATTCATATTGGTATATTAATCTTTATCAATCTGTTACATAATACATTATAATGCATTCATTATAATTAACATTTATTAAGTACTTCATGGCACACAATATAAAAAGCAGTAGATCTGTTGAGCTCCCGTTCAAAATTCTTTCCTACTTTGTAGGTTAGCGAAAGATTTTGCAATAGTTGTGAGGATTTAACTCTGAAGCACAATTTATGGAAGTATCCAGAGAAACATTTTTGGGGGACTATGTTGTTTGTCATTATGACTAAAATGTTTAGGTGCAAATTAGATAATAGCTCACCTGTGTAAGTGTTGGCTTTATATAGTATTTTTTAACTAGTTGTACTAATCTGGCACATTCTCAAGCACCACTGTAAGTAAATTTATTAAATGTTCCATTTTTTGTATATTTGCTGAAACTTAAAGAGTCCCCTCTAAATAGTGAGACTGTTGCACGCTGCTATAAACAGTAACTTCTGTCTGGTTAGTAAATAATACGATATGATCATTGAAGAATTTAAATTAGCTGGTATTGCTCAACTAGTTCTTGTCACCACTTAGAAAACTTAATGAGAAAGCTTTCAAGTATCTATACTCACTTGTCAGTCAAATTTATATCCTATTCACCTTCTTTATAGCTACCTGCAAACTCAAGAAGAGTCCTATATTTCTGCACCATTAATTTCATCAAAAGGATCATAACAAGAGAACAGGACAACAGTAGCTCGCTATCAGAAGTATCTGGGGAAAAGAGCACATAAAGAGAAGGTGTAAAAATATTTACTTGAGATAAGGTGTTATGAATTAAAATAATTAGCTAATAAGGAAGATACACACCCACACCCACCCCACCACCCCCTACCACCCCCTCGCATGTAAATTTTGTTCAGGATCTTAACCAAGTTGGTAGCAGCTCTGAGCTCCGTGAAGGGATGCTACGCTTCTATGAATTTGCTATGTTGCGTTTATGATGTCTAGTTGCTTGGAAATCTCAAAACCGTAGCTCTGGAAAAATAGGTAACTTTTATTCTATCTTCTTATGGTAGATCTAATTCCTTGACATTAAAGTAAAAGGGCATTACATATATTTTTGTGGATTATATTGACCTACAATGTACTTACTCTAACAAGTGAAAAAAGAGGAAGCTTGTTTGAAAACAAAGTCTGGTAACTTTTCAGAAGGAAGTTATGCTGTTGGCTAATATTTAGTATTAAGGTAACAAAGAAAACTTTTGAAGGGGAATGATCTGGTGTGGTTTTGCTTGAATATTTGCATATTAGAAGAAAATCTGGGGAACAAGGTTGCTAGCGTATTGCAGAATTGTCTATCTTAATTTTCATTTCACCAGAGCAAAGCTTCTCCTTGATGTGTCTAGGGAAGATTTTGTTCTAGTAATTTAAAGGCTTTGTTTTCCAGCTTTCCTATAACTCTGTTCTTTGCTGCACTTCCTTAATGGGCTTTTGTATCTTTTAGGCTTAATCTACAGATATTGTTTCTTATATCTGTTTATCTTTTTACTGTCTCTTATATTGGTTCTATTTCCAATAGCACAGTTTTTACACTAATAGCTTGTGGTCTGGGATGAAATTTTGAGAGCCTATAAAGAGTTTATCTGAAAGTTTATGTAAAGTTATGTCTAGTACCGATTTTGAACTTGGCCTCTAGTCTGTTTTTCAGTCTAACTTTTCATTTGCTAACTTTGGTAAGAAAACCTGCAAACACCAGAAGGTCTTAAGTTTCATTTACACTTTCAGCCAGCACTGCTGTTGAAGGGAGCAGTTTTCTTCTAGCCGCTTGTATCAGTGTAGGTGTTTGCGTGGCTGCATATCAGAACAGATTGGGGAATTGATGTGGGTTAAAACCAACTGTGTTGAGGTTTGTTGTTTTTTTTTTTAACCAATCTAGTTTTAACCAGGTCACCAACGTGCTTTACCACACATGTTTGTGCTGGTACAAGTAAGAGAGATGGCAAGTTTTCTTCTTCTGTTGACAGTGCTGGCTCAAAAGAGACCAGTACTTGGGGCTTGGTTTGGGTTTTTTTTAATATAATTTTTTCACACTTAGAATCTTGGCTGTGATTGATTCCATGCATTAAATTTGTGTAAGGAAGGGTACAATATTCTGTATGTTGCACAGTTGTTGTTTGCTTTTATTCCTTCTTTTTCAGTCAAGTTCTAATACTGCAGTGTGTTTCTCATGACAGTGCTTGGTAGAAGTCTGACCTTGAGCCTTTATTTCAGTTTTTGCCAACTACAAAACTTAGCTACAAGGTCGTTTTTGTTTCTACCTTGCCGGTGTGGTCTCTAGCTCCTTAGAGTCAAGGAGTCTCACAGAGGTTGACTTTAATCAGTCTCTGAGTTGCAAGTGTGCACCTCAAAGCGTATGCTAAGCATCATATTATAGAGAGTTTCTGTGTCGGATCTTCACAGAGGTATCTTAATACCAGCATCTTCAGCTAAAGATAACAGTTTTCACTAACTGAATATAAAAATCTGGATGCTTAGGGTCTGTCAATCCATGCATTGATCTAGCAGTTTGGAACTGGGCTCAGCTCCCCTGTGCACTTCTGTGCACCATGGACCAGTGGTTCCCGGTGGTTCTTCTTCACAGCATCAGAAATGTTGTAGTTTAGGTGGTGGTAAGTTCCTCACTAGTGGTGGTACTGCTTCCCAGGAATAAGCTCATTCAGTTCTCCTTCTGCTCTTGCCTCTGTGGATATTTCTCCAAGATAACTGACAACTTTATGTCCTTTAGTTTTTCAGTAGTGGGGAATCTGTCCTACTTTTCCATAGCATGTGTCTGTTGCAGGTGGCAGCCTCCCATGATCGTACATACACTTGTTACTTCTTGGGTGTAACCATTCTAACTCTTCTAATTTTTATAAAGTAGTGGCAGTATCTGGAATCAGAAGTTCATATTGTTTGAAGTGTCTGCGTGTTTCTGCGATTACATTAAGTTCTCTGTCACTGAAATTCTTTTTTTATTTGAAGCATGGGTTAGGTTAACTGCTGCTGGTGCAGCTGCACACACACAGTTGGCTTGCTGTTTGTACACGCTAACAACTGAACACCAGCAGCTGTCCTCTGTCTCTGTGTTGGGTCTGAATTTCCTCTTGGAGAGCCTCCTCTGGATTCTAACTGAAAACATTGATGTTAAACAAAATGGGAGGGGGAGGCACACATGTAATAACAAACCTTTTTGCTTAGTTTTGAAGAGGTTGGAAACCTTTTCACTTGAACGTTTTTAGGGAACGTGTGCTATTTGTTACATTTTGTTAGTAAAGCTTCCACCCCCGCAAGCTTATTTGTGACCCTGTGACTCATCAGTATCCAAGGTATTATTTTCCAACAAGGACAGAGAAATAGCTGGATATTTCTAGGTGACTCCTGCAGACCTGTTGCTGAAACCAGCTCAGTCACCACCACACAAAAGCTTACCCTTCTCTTGCTGAGAGATTGCCAGGTAACAGTTACAATCAATCAACAAATGGATTTTTACTAGGCAACAATGATAATAAAGACACTGGAAATAAAAATGAGTATAGAAGTTGGTTGAATACTGAAATTTTTTGCTGTTTTTCTCACCTTGGTTCTGTCTGCTTGCTTGTTCTAGTCGGGAAGGGATTTCTGTGACAGACTGGCAATGTGTGAGAGGACATATTTTTACACAGCAACACTATAATCATTCTGTGGGATGCAGTGAAACACTGTGAGACAAAAATCGTGATGTGTTCCTGCAGGTGGTGTACTGCAGGCTGTTTCACTCTAGGCCAAGTGGTTATTTTGTCCCCAGCAACTTCTGAGCTACAGAGAACTGACCTCTATATGAGACCACGTATCACATATTGCCAGCTGAAATCCTGCGGGAGCTGGGAGCCGCTGTTTTGCAGAAGTGATCAGTAGCGCTGTTGTCGTTCTTACTGAATGCTTTAAACTAGTATCACACCTTAAAGCTTTCAGGGAAGTTGCACCTTAGTGTCTCTATTTGGGTAGGAGTGATAAGATAAAGCCGTGTTTTTATGGGTTCCCCCCCTGTGGAGATACCAAACAGCGATAAGGGTGTTCCCTTGTGCCATTCTTAGATGGAACAAATAGGAGCCATAGGTTATCCCCAGTGCAGTGCTTCCTATTTCAGCTCTGCCTTCCTGAATTATTAACAGTCCTGGCTCTGGAAAGGTAACAGGACTCCAGCCGTATTCCCAGCGGCATTAACCCCGAGCAATACCAGATGCTGGCTTGCCAATGGCTCTGTTCATTGGAAGCAGTGAGGCAAGTGATGAAACGCCAGCTGAAGGTGACTTCAGAAACAAGTAATTTCAATGGTAATAATGTTTTCAGGGGCAGTGACTGTAATAGGCTGTTTCCTTATCATCCTTACTTTTAATTCCATTTTGTGAGTATTTCTCATTGTAATTGCATGATGCACTGTAAGGTTAATGAATCAGTTTTTCCTATGATATGGGTAGATGTTAATAAGTTGTGTCAAGTCAAGTGTGATAGGTTAAGGGTCTGATGGTTTGCGGTTCTGAATGCTCACCATTATTCTGGAGTGCTTCTTTGGTATTTCTATGTATTTTAGTTGATCAGCTGTTAACTATAGCTTAGCAACGTCTCATTACATAGTAGTCTGTGAAACTGAGTGAGATCTTGTAGTTTGCTAGTACAATTTGTGTGTCGGAGGGAGTTTATTGTACAACAGCTTCAAATGTTCAAGTGTATTTAACTGCCTAAATTATTACTAATATGCTAATAGCTTTGAGTCTGTTCATAAGCAAGGCAGTTATAGCTTCAGTACAGTACAATATTTATTAGACTAATAATTGTAGCCACTAAACTGCATATTCTCATAATCATCTATTACTGAAACAGTATTGAAATTCTGAGCACACACTAAAAAAGGATCATTAAGCAGAATAAACAGCAAGCGACACTGAAAAATACATTACAGTGATATTTTAAGCTAATGCTTGTGTGGGCTGTGTGAAAGCACAAAGAGTTTATCTCCTACAATCCTGGTTTGCAATTTTGCTACTAAACAAGTAGTTTGTACTGCTACTTTCCTTTACCTGGCTATGCTGGGTAAGGCCCTTTATGTCCTGAAGCAGGAAAGGAAAGAGAGCAAGGTGACAGGACTGAAAAATAGCATAAAGATGAATGAAGGAGTAGATGTAGAAAATGACTGATACGCAATTAATTAATGACCATGTCTTCAAAGTATCACTTTACTACAACTTAGTTCATTTTCATAAAAAGGTTCATCTTAATCAGGAGGAAATGCTTTGTCCCTCAGTCCTGATTTATGTTCTTTATCCGTTCTGGGTTCTAATCCAAGTGGAGGCTCTGTTAAGCAGGCTCTTTCCATAGATGAAAGGGCAAATTGTCATTGTAGTTCCTTGTTTATGAAAGTATTCACTTGTATTATATTATCAGTGGAATCCTAGCTTCTCTCCTATTACTTAAGGTGATTTATTTGAAATTGTTATAGTGGGAGATACAATCAATGGAATTCATATTCTGTGAAAATTGAAGCTTTTAATATTGATTATAGTTTATAATGTCGTGGCAGGGCAGTAATGCATCATGTTTGTAAAAACTGAGAATGTGTGTGTTGTTTTGTATACTGATGTAGAAATGACTGTGCTTTTCTGCATTTCACATGGACTTTGATATCTGTAATGGAAATTAAAATCATTTAAAAGGGCATTTTCTTGTAGCTGGTCAGCCCTATAGGGTTAATATTTCATTTAATTTATCACAAACGCTGTTCCTTGAAGTGCCTAAGTAGATGTGTTTGAAATGTCTGCAGTTCACCTGACTAGTGATTATATTTACTTTCTTATTCTGCATTTACTTCCATAAGGCTTTGTTTTCCTTATTTAGACCAATCTCAGAGGATTTGAACTGCTTTGCAGAGCAGCAGTTATAAGCTAGATCTTTCTTGTGGTATTTTTCTTTTGGTCTCTTTTAGTAACGTAATCTTTAAGATGCTGTGTTCTGCAAACTTTTTCAAACTGCAGTGCACTCGTAACTGGATAAATAGAAAAGAGGAAGTTGAATTTTAATTTCTGTTAAAAAGGTGTTTCTGTTTCCTTTTACTTAAAGGTTCAAAACTCTTGCAAAAATCCAGTCAATGAGCATATTTTGCCACAGCCTTGCAAGCTGCCTTGTTGGTTTGCTTATGGTTGTGTATTTTATGATGCATAGTTAATACAGCTATGTAAGAAAACAGTTTCAATGTGGGGGCTTGGGTAAGGGCAAGCTGGCTGCCTCATTATTACAAATCACGTTAATCTCTTAGTTGTTTTATTAGAAGTATGATATAGAATGGACTTAAGTAGTAATCCATAAATATTTTGTATATTTCATGTATATCATGAATGGATAAATTCACTTTGGCTGCCACAAAATCCTGGTTGACAAACTGGTAAGAGATGGCTGGAGCAGAGGTGGAAAACTGCCTGAACTGCCAAGCTCAAAAGGTGGTAGCGGCTCAGGGCTGACCTGGCAGCTGGGCACACGTGCGGTTCTTCAGGGGGCAAAGCTGAGTCCGGTCTCATTCAATAAACCACCCAGCTGGCTGGGCTGCCTGCAGCACCACGCGCTTTACAGCTGACTCCAGACTGGAAAAGGGGTAGATGTGTCAGATCGAAAATCATCGCTGAGAGATATTTCCGTGACTTGGAAGATGGGTCTGACAAGTGCATGGAGTTCAACAAAGATAAATATAAAGCCCTGCACCTGGGACAATAATCCAGGCCAGCAGTGTGGGCAGGATTCTGCCTGACTAGGTGTAGCCCTGCTGCAAAGGACCTGGGTGTCACAGTGGATCACAAGCTAGACAGGACCAGCAGCGTGTCCCTGCAGCGATGAAGGCAGGCTGTGTCTTGGGCTGTGCCAACAGGTGTTTAGCCAGCAAATTGGTGATGTAATTATTCTGCTCTGCCTGGTGCTTTTTAGAGCACATCTGGAATATTGTGTCCAGTTTTCCTCAGTTCATAAGATGCATTGAAAGGCTGGAGGGAGTCTAGCAGAAGGCAGCCAAGACAGCTAGAATATGTCATGTAGGGAAAGGCTGCAAGAAACTGAGGAACAGGGCTTGCTCAGCCTAGAGAAGAGAGGGGATCTGATTAGTCTTCCAATACCCAGAAGTTGTACAGAAGGTGGAGGTGCCCTGTTCACAAGGTGACAGAACAAGAGGCAATGGACGCAATCAGCTTCAGGGGAAGCTTGTCTGGATAGAAGAACAAAACCCAAACACCTTCACCATAAGAGCTATTAAAGACTGGAATACATTCAGAATCTCCCTTGCTGGGAATATTTAAGACTTGACAGGGCCCCACAAAACAGAATTTAAGGCCTTGTTTTCAATGAAAAATTATACCAGGTGACCTCCAGGGGTCCCTTCCAACCTAGACTTTTCTATGAATCAGTAGCAGCCACAGTCTCAGACACAACCTATCTGAAACTCTTCTTTGAAAGCGTTCCCCTTCACTGAATGGAGTTCTTAAAGCAGATGTTAATTACCTGGTACAATGTTCTAAAATCGGAACATTTCAACAAATCTTGTTAGTGTTTTATGAAGGAAATGGCATCAAATGGTGTGGACAGATAGGAATTTAATTCAAGTAGGTGATTGGTGGGCTTAGCAATGATGAGTTGAAATTAAAAAAGGAAGAGCTGAATATGCATTTCAGGACAAATTATGTATTTATTGCAGGCCTACTGTCTTCCTCGAGGACATGGTAAAAGGAGTATTGCTTTGCATGTTTAGAATTATCTTAAAGAAGGCAGTAGGTGATGAAGAGGAGGGAGCAAGGTTTCACTGGGAGAGAAATACACCTACTGCAACAAGACCTGAGATTGTTCTGGTAACAGCACTTGTGTGGAACTAGGGAGGGTGAATCGCTGTCCAGTCTTAAGGTTAACCTGTTCGAATGCCGGTATGCCGCTGTGGAGAAAGCAGAATTCCATATATCATTTTTTCTGGTACTAAAACTGAAAAAAGTGATTCCTAATTGCCAGAGTTTCTCTAAATTGAAGGGGTATTGTTATTCTTTTCCAGCAGTGACATGACCCTGGGTAATGTGTGAGCTGAGCTACTGTATAGATGGAGGCACATAGCAATGAACACTGCTGTCCGTGAATTTAGCTTGCCTCTAGTTCTTAAACACTTGTTTATTTTGTAAAAATTCTGTGTTCCAAAGGCTGAGAACTGCATGATGAAATCCAGTAAAAAGAAGCAACCTGTGGGTAAACAATTACTTTCAAAATTAAGTAAAGGATTAATAAAGGAGCTTGAAGTGGGGTTTTTTGGGTTTTTTCTCAGTTCTAAAGCCAAAGATTTCAGATTGGTATCTTTTGATTTTGAGTACCACTTGCATGATGCTCTACTGCTCTGATGTTTAGGTGTAGTAGGAAACCATAGTTCTCCTTGTCATGAGAGAATCGGAAATTTTTAAAACTGAAGGATCAGGTTGCATATCACCTTGGTCTATTCAAATACACATAAAATGCTCTTTCTGGAATTTTCTATACCATAATTCATGTTTACTTATATACAAGGTTATTGAATTACAACTTTTAAAATACGTAGACTGTATTACTACTCTTTTATGTCACGTATACTTGATATCATCTGTTCCTATTTAGTTCTTTTCTAAGACTACTTTTGTTTCTAAATCTATTATTTGTTTAGCTAACAAAATTTTCATGAGATTATTAGGCACCTTTTCCTATTGGAGTGGTACCTTGCTTTGCCTTAAATAGTTTTGCCCAGTAAATTGTAATTAATTCTTTTTCCAATTTATCTTTTTGCTCTAACTACCTATTTGAGTGTCTGAAAATTGTTGAACAAGTTGGTGTGTTCTTCAGTTTCCCTTCACGTGTTAAAAATCAGAAAAATACTGTCATACCATTTTAACAAGTCTTACCTTGTCAGAAATGAAAGGGGATAGTTTACTTGTGTTTTGATTCCTCCAGAAGTTTCTCTAGATGGAGATTTTTAGCTATTTTCTGTGAGTGTAGCTAGTTGTAGCTAGAGAAAGCTGAATATAATTAAATAATATTCAATTGATTAATTGAACAGGCATATGAATCCTGTGTCCAGAAAAACCTCATAAGTGTTGAGATCATACTTCAGTTTAATCTGAAGTAACAGTTAAACTAACGTGTTTTATGATGCACAGAGTAAAATGTACCATTCTTTCTGACCTGGTAGTGTACCTGAAATTTTATGTTTTTTTAAATTTACTTCTTCAGCTATTGCTTCTTTCGTTTTCTGTTAGTCAGAGCTAAAACATAGACTCTCACAGAAGCCTGGAAATGCAAGAAGGATTTTGCTTAAAAAGAATCACTTACGGTTGATGGACCTCAGAAAAATTCTTTTCCCAGCAACTTGAATCTACTGCTTTCCAGATAGATTAAGTCTTGGATGTTTGCTCTGCTCACTGAATTTCTGAAAGACCTAGCAATTATCTGGTTTTGGGAGGGGGGGCAGTGAGGGTCGACTCCTCTTAGTTATTGATCTTATTTAGGAAAAAATAGTTCTTGTACGTGACGGTGTTCATGGAAGAGCACGCATTGAAGGCAGTTGTGTTAGTCACTGCTGCTAAGTTAGCACAGAAGGTTCCCACGTTGAATCAGGGAGATGTCAGCTGCATGTCTGGGTATTTTTAGTGTGTTTCTTAGGTTCTAATTAGCGATGTCTTAAAACACAGTTAAAATTCAGAAGATTCCCGGACTAACTGTTTATCTTATCTTCTAGCAAATGTTTCTCAGTAGAAAAAATGCATGCATTGGACTCCCCTGTTAGAAACAATCTTTTCTTCTAATGATGTAGGTCAGCTTCTGTAAAGCTAAAAAGATTTGTGACAGCAGTTCTTGAAAGGGTCACTGTGCTCTAATGATGTCAGCATTTGGATGTGTGTTGATCTTTAAAGAAACTAAGGCTGTTTCTGTAGCCTTTGGGAAAGCATGTACAGCTGTGCTAACTACCACAGAATTCAACTGTATGGGGCTTCGTTAACATTGTGTGACCTAATTATTCTATGCATACATGGGCCACGAACATTTGATACTTTGTTTTGAGTTCAACCTATGGGAAATTGCTTTTAAGCTTTTTTAAGTTGAAGTGATTACATAGCCAACGTATGCCCAAATTTGATTTTTATATTCTGATTTTCTTCTTGAATTTTGGAGAGCAGATTTTAACGTTTTGGGCAGGAAGAGATTCCTTTCTCCATACTTTCCTTATTTTGGGTTGCTTAGGGGTAAGTGCTTTGTTTAAGGTTTGCATTTCAATATGCTGCTAGTAAGTCTATAGCTATTTTTGGTAGGCTTAATTACGTGTTACCGAGGAGAGAGATTCCAGTGGCAGTTAACTAAAAAACATCTTTCATCTCCACAGGCACCCTGAATTTAAAAAGTAGAACAAGGAGAGTCTTGTACATATGTATACTGACGGGATCATTAAAGGGAACTGACGCTATTACTGTTTGTGCGGTGACTGGAATTCATTTCACATGGGAGGTGACCAAGTCTGACTATGTGAGATCTCTCCAGCTCATAACTAGTTCCTGTTGTTTATATAGATCCACAAAGAGAATATTCCTATAAAATGTGTACATTTTACTTTTATTATCAGTCTGAATAAATTGTCTGATAACAAGCAGTCTTGGGAGGCAGTTCTCAAGGTGAACATGGCATTCATTGGCAGAAGCAGAGAAGAAGTTCATACAACTGCTTCGTGCATTCTGTTGCTGGTCTCTGGCCATGTAGGAGGCTTAATTCTCAGATCTGTTTTTCTGCTGTCTTCCAAGAGAAATGAAATGTCATCGCTTAAAACTCATGTTTTGAGAATAAAATGTGCAGCCTCCCAAAATACTGTATTGACTGAGTAGTTCACCCACCTTAAGCCAGATTTGTAAAGAATTCAAGCCAATTAAATTGGCTCAGATCTTGCTTCTTCAAGACTCCTCCATTCCAGAGCTAGAATCAGTGTCAAGTGTTCCTGTTGGATTTCTGGGAACTACATAAAACCCAAACAAACAACTGTTTCCTTCACTAATAGCAATAGACTTTCACTTATCACTGTCTTAGGGTTAGATTTTAAAGCCCTCTGTGACTTGCAGATATATCATTTTTGGATTTGAAAAATAGTATGTAGTTTAAGTAACCAAATGACAAAAGCACATTGGCAATGCAGGATACTTCACAGCTTGGCACAGAGTGTTGCTGCTTTTTTTTTTTTTTAACATGGTGACATGTGCAGAGATTCTCAGACAAAAATGAATCATGAATCACATGGGTGTTTTTTTTATTTACAGAAAGCATTGGGGAAAAACAGAGCTGCAAAATAACGAAAGATGTTTCCCACAGGACAAACAGAGGAAAGTATGTTAGGGTTGTCTTCGGCAGAAGATTCTTAAAGTACTGTGGAAGTTTCTGCTGGCCTATAGCACAGCTTCTCTTGAGGGCCAGTCTGAGCAGATGCATACCGTCAGTTCCACGCGGCCAAGAGCTTGCCCAGCCTGCAATGATAGGACCTGTTGAGGAGCAGGGTGAGAGTTCAAGTGTTTACACTGCATCTGGTTGTGCAAAACTTTTTTTTTTTTTTTGCCTGTGAGTTATCAGCATACAATTAAAACCTGAACTACTAGAAAATTACTAAAATGTGAGAAACAGCTCGTTAAGTGAGTCATATCTTTAATGCAGCTCTCAAGGATGAAGAGTAATACAGTAATGTCCAAGAAAGAATACATGTGTTACACTGAAGTGAAAGTGAATTAGTCAGTGCTGCAGAAGATCCTGAGTATCTGCAGCATAACTAAAATTTAAAATGCAGTCACAGATTCACTTCTTATTCAAGCCTTGTGGTTTCTGCAGGTAGCAAAACCTGATTTTGGATTCAAACAGACATAAACACTATTTCTGTCAAAAATTTACTCATGCAAGAATGTCCATCTTTAATTCAATCAAATGTCTGAGATAGTTCCTATACGTATTTTTCTTGGGGTACTTTTCACTATCTCAGGTTGCCAGTGTTTTATTTCAGCACCTTCCTTTACTTCATTTTTTTCCCTTTCTTTCTCCTTAGTTTATTGCAAACTTCAGTATCCTTTCAGAATGTCACGCTTAAATATTTTTTTTTTTCCCTTTCATTTTCTCCAAACTCTGGTAAATCCAGCCTGACCTCCCGCTCCCACATCTTGCACTGTAGATTTTGGCGATGTTCACCTTGCCCTGCTGCAGTTGCCCCCAGGGCTTTCTGCCCTGCGTGAGGCAACCCTGAGAGTGGGTGTGAGGTGCTTAGGGCTGAGCCTGGCATTCCCCAGCACGGACCATCCCCGCTCCATCTGCGCCCCATCCCCGCTCATCAGGTCACTGATATAAAAGGGAAGGCAAAAGAAATGGGCAGCTGCTGTTTTGTGCCTGAAAGCAATTGTTGGCTCTTCTCCACCTTCTGATTATTCTGATGTAAATATTACAGTCTCCTTTCCAGTAGCTGCAGGGCCTTTCGGAAGGGTGAGCAATGAAGTGCAGGTGGAATACTCCTGAGGTTTCTCATGCCTTCTCCCAGGACAGTTGTCAGGAATCGGGCAAGTAAATGACAATAGGGAGGCATTTTACAGAAGATCCCCAGCGGCCTGCTCATGAACATGAGAATAACACTTGTACTATGGAAAAATACTCAGTTCTTTTAGCCAAAATATACCACCATGTTATCTAGATACACCTTTAATAACATAAAACCTCAAGCATGCGAGGGTGGTTATTGCCTGTGTGCTGTATTATAGAAACATAGCCTTTGTGTTTGTGGGTGGGTTTCAGTTACAGGTTTTAACCCTGACTTTGTAGATCTGATTCATGAGACAATGTCTATAGCCTTTAGTATCGTGAAACTCCCCAAAGTGACTTGCTTGTAGATTGTGAAGTGTTCTGTGGAATTTCAGGGGTTTGTAATGTTCTGGCCATGGAATAATGACAGCAATTCTCCCTCCCCTCCCCCCAGTTTAAATGTCAATACTGTACTTACTATATATGAACAGCATCATGTGATGATTTTTTGTTAACAACAACAGAAATATCATTTTGCCTTTTTTTCTTGTGGTCAGTCCATGTAGCTCTTATTTACAGCATGTGATTTAATAATTGAAATGGTTCTCCTCCTAAAGTTCCTTTTCCTCACCTAATTTTAATTGGGAGTGATCAAATATATTGAGCATTAAGAAGTTGCAAGAAATGTATATTCTCTCATTCTAGCTTTATACAAGCAGCCCTATCCTTTGGTTTTTCAAAACTCAAACAACAAAAAAAACCCTGAACTCTTTAAACACAGAATATAATATTCTGAATCTCATTTGTTTCCTTTATTCATAGGGATATTGCATGACTTAATTAAAACTTTTTTTACTGCCCAAGAATACGTTCTTCATTGTAAGTGTAACCCAGGTGTATGCGGAAGTAGCTTTATGGCCTGGAGCTCGCTCGGAGCCAGCGACAGGGTTTGTGCTGCTGTGCCGCGCTGCAAGGTGTCGCGTGTGACTCACGTATACGTGCGTTCACTTGCTCTCTCTTTACTGATCTGAAAACGGGCTATTTGTTCTCATGCTTATGTATTGTATATTGTTACTGAAATACTGTGAATTTTTCTTTAATAAGTGCAAAACATAACCTTGTCCTGCGAGATTGTCTAGAGAGAAATCTCTCCAGAACTGGTAATATCCTCAGTAGAAGCAGATTTCAGTATCAAGTGAATATGTGCTGTAGTTTAATGGGCATCTTAAATGTAAATAAAGTTGTCTTCAGATCTGTTTTTTGCCTTCGGTTGCCAAATGTCTGGCTGAGTAATTTATCTTAAAATTTGGTATGCTCAAAATGAACTTGAAAAGAGTAATCAGTGCAGCTTTGCAGTTGTTGATTTCTGCATTTACCCAATTTGACTACAAGAGCTGTGTAAAGTGAAATGATCTGTTTCTATAGCAACATACACAGTCTGGAAGAGCTTCCATGGTGTACAGATTATACTGAATCCTTAAAAACAAACATAAGTTAAAGATGAGAGATAAACTTAAAAAAAAAAAAAAAAAGAATGTGAAGAATATGGGTTCTGAGACAACCCATATAAAAGCACTAGGAGGATGTACCTCCTGTCAGGCATGGGGATGCCCTTTATTAAGGTGCCCTTGCTTGTTTCTTGGCCAAATTTCTAGAATCTCAAAGCTTGTCTAACCTCACTGCACAGTTTGCCAAGCAGCTGAGGTTGTGGCAGTGTGTCTGACTCAGCAAGGTTCCAGCACGAACCGTATATTTAAACAGTGAAGTGTTGGCAAGAGAGTGTTTTTGTAGAGAAATAGGAAAAGACTCTTTGCTTGTTTGTGTGTGTGGTTTCGGTTTTGCTTTTTTTTTTATTTATTTATTTTTAATAAGTCAGACTTCTACTTTCCATATATTTGTCGGAGACTGAGCCTTGAAGTTCAAAGCAGGAGTAAGGTGGTCATTTCTTCTTACACTCATGGGTTTGTTTTTTTTTTTAGTTGAGAGAAGAAACTAATCCTTCTTGAGAGATGAACTCGGAGTGCTTATGGGTAGTAGGCTTTCCTGGTGAACGCAGTTGCAACAAAAACAGCCAGGAAAGTCTCGCTCCTGTCTCATGTGCCCCTTCACAGAACAACATCAATGGAGAATGAACCTGATGAAGCCAAAAGAGAAAGGGCTGGAAAGGCTCTTATTTGGAAAGAGCACAAAGCCCGAACTTGAGATAGAAATAAGCAGAAATACAGGTATTGCTGATAAATGAAGAATGATGATTTTGCGTTAATTCCATTGCTGAAGTTTAATATAAATGCTGCAGTACAATTCCTAGTGGCCAAAATTACGGCTTGTGTTGAAAGTCCATGGTAACAACTTCAGCAGTACAATGTCCTAGATGAGAAAGATAAAGTGTGGTTAACCATTCAGAAACTGAGAGAAGACAAGGTTATTTGCATTTATTAATCTCCAGTTTGATACGTACACATGATAAAAGAGGATATAATAGGATACAAGTTTCATCAACACGTAAGAGGAGAAAGCCAAAGTTCGGTATTAAACAAGGCTATAATTTGGTGGTGGAGGTGCACTGGATTAACAGTTCTCTGCTTACTGATGGAGGGAGGTCTTGCGACTTGCTTGTTCTCATTTGCTCCTTCCTGTGATCCCACCCCTCTCTTCCCCTCTGCACCCACCTCTTGGGGTTGCCTGAAGGCGAGGTAGGCTGAGTCAGCTGTCACCTGGCAAGCAGCACACTCTGAATCTCCCCGTCGCTACTTCCATCAGCAGACAAGCACCAGGCAGCCCTCAGGCGAGCAGCAGCTGAATGTGTTTGGGACTAGGAAAGCAGTAGGGATGGGAGAGAAAACCAGCCTTCCTCTTTCAGGGCAGCAAGGAGGGTTTCTGCTTACTCTAGGAAAAGAATTCCGGATCAGTCTGGGGTTTCATGTACGTCTGTAACAACCTTGATCTTACGAAGACGTGGATGTTTAGAAACAAATGCATAGATAATTTCTTGCTTAGAACTTGTAAAGGAAATTTTATAAATTAGTATAACTCAGAAATCTGGTAGTTTTTCCTGAGATCTTCAATAGCTCTCTAATAGTCTTAAGCCCTATGGAAGAATCCTTCAGAGTTTGAGATGTGTTCGTGACTGCTTCTAATATGGTCCTGACAGTTAAAATCTTTCCTTGTGTATAGCATTTATAAGGACCATAATTTATGACTGCCTGCAGTAGCTGAATAACATATGGTAATGTCAAAACAGACTTCATTTTGACTGTCCTTGCCATTTGAGTGGTGAGGGTGGATTACCTTGGATAATAGATATATAAAATCCTATTATAGTGCAACTTTTCCTTCTGTCTCCTTTTTCCTTCTGTTACCTTGTATATCTTACTTTCCCCGGCTAGACAACCACCTGCATTTTAATGGACTTTCTGTTTAAGCTAATTCAGTACTTTGAGAATAACATTAGTGCTCCCTGTCTTAAAACACATGATTTTAAATTGCATGTTAAAATTTTAAAAATGCAATTTAAAATTGTGTGTTTAAATTAGGGGGAAGTAACCTGTCCCTTGTTGCACAATCCAGAAGTTCTCTTCTTCTGTCTCTTTCTCATTCTAATGAGAAAATGAAGGCAGGTTTTGTATTATGAAATTTTCACTCTTATTTGCATTTTAATTTTATTGTAATTCTAACTAACAGGTAAGGCTCCAAATATATTTTTTTTTAAAAAAAATCATAGTTTGTGATTTCTAGTAATTCATCCTGGTATCATATCCAGCTTACACAGATATAAAGATTTCTCTGTCCACAGCAGAACTTTCCAGGAAATAAAAGCCTAAACACAAAGCCAAACTGTAAAGCTCGAGGTTTTTTTAACAACTAGAAACATATATCTGTTACAGGATAGATGCCAGGGTTAGGTTAGAAAATCACTTGGGTTGGGAAATTTCATCTTTCCTATTAATTTCTCTACAATATTATTTTTTTATGCATACACCTTCTTCTAAATAGGACAAATATTACTGTACACTAGAAATCAGACGTTTGCTTTCTCCTTGACTCCTGTGTATAAGCCTCGGACAGTACTAAATACTGTACCAACGTCCAGAGGCGCGCTGGTTATGCTGTCAGTAAATGTGCTCATGCGTCATTCGAAAGGATTCCTTTTAAGAGCGGGCAAATAGGTTTTGAATATGACAGGAGCACGGGTTTGGGTTTGGTTTTTTTTTTTTTGGAGAAGGCTGTTTTCTCACATCCGTTACTTCCTAGGAATTCTGATGTATACAGCAGGATGATGTGCCTGGTTCTGAGTAACTATTAGAACTCTGTTTGTAAAACTATCCTTAATATATGACCTTGAAAAAGAAGTTACTTTTCCATTTCCAAACAGGGTTGGGAAACATCTGTAACACTTGGCTTTTGTTTGCCCCAGATACGAAGGGCAGCGGAACTAAATAGCTCTGCTTACCCATGGCATTCCTCCAAACAAGGTGTGGCGAGAAAATGCTCTCTCATTAGAGAAGGCTTTCTCAAACTCTTGATGTAAACAGAACTGACCTCTAAATGGCGCTTTATTGTGCATGGTATGGCATTGGAAGGTTTGGCCAAAGACGAGTTACCTTGTACAGGATTCAGCAAAGGGATTATTACTGAAGCATTCTGAGTATGCATAGAGTTCTTGGCTTACTAAATTCGTAGCATTGTGTCTGAAAACCCACAACCACATCCTTGAAACCCCAGTGCTTTTTCTATCCTCCTCTTCTGTGTTCATCACTTGTGCTTTCTTCTGCTGATGCTTGACATGTATTTATCTTGTTTGATGTGTCAGACAGTAAAAGCATTAAAAATGTCTTGCATGCTAGAATAAATGTATTTTCCATTGTGCATCACTTTCATTATTTTTCCAAGTATACTGTGACAAGAGAGTACTGTAAGGCAAAATAGAAAAAAAAGAACATTCTCTTGAAATGTTTCAAGTAACTTGCACTGCTTCTGTAGGAAATTTTTGTGCATTCCTATACAGGTTTGCAAATATGTATCTCAGGCTACACAGATCAGTAGGCAACAGTAAATATTTGGGTGCACAGGTGATATTCAACTGCTTATAACCAGTGTGAAACAAATCCCAGTGCTGTAGAAATTCAAGCAGCACTCTGGCCACTCCATAAAATCCACAGAAAAAGACCATAAAGGTTGTACCTGGTAAATTTGAATTGTGAAGTGGTGGAACAGAGTATAGAGACGCTTAAAATGTAATAGATAAGAATGTAAAACTGAGTGTTTGGAGATGAGCACACTCTAAGTTTCTCTCAGTAAACAGACAATTTAACAGAAACACGTTTTGCATACTTGGTACAAGCTCTATCTAAATATTATAGTGTCTTTGGGGAAGATCAGAATAGACTATAAACTACTGCAAGATAATGAAGAAACTAAAGATCTGTTTGCCTTAGCTTTTTCTGAGTGAAATGAGAGACTGGTATCGCTGTCAACTCTTTCTAGATACATCAAACATGGTTGAAATGTCTGTGTGGGGAACAACTTGGGTTTGATCCAAAGATGTTGGAGGCATTATAATTGAAACTAATTAGTTCATGTAATATGATCAGGCTTGTTTAGATAAGTTCAGAAGTATCTTTCATTCTTATTTAATACTGTCTGTAGCCTTTAAGCAGTTGTAAGAGCCTCCTTATGCACATGAGTGTGAGCCAACAAGAGGCTCCTGCATGTGTATAACCACAAACAGGGTATATGAAAAGCTGGTCACAGAAACACTCTTTCATTCTGCAAAACTTTAGGAAGAGAAAAGAAAGAAATCCCTATTGTTCATTGGGATGACAGTAAGACTTTTCAAAACATTTTTGGGAAGAGTAAGAAAATACAGGATGTATTTACTGAATGCAGCAAATGCCCTGAAATATTAAGAGCTGTGTTGTCTCCAGAAACAGTGGTTCTCCCGTTATACTGAATGACAGCCTTTACAGCCGAGAGCTTGTCTAGTTCTGGGGGAGGCTTCCATAAGCTGTGCCTTTTGGAGCGGTATAACTATGGGTAAGTTTTTGTATTGCCAAGATTCTAATTTCTGAATCACGACTATTTGCACAAGATGGGACACAGGCATTAGGACAGAGCCGGCCACGGAGCAGGCCGTGGGCCAGGCCTGTGCCTTGGAGGTGGGACAGTGGCAGAACAGGGACTCAAAGCGGTGGGTTTCACACTGTAGCCAGTTGTCACGGCCAACAGACTAATGAGTTTGTTTTGGCAAATTCCAGACCACGTCTAATTAAAACTTTCTCTGAACAGTCCTGAAATGCTTTTCTACTGCTTTTCTTTGAATGTCGTTTTTGATATCAATTAAACAGTTTAAGAGGCTTCCTCATACGCGTTTCCAGCTGACTGACTGCCCTGCTCTTGGTTCAGGTCATCTGCTGGGTCACCGACCTGCAGTGAGAGTCTTCTCCAAGGGGCTGCTCAGAGCTCCCGCTCCCGAGCGAGCTCTCTGCCTGCAGCCAGCGCTTCCCTTCTGCCTGTCCCCAGCCTGGGTGGCTCACTTCACGTGCGTTTTTTACATCTAATTTGCCGTAATGGTGAACATATACCCATGTGGAAACATTGAGTATTTTCCCCATAAGTGAAATAACAGAAATCTGGATGTGCAAAATGCCTTGTATTTTACTGCACACATGTGCATTTCACTGCTTAATTAAGGTGCAGTGCAGAGCTCCTGAAGAAAAGTTGTAATTAAAGAGTTTACCTTAAAACAGTGTGCTGGGCGTAGTAGTTGGCATTCATTATTTCTATATGGTTAAAAGTATCGGACAAAACGGAGTGTTTTGAATGCCTCTTTTAGTATTGCATCACTTATTTTGGAGAACTGAAGTAGTATTGTCTTTTGCCTGCACAGCTCTTCTGTGGCAGAGGCATGGCTGTAGGCACTGGCAATCCTGTAGCAGTATGTCCTGCAGAAACACAGCAGAACAGCCACGCTAGAGCTTTCTGGGGGGAACCTTTCCTGAAAGGAAAGTCTAAAGAAATCTGTGTGGCTTTTTTGCCTGAGTGGTAAATATAATCAAGTCAAAATGTAGAGGAAGTGGCAGTAAAAGCAGCAGTACCTCGTATTGATGCTAAATAGATGTGCTTTTTAGCTATGCCTTCCAGAGAAAATAAAGTAAGATGAATGTTAAGAGGTAGTTGACTGAGGTACAAAAAGTACTGTCAAATAGCAAAAATAAATCTTAGTCTAGTTATTGAAGATCAGTTTAGAAGAAATCTATGGGTGGACCGCGTGTCTGTCCTTGCCTCAGCAGAGCATTCTGAAGGTTAGTACCCAGACCTCAACCCTTCTATTAACATGTTCCTTTTCTCATCTAATGAACAGTAAAGTGGAGTTTGTTCTGCCTTTCCCAGAACTCCTCCTGCTCAGACTTCTTTGGCTTGCTTACTGGATTATCCAGAAACACTCTTCAATGGAGCCGGTGCGAGGCATCTGATTCAGTAGCAGTATGAGACAGATATCCCTGTATTTTTGGAGACAGCCCCAGTGACTGGCTGCAAGCTCCTGTTTTCTGCTTCAGGGCATAAACTGATTACTGCTGAAATCAGAAAGGAATGCTGTCTTCTGAATCTCTGCCCACTGCTATAGGGAAACGAACTGGACAGATACAACCTGGCAAAGCGTATTTCTCTATCACTAGATTCTAATTTTGCTGTTAACGTAAAGTTTGTTCTGGATGTAATTGCAAATTGACAAGTATAAATTCATCCTAATTGCATTTCATAAGACTCCTTAATCTTCATAAAGACACTAAGTCTGCACAATGTCTCAGTGTCAGCAGCAGTGACTCATCGAGAGGAGGAAAATACAGAACTCTAGGTCCTTCTGGTGCTCTGTGAAAAACTAAATGGATCTAGCAAGGTACTGGATTTTTAATTTCAAAATCAGTCTCCTTTGCAGGGCACTTTAAAAACCTGCTGTTTCATTCTGACATTAGATGTGCAAATAACTTATAATGCATTTCTAAAAATATTTGGAAAACTTTTGTTGGTTATTTTGATAGCTGAAGATCAGGGGTTTTCCCAGCAGTCCTATAGTACTTAGTTTCTTTTCCTACAACTAAATGTATTTTGAAGAGAAGAAACTATGTGCATAAGGGGAAAGAATGCAGAAGTCAGTGCAGGTAAGATAGCAGGATTTATAATAAATCAGTTCTGACAATTTCATTGTGTTACTTCTGAAAGTGTTTCTTTTCACTAAAATGATTCAAGAGGAAACTTCCTGCAGATTAAAATGATCTTCCTAGATTCATTGATCGCTTAAATGAGCGAAACAATAAAAGGTACATTATATAAAATGTTTTTTGGGACTATATTGCAGATTCTTAGAGAGCACATGTAGTTATGCGAGATGGATATTTCGTTACGGCTCTGAAGGCAGCCGTTACTATCGGGGATGGCTCTTCCAGGGAGGCGCGGTGCAGTGCTAAGCCAGCGTTCCCCGAGTCGCTTCACTGGACGTTCCTGTATGCTTGCATTACTTAGGGGTCCTGCCTGGGCTTAACTGGCCTGTTACCTCAGGGAGTGGGATAGTGAAGAGCATCATGAAAGCTGAGAAAACTGTTAAAAAATGGTTCCAAACAAGCTTGCAGCTGGTTCTGTAGGGCTGGATTCTTCCTTTTGCCTAGTTACTACTGGCCTTTTTGTCCTTCTGGAGCTGCTATTTAAGGACATCCTTGTACCCTGCTGGCACCTTGGGCAGGACTCGGGAAGGTGCCAGCTACCACGCTGAGTCACAGCTTTTAGCAAGTGTACGGGCACCTCAGATGGTAAACAAGTAGATCCCACTTTATAATGAACTAGTGCAGCAGTTTTGCCTGGACTTAAACCACAAATTGAATTTTTTTCCCACCTAGAATGAGGAAAGCAAACATGCATTTCAAGAGGGACACTTCAAAAAAGGCTGATCCCCTGGATGGAGGGGATGTCTCTTTCAGTGACTGAAGGACACTGCTGCCTGGCCCAAATGTAAGTAGAGGCTTTAAAAAAAAAATAAATTTTTTGTTTGGGCTGACCCACACTGGCGCATATTTATCAGATAAAGCCCGAGAGACATTCCCCCAGTGGCTGTGCTGCTCCCTCTGGACTGGCAGAAGGCAAGGCCATTGCTCCCCTGCTTTTGGAGAATTTATCTTGCGCTTGGCACTGCGCAGACTGCAAGTTCACAGCTTCCACCACCTTGAGTGCAAGCAGAGATCACAATTTACTAAGGTATCTATAGAAGAGATTAAACTGGAGTCAGAAATACAGGTTCTGCTCTTCCACCATTCCTGTCAGTAACATAGGAATAACAGTGTTGTGCTAAATTACAGCATTTCTCTATATATCTAAGAGGGAAAAAATCTGAAGTATTCCCATAGGGTGTTTTTGAAAAGTGCTGGATAAATGCAGTAAATGACAAGGCTGTGTGTCCTTTTCCAGAAAGCCTTATCACAGCAGTTAGAAGGTTATTTAATTGAAGTGCTGATATTAATTCATTAGCCATAATTTGTTTGTGGCTCAAAGTTAGTATACTCCAGTAAAAAAATAAAATAGGATTTGTAAATTGAAATCCTGCTTAATGACTTAGTGTTTCTGAAATTAGGAAGATTGTTACTTGGAACCTGGGCTACTAACCTGGCTTCACCAAGTTAATGATTTGCCCGAAATGAAGTACGGAAGATTTTCTTCATAGTGTATATTCAGCACTCGTCTGTTTTGTGATCTGAATAATCTTCTGTCCGTCAGTCACCTACAGTACAGAAAGGAAAGCTGACCGGCAGCCTTTTGCAACCAGCTGGGTGAGATGGGATAGAAACAATATTCTTGCTTTCATCTGACAAGCCGTGTGATTGACAGTGAAAACTTGGCTCTGAAGCCTGAGCCAGCGCTGTATGTGGGGCCAAGAAGCATGCAGGAGCTTTACAGAATCGCTTATAACAGTTAAACCTTAGAATATTAGAATACCTTTCTTTTTCATTTTTTTTCTTTTTTTTTCTTTTTTTTTTTTTAAGGGGACCAGCCACACTTCTGAAAGGAATTATTACAAATCACTTACAGCCAAGTTCCTGCGTAGATGTACTGACTGTTGTGAAGGGTGTAGTTATACAGGGAATCATGGATTTGGGTTTAAGGGTATTTAGAGCAATGGAATCAAGCATACATTAAAATTTTTACCTGCGTGATATAATTGAGTTAGTCTATCAAAATTTCAAGCAAAACAAAACAGTGCGCTATAAGTAGCTATGGTTTTTGCATGCCATATTTTGCAACATAAATATGCTGCTTGGAGACAGGCCTGTGAGAAGATGCAGAAGGAGTATTTTGCTTCCAATCTAAGTGCTGCTGGTTTCCCTTTGCATATTTCCTTTATGAAGTACCAATTAGGATGTCAGCACATGGTTTTGCTCTTTGAACATAGAAAATATAACACTTAACACTGGGGATTCAAGATCTTAATTCAGGTCCCTGTTGTGTATAATTTGGAATACAGTCTCCGATGACATGATCACATTTGCTTGCTCTTGCTCTCTTGCACACTCTTATTTTCTTTTTTCTCCTTCCCTCCTCCAGAATGCCTCCACCTCACCGAGAGCACAGACAGCTTGGACAAGATGAGTCAGAGCTGTTCAGTAAACAGAGACTATTAAATTTCTCCTTCCTATGCTAAAAAAAGTTATATCACCTATGCCTAAACAGACATCTTTTTGAAATTGTAGAAGTGGTTTTCGAGAGGATCTTAAGCCTGCTCTATTATAGCTTAATATGCTGTATGTTGCTGGAAAACACTGAGAGCTTAAAAAAAAAAAAAAAAAAAGACTGCTTGGACAGACTGATAAAAACATTATAAAAATGGTGAGTCATACAGGCCATTAATTAAAAAAGCCCCAAGGGGATATCGTTAAGACACAATTGCCTTGTTATGGGCAGAAGAAAAATTGGGCTAAAATTACTTCAAAAGGTAGTGGCTGAAGTAAGCGATGGTGAAAAGCAAAGGGCTGAATCCCACCTTTTTATGATCACAGGTGTTTTGATTTAATATAGCATGAAAATATTTGTTTAGCTTAGTCTAAATACTTATATGACACATTTATTTTTTAGAATGCTTGAGCCTCTTTGGCATTCTTTTACACTGGCATATGGAACGATAAATGTGCCACAGTTTCTCAATTCTGCCCTTTACATTCTAATTAAAGGAGAAACAACCCACTTATCTGACTGTTTTCCAGAAGGAGGGATGATGAAATTTATGATAGTTTGTGAGTTGGAACCTCCTCCCACTTCCCCTGCACAAGACCTTAGAGAACAGAATCTATTTCATAACTATCTGGTAGAGGTAGGAATCTTTTAATGAGAGAAGCTTGACATAAAAATATCACAGTTTACTGGCTATCCTGAGTCAGGGTAAACAATGAAAGATTTATTATGTTCTCTAGTAACAGTGGTATTTTGGATGAGCAAAAAAAATCAGCCTCTTTCTCTCATGGGCTAGTTTGACATGGGGATAGTCACTCTAATTGAAATTAATTTTCCCAGTTTGTTTCAGAATTTTATATGGAAAAAAAATATTTTCGTATTCCTAAAAGAAATCCTTCATGTGTCACTTCAGTTTATCATTCAATCGCAGTGGGAGGCATCCCGGGTGTGCCTGTTCCAATGCTTTTTGGTAATTGTATTCATGAGACTAAGTGCCCCCAGTCTCTCCTCTGGGTGCTGCTTCTGTTTGTATGAACTTTATGCTTATGCAGGTACAGCAGAACACACGGAAGAAGCCTAAACTAGTGCTAAAAGAGGCAGTGGCAGCACCAACAGCAGCATAAGCAGCTCTAGCAAGCCGCATGGAATCCTGCGTGGTGAAAGCAGGGGAGAGGGGCTGGCACAAAGGGTTCCAAACCCAACCTCACGTGAAATGTTTTTCCCAACTGAAAGAGAACATGGGAACATTCACGTAAGTCATATAAAAACAATACTCTTTCAGATAATGATGACCTGTGATGATCATATAGAGGGGAAAAAGGATTTTTTGTAGCGTGAGCTGTGACAGGCGCACTGGCCGGAAAGGTTCTCTGGGCATCGCTGAGTCCAAGCTCCTGTGCAGAGCCAGGTTGCTGCTGGTCCTGGGTGGGGTCAGCCATGGCTTGGTGCACCTGGCCCAGGGACGGAGCACCGACCGTCTCTCTGGGCACCTGTTCCAGTGCAGCACCACCTCGGGAAGAGCTTTCTTTTAACGTCCAATATGAAGGCCCCAACCCTGAAGCTGTGGCTGCTGCCCCACTGCCCCTTGCTCTGCTGCCCCACAGATCTTGGCCAATGGTGTCTGAAATTGCCCTGCAGACAGTTGCAGGTTTGTATCAGATGCCACCACAGCCTTCTGTTTGCCATAGTACTTCACAACTACCAACTGACTTATCTTCTATTAAGTCATCTAATTAAAAAAAAAGAATGTATTTTCACTTGTCTTCCATAGCAAACCACTTCCTCTCAGTTTTTAATACCACCGCTTCTCAGCCACATTGCAGAACTCTCTCAGACGTCCCATCTTTTATCATTGCTATTCCTGGTTGAAGAGCCCCCGGCCTCTCAGTCCTCCTCACATGAAAACTATTCTGTGCTCTTTATTATTTTTTTCCTTCTGTTGATCATTTCCAATCCCTCTGTGTTTTGGGGGGTAGGATGGTGGGAAGTCACCATTCCCCAGAGTATTCATCGTGTTACCAAGTAGCAGAACATCTAAACTAGTTTCTTCACAATTCTTTTCCTGATGCTTTCCTACATTTTGAGTGCCCCTTCTTGTTCTTCTGTGCTCAGAGAACTATCAGAGTATCTTGTATATATTACCTGAGAGGCAACAGCTAATTTTAAAGGTGTAATTGGGTAAGCAAAGTAATTTTTCTTGACTATGCATTGCTTTGGACTTCGTGACATTGTGTCTTTCATTTCATCCTTGTCACTCGGTGAGATCCTTGAAGCCTGCTTTGGATTTTAGTGCACTGGAAAACTCAAGTGGTTTTCACCCTTTCTCACAGCCACTTTGAGTGCCAAGCAGCACCAGTCACCCAGATGTGCTTGGTGACCTCAGCATTGATGCTCTTCCTTTGTGAAAACTGTCTACTTATTCCTGACATTTTTTTATTTATTAAATGTATTGGTCCACGCAAACACTTTTCTTTTTGTTCTAGGAGAACTATTTTCATTAAGAGCCTTTGGTGAGATGTCAGAGGTTTGAAAAAATCCCATTATAGTACACTTAAATAATTTTAACAAACACAATGGCCGATTTCTTTAAAGAACTCTAGAAGATTTCACTTAGCTTTTCTCTAATGGCTGTATCTTCCCTGAGTAAATAAAAGGAGTGTGAGCATGTTTAAATTTAAACAGCTGCATTAATACTTGTAGAAGTATTGCAACCATATCTTTGTATCTCAAACAACTGTATTACTCAGGAGCTTTTTGCTTTAACTTACTAACATTTTCTGGGGGCTCTTCTGCTTTCCTGAAGATGTCTCCTCATCTGTTTTTGCAGGGATTTTTTTCCACTTGGTTTGGATCCAGTGTACCTAATAACATGCCTTAGATTAGCCTAAGAATATAGGGACTGCAGAGGATGAGCTAAATGGTTAAACTACAGTGACAGCTCTTCTTTTTTAAGAAAACCCAATTAATAAGTTAAGCTCCCAAAACAAGCTCAGAAAATATTACAGAAACTGACTGAAACTGAAAGCAGCAAAGTCTGTTTGAGATCTGATTAAATAGAAGCATTAAATTCTCTGGATATATCTATACACTCTAAATACATAATCTTACAGATGAGGTGGTGATTTCTCCTAGATGCATCTGTTCTCTTTTGTTTTGTTTTTTTTTGTTGTAGCTGCTGGCTACTGCTTAGATAAGCTTTTACTATTGAAGACAGATATTGTTACCTAATTTAGTTTGTCACTACAGAAGGATGGGATTTTTCACACAAAGAGCAATGAAAGGGCTTGTCACTGTGGAGAATTTTCTGATCTTTCTTCAAGTGAATTAAATGTTCCAAGCCCCCCCCCCCCCTCCCAAAGGTACGGTCCTGCCATTTGTTGGAGGGACATTTGTGACGCAGGATGCCTGCTGCTGGAACCGTGAAAATGAAAATCCGGCTGTTTAGTTACTCTCTGGAGAAAAGACCCAAACCCCTGACTTCAGTGGTGACACAAATACCCACCTAAAAAGGGTACCAGGAGCTACAAAAAGAAGTGGTTATTTCTAATTTTAACCTCTATATTTTTCTTCCAAAACCTGGGAGATCAAGACCATCATTCCTATGGCAAACCCAGCATTTGCCTCATCATTTTAGGTCGTCGGAGCCTTGGAGGTAGGGCATTTTTTGCAAAGCACTGACTCGTATTTCTGATCAATTAGGATTGTCAAAGCGCTGCTGACCAATATGGAAAAATCCTATCATGGCCTTCAGCTTCAAGCACGATCCCTGATTTTATTTTTCTCCAAATACTTCTACTGTATGGTATCTAATATATCTGTTACAACAAGGGAGTTGTGAGGAAAGTTGATAACTTGTGGATGTGAAAGAAAGAACTCGGGCATTGGCAACCTATACATGGAAGAGAGTGAGAGCTTCTGTGCAGCGGGCGCTTCCCTCCAGCAGCTGTGAAAGTAGGACTGCACGTTCCAGTCAATAAAAACCCCATTCACTGAGTGTAGTCGTTATGCACAATTGCAATTACAGGATCTAACCATTTTTAATTTCAAGTGAATCTTTTTTTTTTCTTTTTTTTTTTTTAACTAGAAGGCAGGTTTGGATCAATACCCTCTAAATTAGCAATCCCTGGTGGATTTGCCAGATGTAGACAGCAGAAACTTGGTTTATAAATAGGTGGCTCTTACAGTGCATCATCTCTGTAACGGAAAGGTTCCTAAATATATTATTTTTACTAGGTTTTGTTCTTACAGATCACTGTCTCCAAGTGGCATGCAGTGTGGGAAGGAAGGTGGTGATGTAACGTGACTCAGAACACGACTGATGGCAAAATATCCCAAAAGCATTGTCACTGGACCCCTATAGATTGAGGATTTCTTCAGTGAAGTTTCTCAGCTTTTTCAGTAGAGCTGTGCTCTAGTCTTTAAGCTATTGCAAAAAAAAAAAAACAACAACAACAACCAAACCAAAACCAACAAAACCAAACCTAGTACACAGATCTATAAAAGAAGCTTACAGATGGAAACGCTGATAACTAAGGCTATTTTCATGGCAACAGGATGCCTTTGGAAAATAGGCAGGAAGGACAAAGCAGTGAGCTGGTGCGTTACATGGAACATGGAGAGGCTTTTAAGTATAAGATGCACCAAACCTTCCAGCTAACCTGCTTTTCCCACAGGTTTGAGTAAGCCTCCTTTGCTCCTACCTGCCAATCATCCCCCAGCAAAGTTATACCCCAGCTGTTCAAGTGCCCCAGGTTCTTTACATTGCTGCTGTTGTGTAATCATTCATCTCTTAATTGTTTTAAAATTCAGGCTCTGTTACTTTCTTTGAATACCAGCAATCTCGTTATAGAGTTTGATTCCACTTTACGAAGATGTGGAACTTGCCCATGTTTTATCAGAGGTTGAAAGAGGTGGCCTCATCTGAAGGTTCAGCTAGCTACGAGCTCGGCTCTCTCCCATAGCAGCTACGCAGTACTCGTGTGTAGGTGCAGCCTGTTCTTTTCAACAGATAACTCGAACAAGAAAATTATTGGTGACTGCTTTGAGAGAAAACAGCAGCGTGAAATAAAAAAATTAAGTCTGTTTTTGTCACAGATGTACTTTCTGCTACCTTCCGTACGTGGTAATTGCTTTAAAAAAAAAAACCCAAATTTAAAAAAAGTTCCAAAGTGAACATAGAGCTGAACTACAGAGAACAATTCTGTTAAGCTGAAAAACATCCAATTTTTTCTTCATGCAGGAGAAGAAAGTATAGGCTAGGTAAATGGGAAGAAGCAACCCCGAGCTGGGAGCAGCGTGTCCTGCCTCCAGTGACACTGCTGACGCAGCTCGATGCGTCTTTATTGACAAGCACCTGCTGCCCCCATCTCCTCGAGACCAGCGAGCTCTGGGGTGGTGGGGTTAGCTTGCCCTAGCAATGTTCTGTTACTTTGTTGGTTGCAACAGGCTTTCTAACAGGATACAGCATCACTGGGAGATGAGGTTTGGGTTTAGCTGTTTCTGAGGCTTTGGCTTTGCTTTGGGGAGGAGTAGGATTCTTCTGCTTTTTAGTGTAAAACAGAATCAGCAGTTCCTACAGTTTCTATGTTTTGCTTGTATTGCTTCGGGTTTTTTTTTTTTGTTTGTTTTGTTTTTTTGTTTTTTTTACACATAACTGGTGGTTGTGTTGGATTTCTTCCATTGAAAAAGGTAAACAGAATCGATTTTTCCCTAGTGCACATTTATCTTCAGCAAAACATTTATACATTCTTGAATTTGTGTTAATAAAAATTTTCAGACATATTCTATAGATCTGTTCAAAGGTTGGTATGTAATTTCCATTAGGAAACTCTAAGAGGAGTTAATGGTTGACTGAATTTTGTTCATTTTTTAAACTAAATGAATAGAGACATAGATATAGATACAGCTATGTAAGAGTCAGAACTCATCACTGGAAAAACCCGAAACTGATACAAAAGTATATGGATTTGGGTTGGATGCCAATTTTTCTCAACCCAACCCCCCTGTTTGTTAGACTGAGGAGTTTCTCCAAAATAGAAGGAAGATAAATGTGAAGTGTATTTATGTAAAGGACCTGCCTGTCCATCTTCCCCCACCACGCACTCCTGTCCTGCGGTTCCTCTCCACTGGTTCCTGTTCCCGTGGCGGCACTGTGACTGTGCTTGCCTAAAGCCTGAATTTCCAGTACGAATCCTTGTTTTGCTGGGAAACCTGTAGTGCAGGTGGCTGCATCCCACCACCCAGCAGCCCCTGAGCTCCGCAGCTGCTCACCAGCGCTGTTCACGTAGCCGGTGCCCAGCTCCAGGGCTGTTGGGTGGGGAGAACCTTCCCTCAGGCAGGCAGAACAACCAGCTTAACCTTCCCAGGAATCGCTGCCTTGGTTCTGTGTGCACGGCATCTGCACAGCACGTGCTGCAGTGTAATTTTTTTTTTTTCTCAGACATACCAGGTTTATTGTTGCTGCAGTGTGTTGGGTCTGCATATACCCGTGTGTTTCTTCTCGGGAAATCACAAAGATCTGTGATTTCCTTGCCAGGTGAATTGGATCTCATTATAGATCTTTATTCTTATAAATATTATCTTTCTGATCTTGCTGTGATGTTGTTTTTTTTTGGTTAAGGTATTGAATAATGAGGGTTTCAAGCCAAGCACAGTTTGCTGCTTTCCCCTATCTGACCACCTATTCTGCACAGCTTGTCGTTAGAGCTGTGCTCAACCAGGGCAGTTAAAAACTGTTTCTCTCTTGTAATCACAGATCCAGACCGAATTCCAAGATTGCACTTTGAGATTCCCATGCAAAACCACTTTGATGCAAAATGAGTAGTGGTGGCTCCGTGCTGCTCGCTTCAATAAGAGCTGGGTCTGTCTCTTGAGTTTCGTTGCATCTTACCGCATGCCTGGCTTTTGTGAAATGATAAGGGTATCAGGAAGTTGTTGATAAAAAATAATTTATTTCTCCTTTAAATAAAAATATCAGCAACCTTTATTTTTAGTAAGATCCAGCTTTTTCTTGAAAAATGGACTTTACTGTTCAAAACTGGTTTTGTTTAAAACTGTATTAGCTATTCAGGTTTTTTCCTGTTTGTTTTTATTTATGTCATGGGGTTTTGTAACCAGCTACGTGTAGTAAGTTTTGTAACTAAAAAAAATATCATAGCTTGTCCTGATAGGATGACCTGTGTTACACAACTTAGATAATTATTTTAAAAAGAAAACACATACTTTTTCTATCTAATAGGAAATTTTGGATAGGTTGTGTAGGACACTGAACTCATTAATATGAATAGAATGAAAGTGAAGGAATAAGAAGCCTGAGAAACAGAATTGTACCATCCCATTTTTATCAAGAGATCAGTGAATATTCCTGGTACGATGTGTCTTAACTAACGCTAGTTATTTAAGGCTTTTGGATACAAACTGCTGTATCCTTAGTAGGCTTTCATGAATGAGTGAGAAAATCAAGTATCTTTCTTCTTGTGGATTTACTTGCTACCTGTTGACTTGCCTATGGCTGTGTTGACAAATACTTGCTAAGCAGCCTGCGCTCACTTAAATTTTATCTGAGTTTTGAATCCTCAGGCAAACCAGGGAATGTGTCCTCTCTCCCCCTTTGGATAGTTTGTTTCTGCTACATTTCTAACGCTGACTTCTGCAGAAACTCAGCAGGATATAAGTAACAATCAAGTTTGCTTTCTCCCTCAAACTTGTTGACATCCATTAAGTCATCTTTTGACATGATGAAAGGAAATGATAATGCTGACTATTTTTATAAATCCCTTTCTGAGCACTGCTGGTCATTAGTGACATCGTGTCAGGGTAGGTGGTAGAGAGATGAATAGCTCTGGCAAAGTGCAGAAGCATTTTCCAGAACAAACTACGTATTTCTGTTAGAATTTTGCTGGAGAAAGTGTTGTACACACACTCCTGGTATCACCATTGTTTTACCAGCTCTCGTAGACCAGGTGCTGTGTTAATTTGGCTGGCATGCAGTCTGGCACCTTGATGACAGTCCTGCAACTATGGGATGGTTAACTAAACCAAAAAAAAAGTGTCCTCTAGCTGATGATATACCAGAAGACTGTGGAGACAGAGGCATTGTGTGTACAGTCTCATTTACTGCCTGGTTTACAGATCAGTAATTAGGTGTGAGAAGTCCTAGTGCGTGTGGGGCATATGAACAACTGAAAGGGTTTCCCTGTCATGTTTTCATATTGGTTTAAGTCTGGTGTCCCACAGAATAGAATTGCCTTTGTTCTCTGAAGGGATGGGGTGGCTCTGGTTTGTAAGTGTTTGTGGCTGCAGAGCATGTGGTCTGCGCTGTGTGTCCGTGCTGCAGCCCGCCACGCGTGTTTGTGTAACCTTCAGAAGCCCTGTCAAGTTGGGCTGAGATTGGCCAACAGTCCCAAAGCTGAAAGGGGAAAAGGAGGCGTACGAATACATACACCGTATGATGGCACAGGCTTCACTTCTGGGAAGCTGGATTGAAAATATTTGCATTTAATGTTGACTCGACAGAATTCTTGCACGCTTTTGTAAATGCCTCCTTATTAATAACTTCTAGCTCCTGGTATAGTATGATATAGCATCCGTGGGTTTTGTCACCATCTTAAAAGCCCATTAATGTCTAATTCAGGAGCGCACGTTCAGGTACTTTCCCACAGGAAAAGGCTTTGAGTTGGGGTCAGAGGTATTAAAAATTACTGATTTGCTTCTATCCTATCGTTTCTTGGGTACAGAAGGCCAGTCGAAAACCACAACTGCTGCTGCAGTGATTAGGGTCAGTGGGAATTTTCTCTTTGCTGAGTCGGTGAGTGTTCCATCAGCAGCCTGCAAGGTGGAGGTACTGCAGTGTACTGGGTGTTAAACTCAAAAGACGAAGACGAAAGAATGCCTGAAATAATTGTGTGTGCATACAGTCTGAAGAGTAGGGTGAGCGGCTTGAAATCCATTCAGGATTTAGATTCATGTGGGCAACATGGTGTCTGCAGAGGGAAGGGATGCTTCTGAACATCCAGCACCCATACATCTGTATCTTTGTCTCTAATAACAGTCTGCCATATATAAAAGGTGTACTTAAGTTAAGCAGCTCTTCCAAAGGTTGTACAAAATTAGCAGGTGCTTTTTGAGTGGTATTTTATGGGGGTTATTGTGGCTGGTTTGGGCTTTTTTTTTTTTTTTTTTTGAGAAGTTCAGCTGAAGAAGTCCTGAAAATTCCAAGTAAGTGGTTCAGACCTCAGATGGATCTTTTCAGATAATATGGTCATATTAAACGAAAATGGGAAGTGACCCTCATTTTAAGAACCCTCCCCCCCCCCCCTCAAATCAGTCTGTTGGGAAAATTTTTAGGTATAAAATTCATAATAATGCCAATAAAAAATTATCTCTTATTTCTACATAAGCAGGACTAGAAAACTACCTGTCACTTTTCTGGTATTTTTTTTTAAATATAAAAAGAGCTGAGAGTTATGCAAAGAGGTGAAATTATTTATTATACCAGCTGATAAAGGTTGATGGAGGTAGCTCAAAAAGTAAAGGCTTCCACACCTGTATGCTAACATGTTTTTGTTTTACTTATCCTGCCTATCTTCATCAGTTACAATTTCTAGAAAGATTTGTAGATTAATCTCCCTCATTGCCATCAGGGACACATTTTTGCTGTTTTACACAGTCCCTCACAAAGTATGTGGTTTAGTTAGCAATCAGTAACAGCAATAAAAGTAAAACTGTAAAATGGTTTCTGTTAAGTAATGGTTTATGTCCCACTTCTTCAAATATAAAGTATGAATAAAATCCTTCTGAAAGGTTCATTACTAAATGTGTCATTCCAGTCATTTTTCCCCAATTTTCACTGGCAGCAAGAGCTACAAATCATGATCTAAGGACTTAACCTGCTGAATGTAATAAACTGCCAGACAATTCCGAACTGTAAGAAATAATGCTTTTAAAAGGAAAAGTCAAAACATTTCCCTTAGTTTTTTAGAAAACATGCAAAATATTTTGCCAAATATGTTTTTTTCTTCAGCTTTTTTTTATTCTTCTATTATCTGCTGTTTTAAAGTCTCCCTGTCTCCTGTGGGATGTCTGTAGCCTCTGAATTTATTTTTTTTGTTGATTGCACATGACAGTTTGTCAAGTTTTAGTTGATGTTCTGCACTGTGCTGTGATTCCTTGTTTGTCTTGAGTGTTGCTTAGACATAAACATAGACTATTAATTCCATGACCAGAATTCATGAACAGTTGCCTCAGGCCTTGATGGCAGTTCCCAAAAAGAGTTTGTAACAGGGGGGCTTGGCTACCTGGGCGTACAATGTAAGAATTCTGGTTTTATCGCTTCTAATTTTCCACTATGTGAAAATAAGCAGAAAAATAACATATCACAGTTTGATGGTATAAGGTAGTTTCAAGTGTATTATAGTGCCAATATGCACTAGGTCCTAATATTTACTAAGAAACTGCTTTATTCTTCCTTACTTTCCTTACCACATACCACAGTATGTCTTGAATTTTTTTCTACAGGGGTGTTTAAGTATAGTTCCACACAGAGCTATGCTTGCATTATCACAAAAGTGTAAGAAAACAGAAAGTGAAGATAAAAGTGATTCAGCAAGCTATAGCTTGAAAAGGATGAGATGTTTGTCAGCAGAGCAAGCCTTGCAGAAGAATGCTGATTAACAACTACACGATGCCCTCACCAGTTTTTTTTTTCAGTTCTGCCTCTTACTTGGGAGGCCACAGTGATTCATGTAGAAATTAGCATTGTTCTGTATCAGCATTAGTTTTTAGGAACACTTAATTTCTTGAAGTAATTTATCTAAGCATTGAGATATTGCATTTTTGTGGGTAATTGTGACGATATTACTGAACATGGTGCTTATGGAATCTGTAATGCAGAGAGGATAAAACTGAAATCTATCAACACTTAGGTCCTCTTTCTTTTAGACAGTTTCTTGCAACGTATTTATACAATATTTGTATTATGGCTGCATCCCACAGTGCATGGAGAACCCCATCCAAGCCCAAGCAGACCTCAGCCCAGTGCCAGCTGCAGTCTCCTCCTTGGTGGGGACTGTGGCAAGCGTACAACCTTCTTGCCCCGGTGATGGTTGTATACTTGGGTTTCAAGGACAAAGCAAATACAAGTCTATCTTTACAGCAGAGAGACAATTTTTCAGCCAAAAGCATTGTTTGCAAAATGGTCTATAAGTTTAGAGATGGTTTTGAATGCTACTTCTGTAGCATTTGATTTTAATAATCTACTAATTTACTGTGAATCAGTGGGAGATGCTTTCTGCAGTTAAGGCATTTGTGGTCACGGATCAGGTTAACAGAATTTTCCAGATCAGTTAAAAATTGAAAGGCATTTAATTGATAATTTCTTAGAGAGGCAAGGAAATCTTGTTATTGAGGACTGCCTGGAATTCCGTATGTCCATTGAATAATGACCGTGCCCTTGGAAAATTCATTTGCTGCTTATACTTTGGCTTTCCATTTGTAAAGGGAAATACTGACTCCATTCTCTACCTCTTAATCATCTGATTGCAAGTCAGGACCTAAATTTCCATTTTTGGACCGTGCCCAGTACAGAATATTCAGTACCAGCTGAAGCCACTACATCCAGTACAAGCAATCAATTTCAAAAGACTTGTTTATTCAACTGGCAGTCTCTGCGAGGGGAGGCAGCAGCCAGCCTTTTTGCAGTTCTCACTAGGAACAGACGTATCGATATTGACCTGGAGACTCTTTCATTTGCTGTGTTTGAACAATGCACTGAAACTGTAAATGCTGTCAGGCTTGCAGCGATGGGGATAGCCAACAGCATATTGCATTAATTTGGGCTTCATTATTGTTCAACCACAAGTTACAGGTGTCCAGAAACATTCTGGAGGAGTTTTTGCGGCTGTTTGTCTTAGAGACATCTGTTGATAGATAATTTAAATCTGCTCATTTGGTTGTATGTTTTATGCGAGTTCGGTTTTAAGAGTTTTTATTAAAATAAAGTAAACCTGAAAGTGTTTCTGCCAGTAATACACTTCTTTTTTTTCTCTCTTCTGCTTTTTTTGGTGGGGTTTTTCCATTGCTTTCAGGCTTTTCTAGAAGCCTAGCTTAGCCCTGTTCTGCACAGTAGATGTTCTGAGATTGCCCATGTTATGTGGTTTTAAACCTTGGCATTACAGAATCACTTGTATTTCACTAATTTTTATCATGTGAAGTATTTTTATCAACCTATGTATCTCTTCCTTATCAGGCCTTTGGTGTGTTTTTTACTGAGTTATGAGGAAACATTTAGGTTTTAGAGAGATACTCTGAATTTACATGGGAGGATGAAAGGAACAGCTTTAATGTACTTAGTCAAATAAGTATTTTTCTCTGTAAGGTTGTCAGCATATATGAGGAACTTGTAGAAACAGAAAAGCTGGATTACTGAGGCTAATCAGTCTGAAATGCTTACCTTGTGGTTTTCATAATGAATTCCCTTTTATTTTAGGTGTTTGGATGACCAATAGGATTGATATAGAGCAAGTAAAACATACCAGGCATAATTCCTTTTTACAAAAAATCCCCTTACACATCACTATCTTATTTTTTACAATTATTTAAATCTCCCACTTTGAGAGCAGAAAGAATTCCAGTAAAAGGGTTGTTACAAACATCATTACCTTCTACTCTGAGTATGAAGTGCAACTCTTCCATGTTTTCCTGAGTAGTGTAAACACGTATCAGTATTACCAGACACAGTTGGAGGCATGCTGTACTGTGTGTGACGTGGTTGTGGATGAGGTTGAGAGAGCAAATAAACTGTGCATGACAGAGGTTACTCATGCTGTTTAGTACAGATAATGGAGGGTGGTTAAATATATTTTACTGCCTTCCTGACTGAACTATTGATAACAGAGCAGAACAATGAGGGATATACTTGCTTTGACAGAAATGTTTGGCTGAATAAATCTTGATTACTGGTAATACATAAAATGGAATCTATCATCTAGTTTTGTAGCACTGCCAGCAATGCTTAAGATTATTCTGTATCTTGAACTCTAGTCCTATTGTTGTTTAGCGTTTCCTGCAGTGATAGGGTGCTTTTCTTCTCCCAGCCCTGAGATGCAGGATGATGGGGTGATAAGCACTGTGGAAAAAAATGAATGTAGTAGCACTCATCAGAAAGTAGTTTCATACACGGCTATTGCAATCAAATATATGAATAACTTCTGGACATAACTTACTTTGTTTTTTCACCTTCAGAGTGCACGGTGCCAGCTACCAAGGTGCCAGCATTGTTACTAGTTATGATTTCACAGATTTATTTCTGTGTTAAATCTAGATGTTACTAGATTTATTTCACAGGCTAAACTCCAGATATTTTGGTGCTTTTTCCCGTTGTGAGCAGAAGTGCACCTGTACGTGCTCCCTACCGCTGTGAAACGGCCCTTACCTGCCAGATCTGGGCCTCCTCTTCTTTATGAAACCTGCCGTGACTCAGTCTTTCTAGTTCCGTACAGAACAATATTCTGCTAGATCATCTTTTACTAAGGAATGTGAGAAATGTTCCAAATAATAAACGGAAGCTGTGATTCTTCAAATGTAATGCTAAACTGACAGGTATGGAATGGAAATGGGCAGTGGCCACAGCGTGCCTAGCAGAAGAAACAGAAGAGCAGCAGTGAGCTCTTTGCTTTATGCAGTGTGTACCAAAGTCAAATTGCCTTTGGCTTAGAGAAAATGAAAGTACCATTATTAGCTTTCAGGAGAATGCTAGAACAGTATGCGTGCTGTTCTTTTTGAGAGTATTTGTTTCCCATCTGACACACACATTAAGAACTAAGAGTAAATATTCAGATATCTTGACTGTCTTGCCTTCTTTATTATGCTGTGCTCGGTTTTCATCCTGGGAAGCCATATGTGAAAGGCTTGCAGAATTAGCCAGATAGAACAACATGGGTTTTTTTCCTACAAACTAAATAGTAATCACTCCTTAAAACACAGATCGACCAGAAGTGTGATTCTTGTGTGGTTAGCCTTTGATAACACTGATACTACGCAGCATTAATTTCTAGTACTTGCAGCTATTGTTTTTATAGCTAGGCAAATATGTGTGCCTTTGAGGTTCATCTAACCCTTTCAGAATAGGTTAAAATTAGAAGTTGCTGGTAGAGAGCTCATATGTTAAACCCCAAAAACCTAAACTGCTTTTGGATTTGCTATCCTTTCACTGCCAGCACCAAGATGCCAATTTCTTACTTTGCTCTTTTACCAACCCAAATCCCGTATCTGTTAATAATGCTATATTCAATGTGCTGAAGTAAAATATGCAATTTAATTTCCCTCAATAAATACAGAGCAGGTTGTGAAGCAGTACAAAGGAAATGTGGCAAATAATGTGCCACAGATTAGCAAACTCACCGCCTAAGCAGAGGTGTTTCCTAGCAAAATCGTTTCACTTGGGATAATCCAGCATCACCTGAGTTAGAAGTTCTTTTCTGTAGAATATTTGGCAAAAAAAATAAAATATATATCATATATTTCATCATGTCTGACACATTCTGTTTTAGAATAGTCCTACATAGGTAACAAAAAATATTTTGTAACAAAGATTTACTGACAGTCTTTCCTTAGCAATTCTTCAATGATTTGTGCTGCTCTGAGCTTTCCCGTGTCTGAACTTTCACTTTATTTGCTGTCACATAATCTTTCAAGATAAAAAACCCCTGCAAACCCACTCTAGTTTAGAAAGGATGCTTTTGTTTAATCTACAGCAAACTGATTTTTAATCAGCATATTTTAAAAATTGGAACAGAACTTCAATGTAAGATAACTACTAGATGTGCTAGTCTTTCACTCGATACTGCTGTGGCATTTTGTTGATAACATGCTAATTTGTTGAGATTTCACTAATGATCTGAAGAAGTCATGAAGTCAATTTTAGAGAAGAATATAATAGAATAGAAACCCATGGTGTTTGTGTTTTACAGGTTTCACTTGTTATCCCTCCTAAAATTAGTCAGGACTTTACTTCATTTTTATGTTACTTTATTTTACTTTACTTGTAGCTGAATAAAATGTGTCTTATACAGGAGTATTGGACTTCTTGGAAGAAAACTGTATCTACTGAAAGCTGACACCCTCTTGAATTTTGTGCCATTGTTCAGGCTGGACACAGATTCAACTTTGAATATGCAATATCTCCAAAGTCAGTACTGTAATGACTAGTGGTCACATGGTAAAGCAGATTTCCCTTCCCTTCTTGTTATTAAAATCTAAAGATTCTACTTGAATGAAAATAGTTTCCTTGATGTGTTTCTGGTACTCCTTCAGGACCATGTTGGACATACCAGAACAACCTTTCCTGGTATCATTTAACTCTTAGTTTTGTCTTTAAAGTCGGGAATTTTACAGAGATGATGCTGAACATGAAAGTAAGCTAAGCAGTGAATGAGATTACACTACAATAGCTTTACATCACAGCTTTTATGTTGATCTAGAGCTATACTGATACCTGGCAGAAAGAATACCAAGCCTCCAGATCTGTTCATTGGTCCTTGTTCTTTGCTTCCCTCAAAGCTCACACACATTTAATTCCCTGTATTTAATGATACGAGATAAACCAAGTTTTTTTTATGTTGTTTTGTGTACAGAACTTCTAAATTAGTAATTAAGCAGCCATTCAATTTGCAGTGAGTGGTTTGTCTTACTAAAAAAGACGAAGCGAGAAAAACTCGTTTTGCTAATGACACTGTCTCAGTGCTGGTCTTTTTGTTGTTGTTTTGTTCCATTATTTTTCTTAATAGGCAATGATGGGACTGAAAGAAAGTTGCTCCTGATGTGCAGGGAGCATTTGGGATGAGGCACACCTAGCTGCGTTTTAATCTCTCTTGTGTTTGCAGAAGAGACCAAAGCATTTTCTGAGGTTCCATAGTCTTTTTATTGCTAGCATATTTTGCTGTAGCATTTACATCTAGAGCATTTTCAGACCATCTGGAGGAAAGCTGTGTGCAGAAGTGAAAACTGAAACAAACTCTAAGTTCTTTATGTAAATTTATTCAGTGAGCCCCTCCTATCAGTAAAGCAGGTTTTTCTCGGGATGGATGTAACACTGCCACTTATGTAACAATGCAATGAGTTTTCTCTTGTAAAATAGAAAGTCGGGTAACTAAGCAACAAAAATCATTCTTGCCCTGAACAAAATTGCTTTCCGATAGTTAGGATACTAACAAAAGTACTTTCAAGAATTAAAGGGTGAAGGTTTCAATGTGAATCAGAACATTTTAGCCTTCTCATTCTCATTATGTTATTTCAGTAATGACCAAAATGTTTTTAAATCCTTTTCTCTTTTGTAGAGAGAAGCTATGGTCCAGCTGTGTACCCTGACCCACACGACTTCCAACAAAATGCTGTTGTCTTTACCAGGATCCTGCCTCTACATGTGTTGATCGGGATACAGGATCAAGGTACTTTTTGTTTGAGTAGATTTTTTGTCCCACTAATTCAGATTTTAGTGATAACATATGCTAGAATTTAAAAGTTTAACATGAAGTTTTAACACAGGGTTTGCTGATGCCTCAACTGGACTGTAAACTGCTTAAGCCAGTGATCACCGCTGTGCCTCCCCAGGCGCACAGTGCTGTACGTGGGGGCTGGGGGCTGCGCTCCGACCTTCCTGCCCGCTGCATTCACTGCGGAGGGGAATCCAGCTTCTGGTGACCCAGAGCCTTTGTACATCCCATTTCAGTCCCTGGATATGAGTGTGAGGAGGGTTTAAGTGTTGGCTTTACCTGGGTATCTCTGTGACCAGGCAGGCTCCAAGTCTGCAGAGTGGTGACAGCGGTGCTCTGCTGGTTGGGATATTGCGTTCAGGCTTCAGGAGCTACCTGGAAAAAATTTTCATGTCACTAATGATGGTATGTCTCATGTAAGGAACACAGAAGATGAGGGACACAGCCCCATCCCACCCCAGGCCACTGCAAAGCCTCCATAGCCCTAGGCGTCGCGCGGCACTGCTGTAGGTCAGCGGTGCCTCGTTCCTCCCTTCCTGCTCCACTTCCGGGAGCCGAGGTGGGCCTAGCACCAACCTCCTCTCCAGGCTGGAGCTGGGGTCATCTCCAGGCAGGGGCTTGTAATGAGCCAAGAGCTCCTGTAAGGCTTGATGTGATTATCCACACACAGAACACAGTTATGGCATAGCAAGGCTTAGCTGGAAATAGCATATTGGGAGACACAAACATAATTATGCTTTCTTACACAAAACATCATTATACTTTTTTACATAGCAAAGCATAATGTATATGGTAAAGGAATTCAGTTTAAAGATACCACTGGGGAAAAAAAGTGAGAGTTTTGTGGTCAAATTTTGAACCACAGGCTTTTTAGGGACCAAGAATGGTCAAAAGGAATTTATCAGCTATGGAGGATGAAAATTTTTTGGACTTATTTCAATGCAGACTTTTCAAGTGAAGTTTTATGTTCTTTTGATTTCTGATCATGTACTTTGTAGGAAAAAGTTACAGAATTGTGTTTTACAGGTGTTGTGGGAATAAGCTTAAGGGGATGGTTGAAAATCAAAAGAAGATGAAGGAAGTGCTACTTTTCAGGTTTGGACCTATTTAGTTTGACTGCAAGATAGATTTAAGGTCAAAGCCCTAAACCTCCCTGTTTTTAATACCACTTGCTTGTGGCATTGTTAGTGAAAGTGGGAGACAGTACACGGTGTACTGACTCAAAAGCCATATATGTAGTAGAGCTTCTACCTCGTAGTATTTGGAAGATTTTTGTACAACGTATGTTGTGTAATATGGTGGCAATTAGGGTTAACACTATAGAGGTGGGAGAAAGCTTTGTCAGGTGCCACCTCCTTGGAGAAGGTAGATGAGCAGAGCGCTTTCTGAGGCAACGCGGTGGGGGATACAGATGCCCGGTCTGCATAGGAACGAGGACTAGCATGGTCACAAAAGGCAACGGCAGGCTGAATGGAACGTCGGCAAGCCCACGATGAATGCTGACATAGCCTTTGTTTTCTCTGGGGATTAGGAGTATGGATGTAACGTTTGGCGATGTGTTGGTTCCTTTGCTTCAGAATGCACACTTCCAGGTGTGGGTTCTTTACCAGTGTCATAGGCTGAGAAATGTGATGTTGCAATAGAGTTGTACACTAATATTGAAAGGAGAGGGTAAAGAAGCTGAGTATTTTGGCGTGGAGGGAAGGTCGTCACTAAGTAGACACTAGTTGTTCTGGAAATTAGCACTGAAGAAACTAAATGTTAAGAATGGAAGAAAGCATGATAAAAAGCCCTAACCAAAAGGAGAGGATGTGCTTAACAAAGCCTAGCCTGGCAAATAGCTGAATAAAGAGAAGGGATCTGAAATAAAAAACTGCATAGAGCAACTGGAGGCAGAGGTAACAATAGCATGGAACCAGAGTAACCAGAGTTGTTCACATTGCACAGTATCTGGGGGACTGGGACAGAGAAGTTGAAGAATAAATGACAAATGAGGAAGATCCTAAATGCCGGGAACAGGAGAAGGTCTACTGCAGTAACAAGTGAATGATGAGCAGTGTACAGCAACCGGAGGGAAAAGCGTTTTGTGTTTAGTATGCATGCATGATTGGATTAAAATAACCTTGAAGTTAGAGTAAAGAAATAGGATTTGCAGGAAAAGCTGTACAGAGGAGGAGATCCTAAGCAAACTGTGTTATTTGCTGTGTTTTGCTGCACTGACTAATGTCAATGGCAGGAGGGAGCAAGGGTGAAGTGCTCAGCCCAGAAAAGAAACCGGTGCCTGGCACACTGTTAGCAGTGTCCGAGAGCAGAGGATGGGAGAAGGGTGATGGATGATGGAAGGTCAGCTGGATATAGGAGAGAGATTAACTCTCTTAGTCCACTCTCTCTCATTGAATCTAATAGTTTTGTGATTTATAGCTTCCTTCTACGGATGTTTTGTTTCAATTTGCTTTTTATATGTCATGTGGCACGCTGGTCTGTTCTGAATCAAAGTACTTTCACTGTATCCTTTTATTTGATAAGAACTGCAGAATCTCACTGTGTTAAGGCAATTCAAAATCTTGGGAGAGATAATAAGAAACTGAATTTGACCCATTAGGATGATATCAAATAGTTAAGTTTAGCTGTGTTACTACATCAATAATCTACTGAATTTGTAGTACACTGTGTTTTAAAATTAACGTCTCTATCAGTTTTGAATGAGTCCATGCAAGGCCATTAGATGTTATTAAAGTACAATTTCCCAGACTACCAGGAAGACAACAAAATGAAAATCCAGAGCATAATCATGCTTTAACCTCTGGTGCCGCAGTGAAAAGGCTATCGGTTTCTCCTCCCAGGGATGCTGTATTGCTCAATACTTGAAGCACTAGGTGATTTGGGTAGACTTGTTATGCAATTACAAAAGTATGAATTCAATAAAGTTCCAAGGGCAACGTTAAAGATGTTTTTTTTCTAAATTTCTCTTTTACTGTCCTTTCACCATACTGTGACTGCTCTATGCTGATTTCCCCAGTTAAGCTCTGTTTTTCTGTGTTGTGCAACTGAAAGACTACTCAAGTTACTGAGACTAACTGAAAAACATTATTTCTAGTAGCTTGACATCAATTCAAGAATTTTAGAAAGGAAAGGCACTGATATTTGCCCTATGGCAAACCCTCCATATTTCTTTTAAATCTCATAAATTCATTTTATAGAGATGTGAGGGAAGAATAGATGAGGACCTTTATCATGGTGCTCAAGTATTTTCCCTTTTCCCCTCTGAAATAAAGTATTTTTGAGGGCTTTCAGTCGCAGAGAGATCATTCAGGCAGTTTGTTGTTGAAGAGTAAACTTCATTACTTTAAAATGTAGCATTTGGTATAGTTATTCTGAAACTTTTGTGATTGTATGTTTTACAAGCTCAGTGGAGACTTCAGTTTTTAATGTCCTTTATTTATTTTTTAACTTGTCTTTAAAAGGTCTCAAATACTTTTTAACTATTCTCAAAATAATCTCAGCTAACTGCTAAAACCGCTTGTGGGATTTATCAGCCTGGCCTCGCATTCTACCATCACGCAAACAGCCCTCCTAGATACGGGTTGATGTTGGGCTCCCCTGAGGTTATTTGAGAAAGGAGTATGCCGCAGGTTGGTATGTAAAATAACTCTTAGGTATTCTCGTCTGGGAACCCACACCTCTCCACGCTTCCCGTTGTTTTTATGGCAGCAACCTGGCCACCAGTGACAGAACAGCCCTTCCAAACAAACCACCCTGTGTCGCATCTGTCTGGGTGCCCGAGCTGGCTGGGGAGGGCACCCTGCAGCGCCATGGGCTGGCCCCTGCTTCCCTGCCGGCCTCCAGCCCCCTTGCTTTGTTCAAGGACCAAAGGAATAACAGCTAAGTCATCCAGGTTCAGAAAACATGGGGGTGTTGCCCAGCTTTTCTGCTACATATCAAATAACCAGATGTTCGCGTGTCCTTCCCTCTCTGACTTGGCATTTTGTGCCCCCCATCCTGGCTATTAATGGCTTCTCTGTGAATTGCTCTGAGCTGCACATCACCCAGCTACCTGTGATGGGAGTATCTGCTGCCCTGGGAGATAAAGGAGAAACAGTTAACATTCCAAATTCCTCTGAACTTATGTTTTTGTGCTCTCACTGTCCCTAAAGAAATAAGGGATAGGACTGTGCTGGTCTGTCAATGTTTTCATATTCTCAAGCTGTCCCCTGCCTGCCCCAGGCCATCTTGCAATGTCTAACTTTCCGGTGTGCACCGTTTGCTCCGGCTCTCCATCGGTTGTTGGGTTTTGCAGCTGTCTGGCAAGAGGCTGATTCATGGCGCCATACACCTTTGCTGAGTTATACCAGCTGACCATGTATTTTTGGAGTATTTCCTCTTTCATTCACTTTATTTATAAATAAACTTTACATGTTAAACACTTGTAGAGAGGAAAATGTTACAAAATAAATGGGGAGTGAAAGTGGTAGATACTGAATAGGATTTAATGGAAATTAAATATTTACAGAGCAGAGACTTGATAGCTCTACAGACTTTTCTGAACAATCCTGGGAGCAGAAATCATCTTCTAGATGGCTTTGATCCAGCAAAGCGCTTAAGGCACAGAGGTAGTTTCATTGAGTTAATTGAGAATATGTGTGTGTGTGTTTAAGTGCTTTGCTGGACATCAGCCTTGAAAACACTATGCTTTCATTTAAATTCCATTTTTAGTTTTTATTTTTTATGTAAGGATGTAAGGAATCACCTTATATTATGGCACCAGCAAGAAACAATATCAATCTGTAAGTATAAATCAATACCTACAAATTGAAATGAAGGCTGGATTTAAAAAAATTAAATAAATATTTAATAAGTATCCTTAAGAGCCACTAAATCTGTTCCATTTGTAATAAATGACTTAAAAGCAAATTTACTTTTGGGCTAATGCGAACTAGTCTGTTTTGCTCTGTGATGATCAGCTTTATGGAAAAAATCCAACAACAAAACAACCAAAAAGAACATCCCCAAACTCCACAAACCAAAAAACCAATGAAATTTTAAAGCCTACCTGAGTCCCTTTCAACTACTTGAGTTCACAGATCTGTTTCAAGTGGAAATTATTTCTGAGATGTGCTATTTTATTTAAATGACTACGTACAAGACAAAAAGTGTGGGATGTGAATAAAGTATGTTTGTATTGCCCACTTCTCTGTCCATGCTTGGATGTGACTTGAAAACAGTTTCTTTGTTTAGCCTCTTTGGTGAAGACAGTAATTCAGTATTTCAAAATACTGATTAATACTAAGTCATTCTCTATTAAAGCCTAATAAGGTCAAAATAATCATCCTTAGTAAAGCTATCGTTAAATTAATCTTTTATTACAACCAAATGAGCAAAATATGCATGATTAGTTTACACAATTGAAATGCTGAAAATGTTTCGGGGTGGACGTTTTTTGGTGTTTGTTGGGTTTTTTAAAATAAAATTGTGTTAAAAAAGATTCAGACAGCATAAGATCATGAGACAGTTCACAGGATAACACTTACAGTCATGAAACCTCGATGATAAAGCTAAGTAACAAATGAATATAAAAGCCATTTAGTTAGTCTAAATACATGCATGGCAATAAGTGCTCTTTCTGGTTTCCTGACATAAACTTATATGTCATTTAAAATTGGGGGGAAACCCCACTGGAATGGATCTGGGCTGGTTTTTGCCTTAAAGATGGCATTTGGTAGTTCATGTTTGGTACTTTACCGAAAATAAGCTGTATGTGTTCCAATTGTTCAAACCTTCATGTCGTAAGTATTTATTTTTACAATGTGATGATGAGGAACAGCGTATGGCATTCCAGTCATAACGCACCTGCTTTAGCTGCCTCACCTTCTGGCCTGACTGTAGAATGCGTTTCAGACCGCTCTGTTGGAGGAATACGCTGTGCTCATCACTATGTTTCCTAGGCAGTATTTCTGGTATACTATATATTTTATCTGCTGATTCTACGGGAGAAAGTGTGCAGTTTGGATTGGGTGGTTCGGGGTGCATGTTTTTGTTGGTTTTGGGTTGTTTGGTTTTTTCAACTTCAAGGAAATTCATGTGGTGTTTTTTTTCAGACATTTAAATGTGCTCAAGTGTTGGTTTTTTTCCCTACATACATCCATCTTACTAGTCCCTATTTTGCAGATTCATAATATTGAACAATCTGAGTGTTGGTAACTCCCCCAAGTTTTTCTCCCCTGGCAGTAACATCAAATGATGGAATAAAGAAATATAGACCAAACTTTCCAAACTGTTTCAAGTGTGCCTTTAATTCTACAGATTTTCAATGGAGCAAAGCCTCCCTTCATCACTTAAGTCCTGGATAAATATTTTATACCTGCTTTAAAACACCTATGTTAAAATCAGTTTGTTTAATGAAGCAGTCACACTAGAGTTCTAACAGGAGAGTCATATAAAGAGAGGAAAAATAATGCAATCAGACTAAAATTTCTCTAAGGGGAGTTTAAGAAGTTGTGAAAAGACAGAATTAACTCCTTTTGGGGGGCAGATGGATGGGGGGTTGGAAGACTGACTACTGAGGTCACAAATGTTTTATGCTTTGATGGACAGCATGTTGATGGGTATCCCAGGTTTATTTAAAAGGGGACAGGTTGCACAAGAAGTTAAAAGTATTATGTTAGGGACTGGAGATCTTTTGTGGGTGGTGGCTTTTTTCAATTTATTTTTTTACCCCTTTCTGGCTATCCTGGAATGAAGGATGCTCCCAGGTAAGTCCCAGTACTGAAACTGATTTTGAATCAAAGCTGAAATACAAAAACCAAAAAGCTGACTGTAGAACATAAAAACTCCATGTCAGCCTGAATGTTTTTTTGTGTCTAAAATGTGGTTGCTGCCTGATTTACTTGATTCAGTTCTGCATTCTTTACAGTTTCTTCTTGTAGTAGAAGAGTTGGCTAAAAATTACAAAATTTTTAGAGATATGTAATTTTGTCTCACTTGTCTTGACGGCAGGGGAAAATGGACATGACTGTAGAGACTGTGCAAGTTTACTCAGTCATGATTACAAAACTTAATTTATGCTACTGAAGCTTAAAATAAATTTATTTAAACCATTCTCAGATAAGTGACTCAAGCGAAATACCTGTAGGATATAGCTGCATTTAAGCCTTGAGCGTGGATTGATTTCATTATACTTGCAAGTAAAATTGTCAGCATTTTTTTTTTTTTATTTGGGAGGATCACTTCTACAGTCATAAAATATTGAAAATGGTGATGGGATACAAATAAACAGGACAGATTACAAAGTTGGTTGTTAATGATTCAGTGCTTATTTGTACTGGGACAAGAATATGAAAAGAAAAGTCAGAATTAAAAACTCTGAAAGATTAGAATTAACTTGACATGGAAGAATACAAGAACTTAAAATAATTAAAACAATGCTTTCTGAAAGATCAAACAAAAATATGAAAATTAACTGCAAAGTATTCTGTGATGCTGAAAACCTCAATTTATTTGAAAACTATTTCTATGAATTTTTTTCACAAAGATTACACACCAAAAGTGAATGCTAATTCACAAGATCTACCCTTAAATGAGGTCTCAATGCCTCACATAAGTTACTTTTCTTTTAGCATAAGATACATCCAACAGGAATGATAAGACCGCTTAGTTATTTTTGGACCTATTGTGGAAGACAGTGAGAGGAATGACTGACTGAGCGAAATCTTTAAAGAACTTTTCACTTTAAAGATGCAGTTGTGAGTCTTACTGATTCAGGCACCTACATCTTGAAAAATCCTTAGGTACCTGGTACTAGCCATAACTTGGTACGCAATGCCTTAACTGTCTGTTTTAAATATGGGACAATTTGATGAACAAATATTATCATGCCTTCAAATACAGTTTTTGAATGAGTAAATGTGGGCCATTTGGCATTGTGGAGCTGGTTTTGCTGTCTCTAGTTCAGTGAGGGCATTTGTTTATCCTCTGCTCTGTTCCAGCTTCTCTCAGCCCTCCCTGGCTGCATGCACGAGGTGTGGGAAACCAACAATAATTTTTTGTGCTGCACAGCAGTTAGGAAGCATAACCCCTGCCTACGTGAAACTTTGTGTTATATGCACACCCTCGCACAAGACTTGGAGTGATGGGGCAAAGGAAGGTCCTACCCATCTTCTGACCTGCCATGGAGATTGGTGGGGAGCTGGTTTCTCCTTCTCATCCATCTTGAGGTTCTAATTGCCTGAGATATATGCAATATCCGCAGTTTATCATTAAATGGAGGAGGTTTTAAGGCAGTCTGACGGTCACATTTTCAATGGCACTTCCTTCCATAGCGTGTATTTTTACCTGCTGTGCAATGCAATTTAAGCCTCTCGCCTATCTCATTGTTTTATAATTATGCTTATGCATTATTTACATATGTCTATAAAACCCACTGTCTTCTAAAGGTTTTCCCATATAAGAGCTTATGTGAAATTCCATAAACGTGTCTGAAAATTATAAACAAAGGCATGGAATGTGGATTTTTACTGTGTAGCTCCTTTGGCTTTTCAGAAAGAAAACAGACTAGGCGCTGATGACAGTTGAAGATTTGGTACACTGAAAATTCAGCCAAGGAGGAAAGTGTCATTCTCCCTGCATCACTGGAGCAGGCATACTTTAAACATGTTACAGCTTTCAGCAGTACTGCCAGGGCTCTGTTCTGTTCCTTTATCTCAGCTAGTGACTCATTCTGCAGTGCAACCAGAGGCATCACATTCACATCACCTACCAGATTATTATTCAGGGCAAAGTAATTGTTGTTGGCATGTTAAAATACTCCACTGAGTACTTCATACTTCATTTATGAAATATTAGAATTTTCCTTTGAACCAAATCTCTTCAGCTGAAATCAGCTTAATATGTCCATGAAATCCTCCTGGCTCTCTTATTAATGTTATTTCTAATAATACAGGTTTTTTGTTCTGTAGTTTTTATAACAGCTGGCAAGGTGTGTGTTTGCAATCCCAAATCTTATCTGAAGGAGCATTTCTACAATATCAGAACATAAACAGCACTGGAACCTTGTAGAATTTTCCAGTCTACCTTCAGACTGAGATTTGCTAATGGAATATATTGCCAGAAGCAGAAAAAGGTTTTCAGCAGGACTAGTAGGTTAAGAACAGAAGTTGGGAGATTTGGACCAAGTGTAATGGTGAGTTTCCTAGGGAGACCAGAAAGTGCCTTTTTTTTTCACTCTTGATTAGATTTTCTACGTAAAATTCATTATTTTATTTCAGTTGAACTTATGCTTCTATTTTTGCTTGAAAACTAAGCTTCTGGAATCTTCTGGTCACTGCAAGTATGGAAACTAATTTTCTTATAATTATTTTTTAAAAGTGGCTTATCCTTGTTTTTGACAAGGTTACTCTGACTGGTTATACCAATAGTCTGTGTGATGGCTTTTATTGTGCTAGTATCTGCAGGCTATAATTAAAGGGATTTCAGAACTAATAATTCTCCCAGATATTTTGCTTTCTTAATTATAACACATAATGGGAATGCAAGACCAGCAAATGGGGAACAAGTAAGATGCAGAACACAGTAGCAAATCTCATGATGTGTTCACACAAATGGCAATGTCCAGCATGTTTCATTTCATGTTCTGCTTTCAAATAACATTGACTCATCAATGTCCAGTTAAGTTAAATCCGTCTCTCAGAATATACTACTGTTTTGCAGGGATTGGCTTTCATAATGTGCAGCTTAATTACAGCAAGATTCTACTGCAACACTGAGGCTTTATTTTTTTTCATTAACTTACACTAAAACCCTGTGACTGTCCTAGTAATATTCTGTCAGTCTGCATGTTTCTACCAAGCATGTTTTATTTCACCATCTCTGAAATTCTCTTTAATACATATGGAACCATTGGCACAGGACTTACTCATGCTTTTGTATTAATGAAGCAAATTAGAGCAGGTTTTGATGTTTTTCGTCCATATGTTAAGCTGCATGACTGGAGAAACCTGAGAAGACTTTAGTTTAAATCCAGTAAGATAGCCTGTTTAACACATCAATAGCAATTAAATGGTCAGAAAAAATCGGGCAAAACTCCTAGCAAAATATTCTGCTCTTTTTTGTAAATGGCCTCTTCATGCACAAGATGTTCAGGTGACAAGGAGGCTGATTTAAATATGAATGAAGGGCAAAAAGGCATGCGTTATAAAGCTGCAGGTTTTTTTCTGCATATAGCCTTCCCACATCCATTAACTTTAAGGAATTACCCTAAAGCAAGATAAAATGATTGTTTACATGGAAGTTTCCATTAAATCCTATCAATGTTTCTTCTGTTTGAGGCATGAAAGAGCTGTGAAAGTGTACTGAAACTGAGGTGGAGATTTCAGTTCACCAAGCAAGGACAGGGCAAGTCTAGAGAGTATGGAGTAAGCAGGATTTGTGTATCCCCTGCCTTTAGATAATGCTGGAGAACAGTTTTGTTACATCTGTCTCTATCTCCTTTATAATAGCCTTTTAATTTAGAAATTCTTGAGTAATTAAAATTTTATTGTGTTAGCTTTTTAAATGCTTTTTTATTAAAGCAGCTTAATAAACAGTGTTTTTCTACATCTCTTAAAGTAGCTCTGTAGGCATTCTGTCTTCAATAACTGAAGTTTTTTCTCTATTTTACTTAATTTAGCTGCTGTCATTTAAAAATTATTTTATAACTTTATACACTTGTAATTTTAATTTTCTCTGTTCCTTTGTTCACACCTTTGTCTGTCCGTAGAAGTAAACTGGAAACTTGCCTCAGTTTTTCTGTGGTGGGAAGACAGTCATTTTGCATCAGCTTGGTTAACGGGAAGTCAACTTTTGTCAGCACTGAAGAATGGAGCTACAGTTTAGAAATAAACACAACTTTTTGGACACAAACTGACTGGTGGGGCTGGCAGATATTTCCTTTGGTTACAGGCAGTCACTAAGAAGTGATCTGTTACTAGCTAAGAACTAGAGTACTTCTAGAAAGAAGGTCACAGTTTTGTTTGGGTTTTTTTTGTTAAGATTTTGAATTTTTGAACAGAACTAAGATGCCTGAAGCTTGTCTCTTGCCTCAAAGTGTCACACTTTAAGGGTCACTTTACGACTGAGAGATCTACTCCGAAACCAGCGGAGGAGGGGAATATACATGCACATATGCACACATGCACTAAAGCATCGGCTCCCAAATCTTTATGAATCATTCCCACAGTCTGCACCATCAGTCTCTGCACATTATCACAATCACTCTTTGGCAGCCCACCCTCCCCCCCTGCCCAGTGTTACCTCCATGGGTTTTTTGCTCTCTTCCTAACCCTGGATTTTTGCAGTTACATCATTGTTTGTCCATTCTTCTTTCTTGTTTTTCCTTCTAGCCCCATCTCACAGACACACCGCACTGCTTCTCCTCCCCTGTTGAGCCCATGTTACAGGCCTGACTTGAACATTAATGTACTTCACAAGCTTGGAAATGCAGCGTTGGAATACAGCATTAAAATATAGGTTCTTCTGGTTTCCAGCCTATCCGTCATTAATTCTCTAATTCGGAGGATTTCTTTCCCTTTAAATGTGCATTTTGGATACAAAATGTACTAAAAATTCACTTAAAGTAAGGGTAGTTTTAGGCAAATCAGTTTTGCCTTAACTACCAGTAAGCTTCTGAATGAAAAGGTTTTTGTTTGCGGTTTTTGGTTTTCAGCTTAGCCCCTTGTGTGAACAGGTTTATTAGGGAAACCAATTACTGAGGTCAACTTAGAGATGTTTCAAAATTGTAAACTCTATTGCAGGAATTATTTGTAATTATCTTAATGTATTTGTTGTTAATGTATTTCCTAAAATTTTTGCAAAGAGGTTTATCAGTTTGATTACAACTTTTAACTGCACTTCCAGTTTATTATCAAATCTCTCCCAAGAGCTGTTTGTTCGAGCATTGGTTTGGCTTTCTCTGCCATTCATTCCCTTTCTCTCTGTGCCAAAAATACAATAGCTATGTGTAGAGGAATGAAGCTGGGTTAATTAACATTGATAATATACAGCTGTGGGCTGGCTGATGTAGACAAAGTGCAGGTGTGGCTGGTTCTGTTAAGGGGTTGAGAGTCAATGAAGAGAGAGCAGCTGAGGAAGAAGCAGAGAGACAGAGTGAGCGTGCCTGGGATGAGGAGAGACTAGGAGAAGGCAGCAGAGGGACTGTATGAAGAGTGTGCTGGTATGAGATGGTAAAAGACCTTGTTGCAGCTTGATAGTTTGGGGAGTGCTGTGACAGCTATGGGTGAGACAAATAAGGATGGTTGTGAGTGAGTGGCTCCTGGTGAAGGCAGACTGGAAAGCAGACATGTGGGATAACCTGCGACTGGAGCTAGGCACTCTATTGACTGATAATTTGTTCCTTTCCTCTTTTGTGAATTTTATTGAAAAGACTGATGTTTGTTTTCTCTTTATAAGCATTTGAACATCAAATGCAAAAAGTCAGTGTCATCCTCCTGCTTCCATGGCTGAAAAAACCCCAGCCGTTCCCAGAACATTGGTGTGAACAAAACTACCTTTCTGACAAGCTGCAGCACTATGACTGAGCCATCTGGTTGTTAAGCATTTCAGTGGATATTTCTGACCTATGTTTTAAATTGGTTTAATAGCTAGCATAATTAATATTATGTTACAAATTATAATCTACTAATGTTTTTGTAGTTATACTGGACATATCATCTGTTTTGGCTATGATAGATTAGTTGCTTAGTAAAACAGAACTGCAGTCTTGAGAAATACACAAAATAGATGACTGAAAATCTAGGCAATAATGCTGTTGAATGCAGCATTGACTGGCTGTGGAAAACTTAACCCAATTAACTGTAGTAACCTGATAAAGACATGTCCATACAGATCTTATTTCCCAATATGGATCATATCATGAGATGATCCAAACAAATAAGTCCTTAGTAATGTTAGCAGGGAAGCTATCATGGCTGATCTGAGTAACATTTAGTGAAATTATGAAATATTTCTCTGTATAAGTAGTTGATTCTGATTTTGTGGGGTTTTTTTTTGTTGGTTTTTTTTTTTTTTTGAAAGCACAAGCACAGTTATTGACATCATCTTCATTGTGTTCATGTCTTGCGGGGTTCTTCATGGCCTTGACACCTAGCAGGACTTTGAATGAAAGAGCCTGGGCTCTGGAACACAATTAAGGTGTACCTGTATTCTCTTTCCCAGGGAATGATTTTCACTCATGTCTTACAATAACATAAAACTGTCCAATCCGTACTCAGGATCTTTATGTTACACAATTAATACTGTCATATTATACTTTGTCACAAATCTGAAAATCACTTGTGACATAAATTTGAGATTTTTGTGCTTTCATCTCTGTAGTGTATTAGGAAAAGATTTGGCAGTTTAGGTTACACATTAATTGTCTGAATGCCCAGACTTGTAAGTTGTTTGTTAGCATATCATACTTTATTGCTATCTTCTGTACCTATGTGGCACTATGCCTTTTCGTACTAGCTGCCACTGTAGTGTACATGCCTTTTCAAGTGTTGGGTTGCATCATATCACTGAGCTCACATAGACTCACAAGAAGGAATTCAAAAATGTTGCTATAATTTTGGTTTTGACTTGATAAAGACTTGCCAAGTGTCAAAACATGGCTTTATATGGTAAAGGTAGTGATATTTTTTTTAAGTCTTGCTTTTTTCCCCCAAGGGTATTGGATTGTATTGCAAAAAATAGCAAGCACTAGTGTTCACATTTATGTATGTGGGTACAAAACCACAGGGGAGCAGTGACAGAGTGGGCAATGGAACAGAGTCCTGCTCTGATCACTCCACCAGATTTCCTTTACGAGTAAGAGTAATATTAAAATTACTTTTCTGTCCTCTTGTAATTGTCTCCCTTCCCACCAACAAAATACAATAAATCTTTGCAAAGTTTTGATTCGATTAAAATTACATATTGCATGTGCAGTTGCATGCTAATGTGGTGTTAACCCAGACTGGTGGGTGCACATTGTGTCTGTCTGTCTGCATAGCAGACAGCAGTTAAAAGGAACAAAGAGGGACTTCACATGTACACTTCTGCCTCCTACCTTTATTCCCAAAGGCCCTACACAGCTTACCCCTCTTAACCCTGTGAGATACTTGTTTAGGATTTGTATTTTCTTTACTGGCGTTTGATATGTAGCACTGGAAATGAAATGAGAATTTAGGGAAATGCAGCTTTTAGTGGCTCAAGGGAGTAAAGGAGAAACATTTCACTATGGTATGAGTCAGGACACAAAGATCTGTATCTTCCAGCTATTTACTTCTACCACAGATGAATTCTTTAAAATTATAGAACTGTGAACACTGTTTAAGAGGCCCTTTTGTGAATTTGTCATCCATCTAATAAGAGAGAGCTACTTGACGGGGAAATACTGTAGGTATCGTGTCTAACCGCATTTGAAGTACTCCCTACATATTGCAGCTGACACATGAGATCGTTCCAGTCTTAAAAATGACGCAGTACTACAGTAATGCAACCATCTAAATCATAAATGCATGTAGAAAGACAATACATTGTCAGAGATCCAGTTCACTTCAAAATGTGTAGAACCAGCTGCTGAAGAACACAAATATTAATACTGCTAGTGAATGACTATTCCTTTAATAATAATACATAAAATATTATAAACTTTACTATATGCTGAAAGACGCTATTACTCAAACCAGGTAACTCAGATGACCAAATTCATCACTCTACTTCAATTTTATTTTCTAAAGGGCTATAATCAGAGCTATCTGGGCCTTCAGATTCACTACTGGATAAAAGACAAGGCTGTGCTACCTCGTTAATGGACTGAGGGCTGTAAAGAATATCCCAGTAAAGGATTCCTGGAGACAGAGACATCAAATGTAAGGGTTAATTTACTGCATAAATACAGCATTAACTGAAACTCTTATGGTGTGCAGCAAAGTAGTCTATTTTTACAACTTTACCTTTACTGACCTGCATCTGTTAATCAGCTCTATATTATGCAGATGCTGTCGATGTTTGCAAAGGTATAACTGCATGTCCTTGGTACTAAAGATGCAACATTTTTTGATTCTGTTTTTATTCAATCCTTGATGGTGATGTCCTCACCTCTCGGATGAGGCTAGCTAATCTATTTGCTTCCTACTGAGAGAGGACTGTTGCTACAATACAGTGACTCAGCTAATCTAAACTGCTGTCTTTTCCCTGTATGTGGACCAAAATATAGGAATTTCTGTAAAAATATGAAGCCTCAAAAGAAAATTCATCTGCGACACATAGAACTAGGCAATTAATTTCAACTGCTTTGTCAAATTCTGTAATAAAGTTAGATTTCTTGCAAAACGTGAGCATCTGACTTTTCCTGTCGCTCTCATTGCCTTAAATCTAGCATTAATGTTTACACATGGATTTTGGTATGTGAAGAAGCAGCTGATGGAAAGTGCCACGGGTCCTTAGCAGAACGTGAAAATTGTGCACCAAGGACAAATACTAAATATTTTTATAAAGAAAAAATTTCAGGCATTGAAATAGAAATCTTCTCTATAGTTTTCATAGTTGGCAAGAATGATGCTGTCTCACAAATATTTATGATTTTAGGATTCCTACTGTAGAGGAACCCACCCGTGTTTGCAAATGAGCTCCCTTGTATGCTATAGAGGCAACAGCTGCTGTGGGAGGAGGCAGTTCTCATACTGTGATGTTCTCCTCGAAAATGTCCTGCCAGCTGTCAAAATTATTTATTTACTTGTTTACTGGGGGAGGGAAATGAGTATAACTTGGGTGTCTCTCCTTGTTGTAACAGATGGCAGAGACAGAGGTACGCCTTTGGACTGATGCCCACACTTCTAGATCAGAGCTAACATCAGTGAAATAAATCAGCTAAATGCATTTTGAATAAGATCTAATATTTTGTTTTAACAAAATGTTGTCTTTAAGTGTTCTTATCTCAGCTTTAATTTCCTAACTCATGACATCACATGTCTGTCTTCTGTGCTCTGGTTTGATTTTCACTCACAAGCTGTAATAGTTATTATGTGAAGGGGTAGGGGGTTAGGTTTTTCATCCCAGACCATTGCTAAATCTTGATGTTTGAATCTAAATACAAGGTATTTAAGCGAACAGCTTAGAAGGACCTACAACCAAGCAAAGGTCAATGGCTGACTGTATAACTTCTAGATCTCTAAAGTTTAGGGAGTTCCATAATCTATTATATTACCTTAAAAAAGCTCTAATATTAATCCCTATAAGAAAAGAAATACTGTGTAAGCAGGAACAATGTAACTTAGTTTATATGCTTTATATTAGTTTTATTTCACACTGAAAATAATAGGGGTAAGAATGTTTTTTACCTAGCCTTTTTGTAAAGGATGGAAAAGGGGATTATTACATAACTTTTAAAAAGTCTTGTAGCGTTCCTGAGTGTCAAACATCAGATTATCTCTTGCTCTGTCTCAGTTCTGTAGAAGAAATAGAATGAATCTCTAAACCCTAAATAGTCTAAGAAATCAAATGCTTAAAGTGCAATTACCCTTAGAGTGACTTAAAACATATGATTAGTGTAATGCCACTGCATGATGAAATAGCTATACTGTATTACAAAGTCTTCCTGATTTCCTAAGACATTCAAATCTTGATAAAGACCTAGACTTGGTGTTCTGTCTTGCACCTTCATCTTTTAGTCCTATTGATTTCAAAGAACATGTTAAAAAAGAGATTTCTTTCAGTTTTCATTCATTCATGGTCTCTGAAAGAAGCATAGCACTTAATGAAACAGATGAAATTTAAAAATTGATGTGACAGTTTTAAGAGTAGTTACAGTACATTAACAACTATTACTCTATGAGTTCAGTTCGCATCACCACATAAACATGTCACTGTGATGCACTGTTCTTGACAATACAAAAATATATTGGATAGAATGGTATCCATATTTTATATAGCTGTTTTCAAGTATTTTTAACTAGGAACATTGTAAAGTTTTGCTTTTAGAAAGCACTCAAATGTATTTTATGTCCAACTGATTATTAGTGGGCTCTACATGCAAAAGTTAGAGCAGAACATATGCTTAAGACTGTGCTGCAATAATGTTTGGTCTTTATGATTAGTCCATTAAGTATGGACTGGAACAGAGGTCTTTCTCAACTATCTTGTGACATTAGGAACCTCTGAAATAGACTGTTTTCTCATTAGTGGGCAACTAAAGTAGCTGCACTTCTTCAGATGGCCACATATTTATTGTGATATAAGAATATTTCAGGGCATAAATGATCATTACAGAGATGATGACAGAGTGCTTCCCTCAATACAGAACTTACTACAGAATGATTTTTAAAATATTAAATTTCCTTAGCTAGTACTAAAGTTATTTTGGTTAAACACAAAATGAAAATTACCCAATAATAGCAAATACATTGAACTAACATTTATTGTGCACTCTATTGGACAGATTTAATCAAGAATTTAGCAGAAAGTTATCACCATTAACATTAAGTCAACTTCAATGCAAGAGAAGTGTTCTTTCTCACTTGGCCTTACTCTGCAGTTATGTATAAGGACATTCAGGCTTTTAAATCTCTGTAAAGAAGAATCTGTGTAAATTCTATATATTTGCAAAAAGATAAGAGAATATTTTTTTTGGCTATTCATTGAACAATAGTTTGTCCAATTCACATGATTTTAATAAGCAACACGGCAAACTGTTTTGCAGTACAATATACTATAATAAAATTTTTCAGATCACTTGCCCTCTTTAATTTTTCTTTTGGTGGGCTAAAAATTCTTTTCCAGAATTCTCGTTGCATAACAAATGGACGATATTAAACTCACTATGAGCAGCAAAACAGAAATAATTTTCTGAAGAAACCCATAAACAGAGACGTGACAAAACCTGTGCAGAATGTTGAAGAGTGTAATAGTTTATTGGGCAGCACTGCAAGAAGTGACACAAAAGAGACCTGACAGCTTCAGCTGTGGGGCTTGCTCCTTTTAATTGCAGTAAGAATGACCAGTTATGTGTGTCTCAGTAACACTTATGGGCACACATTCAGGTTCTGTGTTTTAAAAATAATTTTTAGGAATTATTAAGTGTTAACTGCTTTAAAAAAAAAGTCAAAAAAAGCTTTAGTAACATTCCATCTTCAGTGCTGTTGTACAAAGGTATCTGAGACACAAGATTTCAGGTTAAAAAGTAGTTTATATACATTTGAGGGACAGAAGTCAAGCCACAGGTTTAATATGAACTTTTGTCATCTTGATCACGGAATGAATAGTCTATTTCCTTAATTAGGAGTCCAAACTTATTTAATTTTTGTTTGTAAACAATGATGTAGTCAGTATTTGTGACTTGTGTCTTCTAGGAGATTGTGACTGATATGTTGACATCTGGTAATAATTTGAAAAAGGATTTAAAACTAAGTACTTGGGTTAGTTTTCAGGCCTGCGCTGTGTCGTACACAGTGTATTAAAGGTCCTAAGTCAGAATGCAATTTGCAGTAAATGACTAAAATTTTCTTCCATACTAAGGCCCTAAACTATATAAAGACTGACAGAAAGACTCCCTCTGTTAGACTTACCAGAAGTTTTGAATTAGCCTCTGAATACAGTTGTTTATACAAACTGTTTCTTTCTTTAATAAGAACAGAATTCACAGATGCATATTTTCCCTTTTCCTGAGAATCTCCAATTCTTAACCTTGCAGCTGAATTTAAGTCCTACTGTTACTATGTATTTGTCAATAAACTATATATTATAACGTGTATTCTTTTGTGTTATGTAGAAATGTGGCCTTCACATTTTAAAAGTCAATTTTCAAATAGACAAGTGCCCATCAAATAGGATGCTCCAGACTCTGAGCCACCTTCCACTGTGCCGAAGAAGGAATGATGGTATTTTGCCAGCAGAATATAGCCAGCTGATTGCTGACAGCTAAAGGGTTTGTGAACCAAATAATCCTGAAGTAATTTTTTAAAAATTTTTCTGGATTTCCCCCTCCCCCGTTTTTATCTGGAGAATATTTCAGTCTTTTAGCTTTTGGGATATGGCCATTTGAGGAATGCTGTATGCATGCATTTACATTGGCATAGGTGATTACTTTTGCTTTATCATTTGGTCTTTATTAGAGGACTACTTCAAATTTTATTGTAGTCACAATTCTTCAAGAAATGTTTGAGGAAGGCCAGTCTGAAGGTATAGTTTACGTAACTCAATAACCTGAGTAATTACTTTGCACCATTTTGCCTAATTTTATTGCTTACTGGACTGAGGTATGAGCTTTTGACATTGCAGTACAGAAAACTATGGTGTACTCAAAGTTCTGTAACAGTGAGATCTGCTTTTAAAATATTTGAAGATGTGCTTGTTTTCAAACTATGTTTGCCAACTTCTGCAAGTACACAAGAGGGCTAACAGAGTATTTATGAACTTTCTCATGTAAGCAACACAGCAGAGAAGTAGAACTGCAAGTAAAACCAAAAGGCATACCTAGCATTTTCAAGAGCCTTGAAAAATGTGCAGTCTTCTCAAAGCATACTGCTTCTGTGGAGTGACAATCTTTCACCTTTTGGTACCAAGGAATTGGTTTCTGAGAAAACCAAGATATTTTACAGTCTTACTAAACCTGAATAAAGAATGCAATAATACCCTAAGCAAATCACAGTAGTACAACTCCCAGATGAGATTAAAGGTGAGAAAGTGGTTGGCCAAGAATATTTTAGCTGAACTTTCTTTAAAAAAAATGGTAATTTTGGATGTAAAGATATATTGCAGATTGGTTTTCCCAGCCTATGTATCCCTTCCGTGTTCTTAGCTAATGATTTTGAGGGAAGTATTGGGAATGTATGTAACTGTATCTGCACATAGATACATATAATCTGTGTCTGTATGTATAAACATATGTGCAATAATGTATAAGATTTACATTGTATAGTTTAGCTTTCACTTATAAAGCTGTGTTTTTCTTTTAATTCTTTATAGTGCAGCTGACTTTTAATGTCTTTTTTATGGAATAGATAGGTATTCATTGATGATGGTAATTTTTGAATCCTACACATTGCATAGTACTGGCTTTGAATTAATTTGAGAATCAAATTAGTAACAAAACAAAATTGTATTGTTTAGCTCATGTGCTGTCATCCTTTCAACTCGTTGCTCATCTTGCACGTTGCACATTAATGGCTTATCAGGTTTTCACATATGTGGTATTCAAAATTAATTTGTGGTAACTAAAGCAGCCAATTAATTAGGTAAACTTGCATTCATCTTAATCATTTGATAACTCATTTTAAAAGAAAATTACAGTTTTATTGCAAAGGCCATATTGGATGTAAATGCCATATTTTGTTTGCTGCATTTCATCTAGAATTATGGTTTACAGTGTTTTATTCTTTTTCATTAGAAGCCAGTCCTGGGTTTATTTTCCACTATATAACTGTGTTGCAGTTGATGACACAATTATCTATTCAATCAATTAGAATATGAGTAGGCCACTTTCACTCTAACTTTCATAACATAAATAAAAAATTTGCAGAAGAAAAACCTTAAAAAAAACACAACCAAAACACTTTTGTGCCAATTAAATTGACTATGTATGATTTAGCTGGCAGACTTTGATCTTCAGAGGCTGTTCATATACTGTTTAGCCTCTTATTTGGAGAATGGAAATTTTATTTATGTATCATTGGTTTTTCTCTGATTCAGGTTTTAAAGGACAAAAAGGCCCATACCAGTGAAAGCACAGTACATCTGAGTGTATGCATATATGCACCTAGTGTAACTCAAGCCTTCAGCTCTATTGTTCTTAGCAGATGAACATTTTTTGTCTTCTGTACTTTTTCTGTAGCATTTTTATTGTATTCCTTGTTAGTTTTATTCTTTAGATATGAAACTGTCAAGTTCTAAATGATACAGTAGGCAGCAATATATAAGTAGAGCCTATGAGGAATTTTATGTTTTTGCTTTTTATAAATATGTTTGTTCTTCGGTCTTGGTCAAATTCCAGTGTGACAGTCACTGTGACTATGTCTGTCTGTTGTTACTCATAGCATCTACTATTTGTTCCTTTTCATAATGATGGGTTTCTTCCACACTGACAAACGTCCAGGTTTTGTGGATAGGCTTCTCCCTACATAGTATGTGTAGTTTGTAAACAGTTTGTTTAGAAAAATCTATATTTACTCATCTGCAAAATACTAAATGTGTCTTACTAGTTGTGGTTTCTGTATCAGTTAGTTTTTTTGATTTTCTGTAATATGGAGCAACCTTCTGGGTTGTAAGAGAACACCGCTGACTGAGATGCAGAGAAATAAACTGCCTGTTTCTTGAGATTAGTAATGTAATAAAGGCTATGGTCTCAAACCCAAAGGAGTATAGAAACCTCAGGAAATACAGTAGGTCATATAGGCATACTATATTTATTACTGCATTCCTCTAGAAATACAATGCCAGTAAACAGTATTTTAGATATACTTCATGTATAATCATGTAAAGTTAAGATACGGATTAAACATGCTTCTCTATATTTTCAATTTGTGCATGTGTGTAATGGTTGAATTTTTTGCTCCTAATTATATTTTAAATTTAATTATTTAGACTTCTGTGTCTTGAGTTCTGAAATACTTGCAAGGTTGCCTTAAGCCTTTACAGATGTATAGTCTAAATAATGCCAGAAGTATTTGAGCCTTAATTGCATGGTAGAAAGTGCTTGAAGTTCCTTTATACTTGTATCAAAGGATTTAAAAAGTAAAATAAAAATCCTTAAAACCCAGGATATAATGAACCAAAAAAATCAGAGAAGAAATATATTAGTAGGAAACTGAAAGAGAACTGTTACTGCTATTATAACTTCAGATTTTGGAATTCAGACAAACTATTTTAACAGACTTTTATCTTCTGTAATCACCCATTTGACCTATAGTTACCACTGATATAGACTGTAGTCTTGTCTGTTTCTATTACAGATTGTTTGCATGTCACATACAGAATTTTTTAAACTCCCTCTTACATCTCAGCAAACATTATTTATGAAACTAAAAAGCCCCTCTCTGCAGTATGAATTCATCCATGTTCAAAGCTTGCAAATGTAAAAGCCTAGTCTCTAAAAAATTATGATTTATTAAATAAATTTTCTTGGGTTTTCCATGTAAGAATTACTGGACTGCTGAGCACAGAGTATGTATAATACAGTACTTTTAAAAAAACCTTATTTTTTCTTCTTTTTTTCATTGTCAGGAATGCTATGTAGATTCAAATTTGAGGAAATAATGCCACAGAGTCTTTGGCTTTTGTACTCACAAGGAGGAAAAATGCACCTTTTGATACTGGCACAAGTTAGTTCAGTCACTGAGCACTCTGCAGTTTACAGAAGCTTCTGTCTAGGGAGCACAGAGGCTGAGCAGTTCTTAGCCACTCTCCAGGAGCAGGAGCAGAGGCTGCTGCTTTTTACTACCTCCTTACATACTGTCACAGCCATCGGGTCCTCTCTGTGAATGCTAGGAGATTGGTACAGTGCATCTCTTGCCAATACAGAACCATTTGAATCTGTATGCTTATAAAATGTGAAATTACTTAAGGCCCAATAAAAATTTATTAACTGACATAAATAAAACAGAGAGCCCTTATGCCTCAAGACATTTACCTAACAATTTTTCACAGCATCCTGCAAATATTTTCAGTTCCTGTTACATTTTTGTGAAATTTTTTAAAATCGAAAGTCAAGTTTCCCAATGTGATTCAAAACATATGTAGGTAGGCATATAAGCAGAAAATTATATTAATACCAAGGGAACAATCATGCAGTAAATTCTTAGATGTTTAAATGACCATCTGACCAAAAACAATTCTGGTCAATTTGTGTTCTCTGTTAATGTTCATAAATCAAAACAGGAGAACCTAGATTTAGGAAGGGAGGATCAAACTGACCTTGTGTCCTTTCTGAAGTAATGACCGAGGCAGTTACTCCCCAGTGTGCCTATTTCTGTCACATCTTCAAATGGTTTAACTGTACTTCTGCCACCTTGGACAACAAAATGAAAGGAAAATCATAAATAGAAAGCTGACATGTTTTTGCTTCAGGGACATTGTAACAGCAGGAGTTCTGGGAGAACTCAGTGAAGTTTTCTAATGAAACTAAGTGTAGTAGTTAGTAAGCTTCATCCTTTCTTTTTCTTTTCTTAGTTTGCCAACACAACTAATCCCTGGAAATTTGATCTTTTTCTTTGTGATTTCAACATTTCAACAAAACTGAATTTATACTTGCTACAATTCTCTGCTTTGATACTGACTCTTTGTCATTTAACATACCAGTGATTCAGTATTCTCACTTCCTAATATACATAATCATGTTGAATTATCTCACAAGTGTGTCATGACGTGTTGAAGTATTAAGAAGAGTAGATTGGAAAAAACGTGCCATTCCTTTTCAGGCACAGTTTTATGTACTGTTAAATTTAGCAAGCTCCCTGTAATATTCTGCTGAGACTCTTTGAACAAAGTTTTCCATTTGCAGTAACACCAATGCTACATGAAGAGCTCTGCTTTTTGTTTGTACTAGGGACCAAGTTCTCTGAGACTTTGACCAAATTCAGTTGCCCGTGACTTCAGAGCAGTTTTGGATTTATAAGGTTGTTACAATAATCTACAGGATGTTTTAAAAAAACCCTGGAGTCTAGCATTTGAGGATGACTGTTCTTTTTAAAAATTTTAGTCAGCATAGTAGTAAATGGGTTAAAAAAAAAAACCCAACCAAACAAAAAAAAAAAACCCACACAAAAAGCCCTGAGTACAGATTTCTGAGAAGATGCTCACAGAGAAGAGACAGTGCAAAGTTAATAAAAGTGAACTAGGAAATATCTTCCATTCTAGCATTCCACATCGTCATAACATCTTCTGAGTGCACAGGGTAGGTGAATAAGGCTTCTGCTACTTACCCAAGCATCCCAGAGTTTGTGAAACCATAAAGGGCAACCATACCAGAGGGTCTGTTGGCCATAATTACAATTAGAATCAGTTCATATAATCTTAAAGTAATTGTTTGGGTGGACCGAGAATATACAAGAAAGTACAAGTACAGATAGGAATCGGATGTCATCAATCAGAAAACAAAAGTTTTACACACAAATATGTTAACAAGGATAGATCTTGCGTCACTGAGATTTGAGCAGCCTAGCCACTCAGTTTAATAATTTTTTTTATTTCATTTTATAGTAATGGATCCTGACATTCAAATCACTCCCTATCATTTCCATTTGCTACATGTATCTTGCCTTCACAACAAAGAGTACAGCTGACACCGAAGATAGATTTCAGCCCTGTAATAGAGACCTGGTTAATACTTTTGTTACTGTGCACAGCAGAATGTAATACAGTTTGTTCTGCTTGGCTCTGCAAGACTGACTGATTTTTGTCAGTGAAATAAGCAGGTTCTGAGTATGCATAGGAAGCAGCCTGTCCAAAGGGGAAGCTTTTTTATACAATCACCCTTCAGTCTAGAACAGTAATTTGAAAAATATCTCTATCCTTTTTCAGTATCAGACTGGTTATGAGGGTTTTTCAGTAATCACAGGGAAGATGAAAGAGTTTGTACCATATAAAAAACCCCCATATTTTGAAAAGCATAGGCAGTCCTTTTCCTTGACTTTGGCTGCCTGCTTTTTAGATGAGAAGGGAGAGGGGGGACAAGCAAGGAGGAATGACACAGTTCTTTAATCTTGTAATTTTTATCATTTTTGCATGTACAATATCAGCAGAAATTATATGTGTGCACTTGCCATGGTGAACTGCAATATTCTACCTCTGTCTGCAAGTGACTCGCTTCTGTGTTGTAGATGACTTAACTCGCCTTATTGTGCTTACTTGCAAGCTTTTCAGAAATACAAGTAGCCCCAAGATACCTTAACATTACCAAGAGAAAATTATTCTCTCTAGATCCCAGTAGACCTAAATTGATGTAGAAGTAAGTGCAGTTCCACAAGTTCTCTGGCAGTGCAGGCCACAGACTGATGAAGCGACAGCAGCTGTAGCCCAGGATGGTTCCACTTGTTCAAATTTTCTGTGCTCTTAATGCAAAAAGCTGTATCTGTAAGTGGCCTGGATTATGGTTTGAACATTTTCCCCACCAGTGTGTCTACAGTAAGCATCTTCTAATGGTCATATTTTATTTAGATTTTTGTCATTATATAATACATGAATGTTTCTAAATTCATTAAAAATCCTACGCTGTACTACCTTTGAGTATGTAAGCTGTAGACTGTGGAAGTGTCAGCACTCAGGGAAGCTTTATCAAATCTTTAAAAGAAATAGATTCACGAATTTGCTGTATATAATCTCAGAGCACCTGTTACAGGCAGGATGGCCTGTTAAAGATCAGTTGCAAAATGATTTGCCACTGGGTACATCCTGGATAAAGCTGCATGTAACACAATAACGGCTGAGTTACGTTACAAACCAACGTGCGTACCCCAAAACTCAGGGGAATGAAGTAAAAGCCGTGGGCTTTCTGTAGGAGCAATTTAGAGAGATGACAAAGCACCCCTCGGTTTCCGTGGCGATGTAAAATTGCCCGATGATAGGCAGCACTCCACTTTCATTAAACTCTTGTGTTTTTTTTTTCAAACCAGCAGCGGTGGCGTTGCGGGGGGGGTTATCAGTGGGAGGCCTCGCTACCAGCGCGGCGGCGGGTGCCCGCGCCCCCTCAGCCGGCGGCGGGACGCGGCACAAGCCACGGCCGCAGCCGCTGCTGTGCCCCGCAGCTTGAGCCCGGCCCCTGCAGCGCTGCGCCGGGCTCCTGCTGCTGCTGCTGCCGCCGCTGCTGCTTCATCCCTGTCCCCGCCATGGCACGCCACCCGCGGCTGCGCTGCCGGGCACCCAGCCGCCACCCGCAGCCCGCCGGGCTGCTGCTCCCTGCCCCGCGTTACCTCTGTGAGAAATGACGGCATGACAGTATCTAGGCTACTACCGCCTAGCTCCTGCTTGTAACTGGCGCCCTGGGCCCCGCGGGTCCCCCTCACCGGTGAGAGGCGCCGTCCACCGCCGCCCCCCGCCTCCCGCCGCTGCACCGGCGGCTCTGCCCTGGCGCGGGCGGCGCGCGGCTGCGGGATTCCCGCCCACGGTGCAGCCCGCGCGGGCCCGGGTGCAGCCCGCAGGGTCCCCCCGGGTGCAGCCGGCGCCGCCGCGGGGACTCGCGCTCGCTGTGGCGCGGGCCAGGAGCGAGGCCCCGCGCGCGCGGCTCCCCCGCCGCTCGCCCCAGCCCCGCCGCGCGCGCGCGCCTGCCACCTAGGGACGGGCGGGAGCGGCAGGCGCGCGCGAGCCGCCGCTGGCCGCGCTGCTGAGGTGAAGGCAGCGCCGCCCGCCCCGGCCGGCAGTGAGGCTGCGACCGAGCCCGCCTGCGGATCGCAGAGCCCGCCGCGGCGCCCGCCGCCCGCCCGCCCCGGTTCAGCGCCCTCCTCCCGCTCCTCGCCGAGAGCCTCGCCTTTCTCCCGCCCGGCCAGATGATGAACTTTCTGCGGCGCAGGCTCTCGGACAGCAGCTTCATCGCCAACCTGCCCAATGGCTACATGACCGACCTGCAGCGGCCGGAGCCGCAGCAGCCGCCGCCGCCGCCTCCCTCAGCCTCCTCGGCCCCTACCTCTGCCTCCCCGGCTGCGGAGCGCCGGCAGCCGCCGCAGTCGGCGCCCCCCCAGCAGCAGCAGCCGCCGCCGCAGCAGCAGTCGACGGGCAGCAGCTTCTTCAGCTCCCTCTCCAACGCCGTGAAGCAGACGGCGGCCTCGGCCGGGCTGGTGGATCCCTCCTCAGCCGTCTCCTCGGCCGCCGGCAGAAAGTTCAAGGTGCTCTTGGTCGTCGACGAGCCGCACACGGACTGGTAGGTGCCCCCGCGCCTCTGCATGCCCCTCTGCGCCCTCCTTCCCCGCCGCCCTTCCCCTCCCGCCCACTGCGGTCCCGTCCCCGCGGCCCCGGCCCCGCTGGCGGCGGCTCTCCCTCCCCGGCAGACGCGGGCTCACCTGCGGGCGGCCGGGCGCGCCTCGGGCCCCGGGGTGAGGCTGCCCGGTGCGGGGGGCCAGGGAGGCGGCGGGGACCGCCGGGCAGTGCCTCCCGCCGCCCGGCCGCGCTCCGGCGGCACCCGCTGGGCTGAGGCGAAGCCTGGCGGACTGGAAGATGGAGCGAAACCAGCAGACCCTGGAGCCGCCTGACTAGGAGTGAAAGCCGTTTTCCATCAAAGCACTAAATAAAACATATTCATCGCCCTGAAAAAGCATACCCTGAGTTCTCTAGCGAAATAAAGAACTCACGTATCGTATAGCTGCAGGTAGGATTTAGGTGTCTTAGGCACGGATTTCTGTTTTGAACTGCGTGTGGTTGTAGCGTTACGTGTGTTAATTCATATTTATGACCGGGCTTGTTTCCACGCAGATCCCGCTGCTTCTGTTGCAGCGTCTAAAATGCGTGTTTGGGTGAAGGTCCTTCAGGTTATTGAGGACCAGACCTCCGTTTTAGCTTAGCCCTGTGAATCTGGGCGGTTGGGTTAATTACTTTCACGGGTTTTGTTTGGGGTGGGTGTTTCCCTTCCACAAGCATAATAAATGTAGGATTTACAAAATGTAAAACTTGAACGGCAACTCACTTCTCCCTGTGCTTGGCTGCTACCAGTAGGAAAGGTTATAGCTTATTCAGACCTGTTTATCACATATGACTCTGGTGGATGCTGTATTTTAGAGGAAGGATGTATACTTATTTGTACATCGTTCACTAACTTGTTTTCTTATAATGTGCGTTTACATGTCAGGCTGTGAATCCTTCTCATTCACTGTTGCTAATTACAGTGTATAAGGTCTTACCAGTGCCTTAAAATAATACAGAGTAAAACAAATATGTTTTTATAATACTGACATCATTCAGTAATGGATTGTGGGTTTGGATTTTATTGTCAGCTTCTCAAATTTATAGCCTTACTGTCTAGATGGATTTGTACAGTTCTATGATTTGATACAATTTGCTTCAAAATGGTACTTTAATAAAATACTTGAAACAAAATGTAAGCCTTTATCTGCAGCAAGTGTGTTATTAATGTTAAGATAACATCTGTATGTTTTTCAGTTTTTTTCTTCTGTGTCTTGTTTTATGGTGGGGTTTTTTGTTTGTTTGGTTAGGTTGTGTTTGTTTTTGTGTTTTTTTTTACAAAAAAGGTTGTTGTATCTGCTGGACTAAGACAGCCTCTGTACCTACGTCATGGAGATGCATCCATGGACACTGCTCACTGCCTTGCAGATACATCTATTTATTTAGTATTCTATGGTGCACAAATTTTTGCCTGGTAAATTAAATAACTGTATATGTTCATAGAGTTTGTTTCTGGTAGATTTTTTTCTATACTGACTGAAGCCATTCTGTGTATTGTAAACATGGTATGTTTTTGTACTTGATAAATGCACCCAAAATTAAAATAATCTGTCGGCAATATCAAAGCTGTTAGAGCTCTGCGTGGTGAATGCCACCAACAGCATTCCAGGTAGGAGACTTGATGCAGTCACAGATACACACAAGGTTACTCATGCGTGCTTGCTTTTTCTTTTTTTTTTTTCGCTTTTTTTTTTTTTTTCCCCTCCTCTCCTTTCTTTCTCATAATATGTGACGTGGATATGTAGTAGTTCTAGAAGGAAGTTTGTTGTGGTACTGGCTCTTTCCCCTCCAAAAAGCTTATAATTCTGTAACTGAAGATTTTAAAATAAACTTTGTAAAATTATATATATATGGTTATTCTGCTAATACGTGCAGAAAAGTTTGTTCTATACCTTTGGAATTATGGATGTCCATATCGACCTGCATGAACTGCTATAATATTGGACTATTTGAGCTAAAATGGGATATGTATGATAATTTGAAAAAAAAATACTGAAGGATTGGAACTTGAATAGATGAATTTTAATGGTCTGATGGCCACCACGCTAGCTACCCTGCCTGGTATGATGCATTGACGTACAGTTTTGCAAGATGAGGTATGTTGAGCTGCTGTCATGTGATACACTAAATCAAACCCTGTCAATGACAAGAAAAACAGTACTAAGTAAATCTCTTAGGGCCTCCTAGGAAACAATTTCAGTTGATTTATGTTAATCCTGAGAGGAAGATCATGTGCTGGGTGTTGTTTTCGTAATGTTTTGAGCTGTATTGTGTTTGTCTTAAATTGAAAATGGATGTATTGCTTTTGGATTGCAGTTTCAATAGAAGTAAAGGAATTCCAGTCTGAATCATGCTGAAATCCTACTAATTTAGTATCCTCTTTTCAGCAAGGGCTGGAGGAAGCATTAAGTACCTTCTGTCAGCAAGGGATATTATTGCCTCTTACCTCTAGCATCAGAAGGACATTTTGTTTCCAATATATTTCATTTCAAGTAGAGGTTGACTTATACTTGAAGTCTGAGGTTTAGTAACCTGACATTATTGTTGTCACTAATGAAATTGTATGGGGTATATTCTACATACAAATAAATGCTCAGTGGTGGCTTGCATTTTTAAATGTTGATCTCAATGACCTCTTTTATCATTTTCTTGCCTTGAGAAGTTTGTCCTGTTACAAGTTTTGAAATTCTCCTGTTCTGTGTCACAGGATAGGGTGAAAATGGGAGAATTAACTTATCTGTACTAATTAATGTATTTTTTCCATGTTATATTATTTGACTCCTTAAGGAAAGAGAGCACATGCAGTCATTGTGTCAAACCATCCTCCTTTGTCCAGTAGCACTCTCTATCAAAGATGTCTTACAGCTGTGAAAGACTATTATTTTCCTACAGGTTCTTTGGACACTTGTAGCTACGTACATGAGAGAGACTTCTGAGGGCTTCTAATAAAGACAGGACTGCAAAATAAGCTGCTATCAGACTTTCTATCGGCTAGTAGCTTTATAGGAGCCTCAGTGGCAAGTGAAGAGAAAAAAATGAAAACAGGATAAAGCTTGTAGTCAGCTGTCGGAGACAAATCCATAACAAGTAGTCTTCGATGGTTCTGGTTCTCATTGAATCTCTTGGAATCTCATGGAATCTCTGGTTCTCTTCTGGTCACTTTACATGATAACTGATCCTTCAGTCCAAAGATGAAAGCAAATAGCTGGTGATCATTTTCGCCAATTATCTATGAAACCTTCCCTTATTCTAGAATATTGCCACAAAAAAGGGGTGACTTGTAATTCAAACACTCCTTCAAATGAAACGGTACTATTAATTTATATAAAAGCATTGGAAAAGCTAATTTTATTTTTTGGCCTATCTTTTGTGCATTTTATTGTCATGTTCTTTTCATCTGCAGCTGCATACTGAACGGACATTTTTAGTACCTTCACTGATGTCCGCAGCCTTTTCTGAGTTAACACATCTTGTTGAGAACCTTACAAAGTGTTTGAGGATGTAGTGGAAAAGTGTCTGATTCACAGATGCTTCATGGATCTGTTGGGGAGGGGAGAGCTTCAAGAACAACTTGTTATGTTTAATAATGGTTTTATATAATAGACTTAAGTGATTTTTATTTTGTTTTAACAGCTTTAGGTATCTTTGTTGATATCTTTACAAATGGAGGAAACTAAGAAGTAAAATAATTTGTTCAAGGTCTTCCAAGAGACAAGTGGCAGAGCTAAATTAAAACCTAGGCAGCTTGCCTAACCTTTTCTTTTAATTCTTTCCTAGCTACTGGTCTGCACTAATTGTCCACGTTTTTCAGCTAGATAAGTTTATTTAATTTCCTTAGGAAGTAACCATTTTGTTCTGTATACAAAAATGTAGTGAACTTTCAATGCTGAACAAGCAATTGATTAGAGTCCATACATCAGTGGCAAGGTGCCAAAACACTGTGCATATAGATTATTATCTCCATTAAAAGCTTAAGTGCAATATTTAGAAAGCTGTTTCAATATTGAAAACTAATTATTGCTTAGTCTGTCTTGTGCTTTAAAGCTTGAACATAAGTCTCGTTGGCAGTAGTCATGAAACTATAAAAAGAATCAAGTTGGAAAATTTTGTTCTTGTATTTTTATGCATGCGTCTTGCTATAAGTATCAGTACCTTCCCCCCCGCCCCCCCCCCCCCCCCCCCCCCGAGAATTATGTGTTTCTTGTAATGTTTACTGCAGTTAGTCATCTTGTGATAGGCCCAAAAGCTAATTTCCAAATGGCTGAGGCAAATGCTATATGAAGAGCAAACTTTCTGTTTTACAATTACTGAGTCATTTATGGGCAAACATTGCTCATCATAAATGTTTTTAATATGATCACTATTGTCATAGTGCAGAAAAATGTTGGTTTATAAAACAAAAAATTACTGAAGTGAGCTGAATGAGTTTCTTGGGGTTTTTTTTGTGTTTGGTGGAAGAGAGTTTAAATTCAAAATAGTGTGTAGATGTTTTATGTAGAGGTAACTACCAGCTTGCATACTGCAATGAAAATTTGTTCCAGTTTTTCTGTTTGGTAGGGATGGTTCAATTGTGAGTAACTAATTAGTATTTCCTAACTGCAGTTGAACTAGAAATTCTGATTTATCTTACTTGATTTAGTTGGTTTAGTAACTGCAGTTTTTATTGCATTCAGTATAAGCCTTTGGCAAATTTTCTGATTTTAGAAAGTGTAATTTAGGAATGCATAAATGAGGGCAACTGCTTTGCCAGAGTTCTTGCAGGACAGTGTTCTTGCCAGCCTCCTGGCATTGCAAAGCGTGCTGCTACTAGTATTAGCTATAAAGCCAGGGCCTGAGCAAACGTGGAACTAGTAGTGATTGCACAGAGGGAGGGGATTGAAAGGATCCTCAGCACTCATTTAGGGGCTGGAAGCGAGAGGTTTTTGAAGGCAAGTCAAGGCAGGGGACAGCAGTGTTGCAGAGGTAGGAGACTGATTTTCAGAAAGGTCTAAGCTCTGAATACCCGACCAAATGGCCAAATGTAGATACATGCCTTCGTGCAGTGAGTGTAAGAAAAAGGTAATCTTCTCAATGTATGTATTTGTATAGGAAGAAAAGACATCTAAGTTTTATTAATTTTAAATGCTTATTAAGAACTGCTGTGCCTTTTGCAACAAGAAACTCGTAACATTAAAAGGCAAGTAAATTTGTGTTTGGTATAACACGCTAATCTTTCAAGGAGGCAAGAAGTTCAGTGAAACCCATGAAACTGAGCAAGAGTGATAAAGATTTAACTGTGGTTTCTCTCCAATTTTTGCTTCATATGTAAACATTGCATTTAAAAATTATATTTGTGAGAAGTTGCACCTGAATCTTAAAAAAATTGGCTATGTTGCACTCTAATTCTAGTTATGGCCTTTAGACAGAGTTCCTAGTACCCCAAAAAGCTGGCAACCAGGTTTTACATGAAGACAGTATGTGCTTAGACAGCTTCTTACAACCAGGTAATTGGATCAGTGCTACTTCCCAGAAGGTGCTACAGTTTTCGACTCTGCATTAAGGGTTTTCGTTTTTTGCAATCAAGATAGGAACATAATTGAAGGAGAGATTCAGGCATAAGCAGAGGCTGCCATGAGCACAAGGGACACAACTCTCTAGTCACTGGGAGGATACGCTTGGGCACACAGATGAAACAAAGTGAGTTTCTGCAAAGCAAGGTGAAGTTTATTTTGAACCTGTCTCCTGATCAAGCGTGAGCAACTGGATGTGTATTTCTGAAGGGCTGGAAGTATAGCTTATTGAGCCATGTTACTTGTTTGTCCATTTTTTTACATATTAAGTCCACGCTGGGCAAGGACTTGAGCACAAGGATGTGAAGTTGAGCTAACTGAGGGATGTGGTGTAATGTGTTAACGAATCCAAATTTGTAGCATACAGCAATCTCATGCAAGTTGCATGTTGTGTCTGTTCTCTGAAATGGCCAGCTGATACAGCTTGGCACCAGACAATGTGAGTGCTGGTATTTGAAGGTGAACTAAGAAAAAAATGCAGATTTTTTTTCCAGTTCTGTTCTGTGTAATACTTGGCTGCATTAGTATAGATAGCAAAACACAGTACAGGATAGAGATTACTTTTTTGTCCAGGTTAAGAAAAAAAAAAAAAAAGAAAAAAGCTTATAGTGGAAAACTCCTTGTCCTCCATACTCTGTGTATTGCTCTATCTAAACGAGCTGTTACATGTGCTAGTGTTATTTTAGGCAACTTTATGTATATGAGATGCTGACTACAAATTTGGACAGAGTGTATCGGGTGTCATCCCCTGTCCCATCCCTCTCCCCTATGCTCAGAATTAGTGTGATTTACTTTTTTTCCTTTATCTCTGAAGACACCACAGAAACTTCTCTGAAGTTTAATGAAACCTTTAGTAACATGTTCGGTTGAGTAGGTGGTATTAAAATATGTTTGCCGATGTTTTCTTCTAGTTTGCATTAATAGAAAGGAAAGGGGAAAACTGGCAAGGAAATAAAGGATTTTAAGTAGGTATATTTCAAAGTAACAAGACTGAAGTGAGAGAGAAAAGGAATAATAAATTGCTTTGTAGACCTTAGACTCAAGTAATATAAGAAATTCTACTTACAATCTATTCAGAATTTGATAATGATTTGCCAGTAGCAAAATGTTGAAATAGGAACAGTATGAAACAAAAGGCTATTAAAGACTGTATTATTAGACTTCTGATTGTCTTGACAAAGTGTCCAGAGGACTTACTGTATTTTGAGCTGTCTGTTTAAAAGGGATGTGATTTGCCATTCTGTAAACATTATAGGACACTGCAAGACTGTACACATTTTTGCTGAAACCATGTTTTTTCAAAAGATTGGTGCTAAATGTTCTCATAGTATCAATATATACTTAAAGTAGTGACTTCACTGTATGCGTTTTCAGTACCCAGTTCTTCATAGTACCATGTGATAGTCATCCACAGAAGTATTCGTATGCAATATCAGATGATTTTATCACCTTTAGCTCTTCAGCCAGCCTACCTATCGTGAATGCTCTGAACTACAGAAGTCTGTTTTCAGTATAACTGAAACACAGACTGATGATTTGGATTTTTATACATTTGTAGATAAGACGAACTGAAGTCTGCATGAAAAACGTGGCAATACTTTAGTGACAATATGTGTTAAGAGTATAAACTTGTGACTGGAGAATAATAAACACAGGAAGTCAGATTTGGATATAGAACCTCTGTGGAAGGATTCTAGACCTAGTTGGATGAACCACCAAGAAAGGGTAATTACAAGTAGGTGGAAAAGTTGCAAAGAATGGAAAAGAGTAAATTGGCAAAGGAAAGCTATGTTGTAGGTGACACAAAGTGAAGCAATAAATGACAAAGTAAGTGTTACCTGGAATAATGCTAGTGCTTCCAAAGATGAGGCTGCTTGCCTTGTGGAGTGGAGGAAAAGAAAAGAAAAAGTGTAATGAGATGATAAGACTTACAGATGCCATGGGTGGGAGGACAGCACCATACCTTGGTTTAGAATGCAAAATGCTTGCTTGATTGCACTGCTGCTTTTGCTAATTAAACAGCTTTATCTGCTCTGAGTCAAACTTGACTTCTCAGAGGAAAGCTAGTGTGCTTTTAGCCAGCCAGCTGGAGGAGAGTAATGATGAGTATTCATGGTAACATGAAGCATAGACTAGCTTAAGCTTTTGTGAAAAGTGTAGACTGTCAATTTTACAATGCCCGCTTTCACCTCAAGTGTGTCCCTTAGTTGGCTGAAACAGAAATATTAATGCACTCATGTTGACAAATTCACTGATTCCTAATAAAAAGTCGGTGACTAAGGTCAAATCCTTGTTTACATATTTACAGGCGAAAGTGGTGGAAATGTTTAATTCTGAAGGCACTGAACCTTAAATCTAAAGAGGCAGTTTCTGGGTTTCCTACATACTTGTGGTGTGTAAAGCAGAACAGGGTTGGCTCTCGGCTGTAGCTAAGGCTGGGTGGTTTTTGCTTAAGCTGTGTCAGGCGATAAGTGTGGGATGTCTGGGGCTCGAGCTGTGATTGTGGCTGCCTGTCAGCAAGCAAGCCAGTGGGGCAGCGTAGCTGATGAGGGCTGCCGGAGTGCACCTGCTTACTCTGCTCCCTTTTGCATTGCAAGTGTTGGTGGGATTCATTTAGCTAGTGGATTGGTTAGGTAGATACTGCTGAAGAACCGTTACTTTTTTTCTACAAGCTGCAGTATCTTTCTTCCTCTGTATCTGTGACTGAAGTAGGTAAAGACACGTGGGATGTCACCATGTTGTTTAAGTGCAGCTGGGAAGGAGTGTGAACAGTGTTCTCTTAACTTTCACCTCTGAACACCTGGGTTTGCTTGGTTACAGCCTATTTTTTGTGACTTACTGTGACCTCTTCATATGAGAGGTGGGGGCAGGGGAATACAGGTTCTGTCCTCCCTCTGTGGAAACAGGGACTCAGTCCCAGCTTGTGCAGATAGAGGCATAAACGTACTTTCCTTATTTTCATTAAAAAAAACCTCCAACCGAACCCAACCAACCCACCAACCAGAAAACAACAAAAAAAACCCTCAAAACCGACTGTGGGAGGCTTGGTGTCTAATAAAGTGTGATCACCTCTTTTTTGCTGCCACCCCCAAATCTAGCAGATGGGGAGAGCAAAACCATCACATGCCAGCATCAGCCACTCAGGGGCTAGGAGTTGTTGCAAAAGGCAGTTTTTGTCCAACTATGAAATGCATCATCTTTTTGCTTTTTGCCATGAGTGTTCCATATTTGGCCTTCCTTGATTTACCGTTTGATCTCTGTAGTGTTATCCCAATTGGATATTGGTGTTTATAGTGCAACATATACACTGAATCATGGGAGGAATTATTAAAAAAAATATTTTAAAATACATACATTTCTTTGACTTTTTTCAGGTGATTTATATAATGTAAAAATATTATCGGAGCCTCAGATAAAATAATTTAAATGTCTTAATTCTGTTCTAAAGCACCTGCACAAAATGATTTGATATAAACTAATAATTTTTTCAATGTAGTGAATTGTTCCTATTTAAAGGATTTATAGCTTTATAGATTTATTTATAGATTATACCAAATTTAAAACATTTTAATAAAAATTTTACAGAGTAATAGACTAAAAAAAATTCTATGACTGTTAAGACACAAAATTTCTATAATTTCCTGTCCGAAGAACCATTTATTTAACATCTTGCCTTTACAGAAATTAACTGAGTGAATAAGCATTAAGGGATCTCACAATGAATAGATAAAAATCTAGATTTTTTTTCTCTAAAGATATAACAGATTTCCTCATGAATACTTAAAACTGTTATAGGAAGTTGTTTCCACTGCTCAAAATGAAGAAAAATCATAAACTCTAAGAAATGTAGTAACAAAATAATGTGTAATGCATTTTTAAAAGGTGAATTTACACCTTGTAACCAGCAGCAGCAAAGGATGCAGCGAAGGCTGACAGGAGTCCAGGTTTTATTTCATTAGCCATGGCAGTATTATGTCCTCTGGAGTCAATTTGTGCTTCGGTTTCAGAGTTGGGCACTCTGGCAGGCTACCGGTACTTTTTTTTTTTTTTTTTTTATTGCAATAGTAACCTTTCAGCTTCTGTATTTCTGATTTAAACTAATTTGCCTCATCTGGTATGCAATTTGTGTTTCTTTGTTAAGTAGGCATTGGAATAGGGGAGCATGCTTTGATGTAATTTCAAACTGAATATGACCAGTCATAAAAAAAAGTATCGGCAACTTGTGCTGTGTTTTGGAATGCTCCTGCAGGTAATTACTTTGGTGTTTGTTGAGAAGGTGAGTGTGCTAGTAATGAAACCCAAGTTATATTTGTGTGTGGATGTGTCCCTGTCTTCAGGAGTCAAAAGGATCTACATTCCAGTAGAATGAGGTATTTTGAGTAGGTATTTCAGAACTGAGTGCAAGTTTATATATTCTTTCCACATATATCTGAAAATAAGGTGGTTCTTTTGTGCAAGACGTGCCTTTATCTCTTCATTTTGATCTTGCAAATCTAATACTGTTTATTAAACATTGATTTTTTGCTGAATCGCCTGGTTTGTAGGGGCTGAAATCTGCTAAGCTACGCTGATCAGTTTCCGTTGATCATTGTGCCATATGCCAAGATCCTCTATTGTAATATTACTGACTTCTTGAAGGAGAAATCAGGGGTAAGTGTGTGAAGAAAGTATGTGGGGGATAAAAACAAGCCTGGACAAAAAACACCACAGAACTTAAAATGTCTCTTATTGTAGTTTTAGGATTTAAAATTAGTTCCAAAAGAGAAAAAATTGATTCTGATTTCTAGCTTAAAACCCCAAGGTAACGACATGACCTTCTTGTTGTATTTGTATACATATCTCTCTGCCTAACTTCAGTTTTGTTCTGTTTAACCGTGTTTATTGTTTATTACTACTTGACTTCTTACAAATAAAACCTGATTATAATTCTACTGAAACAATACAGATTTAGTAGATTAAATGCCAATGTGAGATCAGTCACAGTCTCTTAAGTCTCACGTTTTGTTTAAAGAAAGCAGAATATTCCAAAGAGGAGGATTTGGCATTATTTCACTACCTCTTCACTTGCTTCAATGATTTATTTGGCTTTGAAGGGCACTTCCAATGGTTCATCATTACGAAAACTTTAAAAAAATTTCCAAGGTTTCATTTCTCTGTAGGACCAAAAAAATGATTAATATTAGAGAAGCCAGCATCTCAGTTTGGGGATTCTGGAAGGGTAATAAAAACGTTTTGTCATAAAACACTCTGATTCCACTGGGTGGTGATATGATTACGTAATGTGCTGTGACTACAGAATTTGTTTCACTTAGTAGTTGTCTTGGCCATCTACTGTTCGAGGTAAATAAGAATCACAGGAATATTTTTAATTAGGAAAATAATATTTCTTTTGAATCCTTTGTCTTTGAAGCAATAAACAAAATTAATTCTCCTGAGTCTTACATAACTGTTGCATACAATATATATTAATAAATTACAATAGTGTTTATAGTAGCACTTTAATAATTTTAGAATAAAATAATATTTAAAGTATTTGTGATGAGACTTAAATAAGCAGGCATTACAATTAACAACAAAAAAAGTTGCTTTAGTAGTAGTGTGCTAGGATTATGAAGGGTGTATGTGTGCATACATATATATGTACATATATATTATTTTAATAAAAGAATTTGGAGGAATTTTCACTGGTGGACATTGTGCAGATAAATAATACTTCTGTGGTTGTAGATTTCTTACTCTGGTGCTATTGGGTTGCACTGAAATAAAAGGCAGCTTTTTCTTTGTGCCACTGGGTAGCCACTCAGCTATTCTGAAGATGCATTACATGGAGAATCTCTTGTATGGGTTGTCAGGACAGAAAGCATGGGATTTAGAGATTCAGTATTTTGTGTGAGGTTATACTATACCTAAATTCTTTTAGTTAGACCCATATTCTAAAATTTTTGTGCTGATTCATTTTCTTACTAAGGCAGAGATGTCTGGTACGACCTAGCAGCAATTCAACATACAAGAGGTTAAGTTTAATTTTCTTGGCAGTAGTAATACTTTAGGGGAGTCAAGACAGACACTGATATAAAGTATAATTACTTTGTATTAGGGTTTACATTACTTCTATTAAAATAACTTCCACTGGATCGGTCTTTGTTCTTGAAATGTGTGAGTAGAAGAGGACTGCAGGTCTGTTCAGGTTGGCGAGGATCTTAGTCCTTTTCAATTTAAATTTTGCAGTGGTTGTCTAGGCTTTTGTTTTCTAGAAGTCCTTTCCAAAAAGTTAGGCAGGTGATGAAGTTTTGAGGTGGTTTGTTTTTGTGTGGCTTTTTTTTTGTTTGTTTGTCTGCTTTTTTGTTTCCTGAATGGTGTTGACCCATTGTCACTATACGTTTGAGATCCCCGGATCCTTGGCTGTTAGGTGGTGTATTGACATACCAGACCCTAGGTAGCCTTCAGAGTAAATTGCTACTTCAGAGTACAATGCAGTGTTAAGGTGTGATTGCTTTTGCAGGTGAGTTGTCCAAGTCCTTTGGTGATAATATCAGTGTATTTCAAGAACAGTACTCTGGAAAGGTTTTGATGTGGAATAAACACACCAGCTGCTGTTACTCTGAAATCCAGGCTGTGTGTGATTTTTACATTGTAACAACATAATTAAATCTGTATTTTCTGGTTTGCTATGCTTGAGGTAGCTTGTTATTTGGCTTAGGTAGGCTTTTTCTGAGCATTTGTTAGTCATTTCTTATTTGGGTGATTTAGAACAATGCATTTATGGTGCTTTCTATGGAAAAGAATTATAGTATTGGTTTCAGCTTTTGTAAAAAAAGTATGATGAACTGATATCTGTCTGTCAAGATGTTATGAAGACTTTGTGTGTGTAATTGCTTAACAAACACTAATGTAAGATTGAAAGCACATGCTAGTTCATTTAAATGCTCATTTCTAGTTTGTGAATTTTCAAATGAGTGTTTGAAAGGAAGCAAACTAAATAATGTTGAGAAAACATTTATTTTTGGGGGTCAAAAATAATTCTACAAGAGTGTGCATAACTTTTCAAATATGTTAGAAGGGTTGTTTGTACCTAGAGCTCTTAGCTAATGCAATGTTCTTTATAAATGTTAAATATTTTTTAAAAACTGCTTTTACTGGCCTTTTTTCAATTAGTTGATGAAGAATTCAAAGAATTTCAACCTCAGTGTAATTGTCAGTGCTAGGATTCTCACTCAGAATAGCAGAGATACACTTCTAACATTGTATCTTACATCATCGGCAAGATCCAATTGTAACCACAAGATTATTGTTTAGATAATACTCTGTGTATTTATGTCCATGCCTATGAAGTTATACCATGATAGATGTGTGATCTTATTGCTGATTGTGCTAAGTGTAGAGCTGCATCTCAGGAAGGGACACTGACACCTTCTTTGGCGGTCTCTAGATGATGAATAGAGGATCACTAGTTCAACCACAGTCGTGTGGAAGATCTCTGCACTGGATTATTTTGCTTGCAGGTTTCTCATAGCACTTTGGCAAGTACTGAACTGCACAAAAAAGAGAAAAATAAAGAATAGTAAAGTTTCCATATATGTTTTTTTCTTACTATCAGAACAAGTAAACATCAGCTTTTCATGCTGGGTCATTGAAAAGATAGTAATCTCTTAAAATCTGTAGCTTGGACAGATAGTGAGCTAGATATTGTTATAATCCTATTACCATAACTAGTAGTTTTAGCATATATGATAAAGTTATTTAAAACAAATTAATAGAAGCCAAAAGGGAAATCTGAGTAAGCAAAAGATAATTTAAAAAAAGTTACTGTGCTTACCATATGCTGAAATGTGTATACTCTGGAATTTTTGATTTACTTATAATATTCTTCAAAACTTTATGTGTTGGCAAAGTATTTTAAAAATAGAAAGTATACTTCCGTATTTCTTAAATTAGTCTTTATTTTAGAGTTTTTTTAATGGATGATTTAGAATTTCTTTAAACCTAGACACCCTAGTCCTCAACATGAAAAGAGAATATTTTCATTTTGGTGGAAAATAGGATTCTGTGCAATATATAAATCAAAGTAAATTATGTTAATTGGCAAAAATAGCATGTTATAATGCATGGTTGATCAAAGTCAACATCTCTGCTGTATCTGTGTTTGAGTAGTGTATTCTAACTGATAATCTAGTTAGCATACAAAATGAATTTCATTTATTAATGGGAGAGGGATTAATATGCATGTGTGTGAAGTACATATGTACATCTCTCTCTGCAGTAAACCAAGGATATTTTCCTGAAAGAGCTGTCCAAAGCATAAAACTGTTCTGCATAATGCGCACAAATTCTTCTGTTTCTGATGTTCCTGAAACATTGCCTGAAAACTCAGGGTAAAAATCTGTGACTGTAAGGCTAATAGCAGCTCTTTAAGTATGTAAATGGAAAATAATTTCATTAGAAACAATTTTGATCAGATAGTTAAAATTATAAATATGCAATCATCTTTAATACACATTCATTAAAAAATTAAATTTTTTAGGTGCCACTATGCAGGACCTGCCTGTGTAGGTCCTTTTATTTTATTCAAAGGGAATAGCTTTTTTACTGTTCAAACTCAAATTAAACTGAGATAGTGATGCTCAATTACTATCTTCTACAATTCTCTTTGTCAGCTATCTCCACTAACATTGCTAAATGCATTTTGAGGTTAATGTGCAGTCAGTTAACTATGTTAAAAAAACCCAACAAACTTCACTTTATAAAAGTTGAAATTTTTATTTCATAAGAATACATCAGAACTTGCTTTTCTTTGAATCAAGCATTACTGAAATTGTTTGGAAATGATGAAAAGGAAAAATCAAACTAGCTGTTTTTCATGTTATTTGTCTTTTTTTATTAACCACTTCTTATCTGATCCTTATGTTGAAACCCAAACTGAACATTTAGCAAGAAATTACTGTGGAGGTTTGCAAGTGGCAATGAAAGAGGTAAAACAGTAATTGGGCATGTACTGTCACAAATACTCTATTTGTTTACTCCTGTTATTTTTCCACATGAGGAGTTAAGTATCTGCATGTGCTAGCAGTGACGTTTTGGAGCAAGAGGGTAGTGTTACGAGTCATGAAGTTTTTACTAGTTCATACTTTTTAAAAGAAGTATTTCAAACCACTTTGTAGGAATTAATTTTTTCTGAAAATTTTATTCCTGACTTTAATTTGTCATCTTTTATTTCAAATAGGAAAAATCTATGACATGCTGTTTATAGATTTCAAGTGTAAGCTATAAAGTAAGGTAAATGCCTCAAAAAAAAAAAAAAAAAAAAGATTGTGAAGCTTTTTCAGGCAAATAAAAATATTTACTATACAAAATTTACAGAAGTTAGTGGAATGATGTTGCAATTTCAGCATAGCTCTGTGGCTGGAGAGAGTGGCATTCAGGTGATCATTCTGACAATTCCTGCAAGCCATTAGCAATCAATTGTGGTGTCTGTGGCCTTTTAAAACAATGCACATAAAGGTGTGAAAGTCAGAGTCCATTGCAAAGTTTCAGTTAAGAAATTATTTTCCTACTCACCTCCCTTTTTTTTTTCTAGAGTCCTCATATGGAAAAGTTGGAAGTTAATGGCAAATTAAGTGTAGACTTTTGCATCAATAGTTCATCACAGAATGAAGAATGACATAATTGTTAGTGTACATGTAAAATGATTGCCAGCACATAAAATACTTGGCATTATTCAAACACATTTTCTCAAAAGTAACTTTATGACTTCTAAGTAAAGTATACATGTAGCTAGTGCGGGTATTAAAAAAAAAAAAATCAGCTCCCCTCTCCAGTATTTTCATGGGATAAATATGTTTGATTTGCGCATTTCTTACTTTGAGAAGTTGTACATCTTTGTAGCAACAGCACTTGTTTGGAAACAAGTACATACATCAAACGAGAACTGCAATTTACTTACTTACCGTTGATAGATCACTTTACTGGAATTTCTTTCTATTGGAATTGATGTGAATAAGCTGTAAATAATATGGTCAAGTTTGTATTCATAAACAATATTCATTTTAATGCATAAATAAGCTTGTAATTGTATAGCGACAAAGGAGTTAAAATGTCTGAAAGATCATATAGACTGTTCTGACAAGGAAGTTGCAAATCTCTGCAAGGAGAGCTGTCCTCCTTATCTGCAAAGCAAGCTGCCCTACCAAGGAGATAATGGGACAGCTGGATGTCCCTGAGTAAAACTACAAGGGGTATTGTAAAAACCCTGGGAAAGATTTCTACAAGTCTGCCAACTCATCACTTTTGAAACACAGCAAAGCATATGCTTCAAAGTGATGTAGTGTGAATGAACTTTAGAATAGAATTAAAGAATAAACATTATGTTTGTTAGCCACTGTAACAATTGTAGATATCATGTACCGCCACATGTTACTCATCTACCTGTGGTGTCTGTTCTGTTATCCTTTGTTAGACATCCGCCTATCTGCTGACCTCCTGTGTTAAAACTTTAGCGGAACACTTCAGCAGGAGAGGACAGATAAGGGTAAAAGAAATAATTAAGCAAGAAAAGCAGATGGCCAGCAAGGGCATAAATTACCTCAGACTGATAAGAACACTGCAAATGAGCAAAAGGTGAAAAGTACACCATGAGGAAGACCTACAGCCTTCCTCCCATAGACCACTACCCACATTCTAAAGACCCCGGCCCACAATTTTTGGAAGAATCTGCGCAAGCGTGAAAGACTGATAAGCTAATTAGCATACGAAGCGAGGGTAGGCGGGTTCAGGTAATGAATATGTATAGGCGTTAATGGAATATTCATTGTTTCATTATATAAATATAAGATGGTCTGCCCCTCTGGGTGTGTACGATTGGTGGAAGGATCCCCCGTACGCCCGGCGCCGACAATAAAGAATACTTAATCACTAAGAAATTCTGAAGACGTTCTTTGAAACAATCTGGCACCCCAGATGGGACGGCTCTCTGCCTGACCGTAGGACCCGCTGGGAAGTGGACTCCCTTGGGTACCCCCGGGATTTTCCCGGAGGGACTCCTCAACTCATCGGATCACTGCGGAGGCAGACAAGAATCCCATCTCCTGTAAGTGATAGTATTCTTTATTGCTGTATTCTGATATTACCGGTAATCTGGGGTTACCCGTAAGACGAGAAAATTGATTTCCGCAGGGTAACATCTGGGTATGCTTGGGAACTAGTTTCTCAGGTATACATCTGGGTATGCTTGGGAACTAGTTTCTCAGGTATACATCTGGGTATGCTTGGGAACTAGTTTCTCAGGTATACATCTGGGTATGCTTGGGAACTAGTTTCTCAGGTATACATCTGGGTATGCTTGGGAACTGGTTTCTCAGGTATACATCTGGGTATGCTTGGGAACTAGTTTCTCAGGTATACGTCTGGGTATGCTTGGGAACTAGTTTCTCAGGTATACGTCTGGGTATGCTTGAGAACTAGTTTCTCGGGTATACATCTGGGTGTGCTTGGGAACTAGTTTCTCAAGTATATGTCTGGTCTGGAAAACTCAGGTATACTTCTGTGGCTGACACCCTAAGTATACTTCTGGTTCTGTTTGGGTTTTATCAGCATTTAATTGCCATCTGGAATCTGGCAAGTTTGCTTATAAAGCTTATTTGCTGCAGTGTTGCTTATTTTGGTTACCGGATTTATGGAATGTGGAATTTGACTTTGATAATTGTTACTGTGATTTCGGCTATATTTTTTTATAATAATAGTGAGCTCTTGGTGTTGCTGTAGAAAGATACCTGTGTGTTGCGTTTTGTAAGTAGTAATTCTGTAAGTGATAAGTGTGTTCTGTGAGTGTAAGCTGGAAAAATGGGAGGAAAACAGAGTGGTGGGATTTTAAAGAAAAGCCCGTTAGGATGTGTTTTGAGTCACTGGAAGGATATTGGAGGGTCTGCTGGTGGAAATGTGAATAAGAAAACATTGATAGCTGCAGTACGGAGAGAAGGAAAATGGGATGAAGTAATGTGTGCTGATGTGTTTGTGTGACAGGAGGAGTGTGGGATTAACACCACCTGATCTTTGATTATGGCTCTAGAAAAGGTTAAGAAAAAAAAAAAAAAAAAAAAAAAAAAAAAAAAAAAACAAACAAACCTGTACTCAGTGTCTTGCTTTATGTAAGTTGCATTACTATAGTATATTTACATGAGGATCTGAGGCTGCGTCAGTGTCCTGCGGGTAGGGTGATGCAGCAGAAGGAGATTTGTAAGATTAAACACCTGTGCTGTGGACAGGATGTCCATGTTGTATGCAAAACTAGCCCTACTCTGCCTGTGGGGGGATGGAGCACTTTGCTTAATTTCAGCTGACAGTGGCATTGCTCCAATTCAGCTCCACAATACAAAGCCAAGTTCAGTAACTGATTTGTAGATTTATTTGCAGGGATATTTTTTTGATGACTGTGAACACGTCTGTGGCTTTCCATTTGAATACTGAAGCTGCTGCTGGTTGACCTGAGTTAATATGATGCTTAAACAGCGTCTTCTTATAGGCTTAAATTGTGGGAGGCACAGAAGTATCCTAAAATAAATGTGTGTAATTATGCCTGTGCTTAATGGATTGTAAAGAAATACTGAAATTTTCTAAGATAAACAGGCAAACACAGTTGTCAGAGTAATACTTATATGGCGGTCTTAAAGGTTTTAGTGTTACGGAGGTACAAAATGGAGAGGCTAATGAGCAAGGCCTTGACCCACATTCTCTTTGGGGCACCGTTAGTCCTCTGGTTAAAATTTTAGGTTTTTGGTGTACCTGTTTAATAGCTTTAAGGATGTTCTTGTTGAAATATTTGTGTAAAAAAAAAAAAAAAAAAAAAAAAATAGGGAGCGCTGAGGTTGTGGTTCTTTCTGTGCAGCAACCAGAATGAAACATGTTGTAAGATAAAAACTTGTGATAATGTATGTAAGATCTGAAGCCGGAGGGGGGGTGGAGAGTCAAAGACCCTGTGAAAGTGTTAAAGTATTGGGGTGAGTTTGTACAAACCCCGTACTCCCTCGAAGGTGCGGCTGAGTCCTGCTGGACGCATGGCAGGGTGTTTGCTGTTTGCCTGCGAAGGCTGATATGTAATAACACAGACTTAAAGCAACAAGTAGCAGATTTGCATTCAGGGTAAGAAAGAGTTAAAACAGAAGTGCTGCTGCAGAGGCAGGCTTGTGTAACCTGCAGAGCAGGAAGAGCATCTCCTGCCCCGAATCCTCCTGATGGTGGGGAGGAGGGGGTTGCTGTTGCTGACGATTGAGCAGAAGGACCTGACAATGTCACCCCGATTGCTGCAGCATTTGCAGCACAACAGGACCGGTAACGGCCCCCCAAGGGCAGGCAGTGGGTCTGAGGAGAGTAAAGGTGAATCTCTGATGGGAAATTTAGATGTTTGAAAGTTGGTTGTGAATAGGACTGGATAAAGGTTCGAGTTGTTTGTTACTAGGTAATTGTAATGTAGAAAAGTTGGTGAATACAAAACTAATTTATTTGGTGTTAAACTTCAGTGAAAAGAATTTGTTACAGTTGTGGGAGCTGCTGGCCACCAGGAAAATATCCTGAAACCTTTAAGTGGAAGAGAAGACCTCTCTGAAGTAAAAGAAATCTTTAACTGGTATATCTGGAAGTAAATCCCAGGTAAAGGGGGAAAATGCTTTCCCTGTTACAGTAAAAATGATAAACGGGAGGCCTGCCTAGTTCAGGTAAAACAATATCCCTTGGTCAGCAAGGCTGTGGGGGATATTGCATAAAAAAACTAAAATAAAATACACTCTGTAGTAGTTCTACTAATGTAAATCTGTGTTTTACCATGACTGTGACTTGTTATGGGATGTGCAGATGAAACTGCATTGACAACGAAGTACAAGGAATAAGGTTGGTCAGGTGCCTCCTACCACAATCAAGGGCAAGACTGGGTTGGCCTCTGTGTTTGCCACCAAGAAGGATCTTGAGCTCTGCTGCTGGCTGCAACCCAGTAGGCGTTGAGCGGTGGGGACATGTGCCATGCCAGACCTTGATGTGAGGAATGGCCCCCTCTGTTATAAGAGGGTCGTCCAGGAAGAAAGAACATAAGATGGCCCATTGAGGCACTGGTTTGGAAATTGGAAACCGCCTGGCCGACCATGAATTATCCTTAATACCAGACAGTAAAAATCCAAACTGTAAGTACAGATCAGGAGCCAAATTATTCTAAAGAAAACTTAAAGGTAATTCAGGATATGAATGATAAAATAAATAAGTGGACTTATTTGAGGGATGGTCGTATAGTGGTACCATCCAATTTAATATGGACCACAGCCGTAATAGAACATAATAAGATGCATTGGGGAGCTGATAATTTATATAAAAGTCTAAATCAGAAATTGATAGGGCAGAACTTGTATACTGTAATAAAACAGGTGACTCAGCAATGTGAAATGTGTTTGAAAATTAGCCAGGGCAACAGTAGCAAGTTGATTTTTCCAGACTCCCAAGAATTTGGGGGTACCGATACTTATTAAATGAATGGACACCCCAACGTATCATACAGTATTATGGACACGGTGCTCGAGAACCTATCTACAATCTGAATCATATCATTCGTCTACGGGCTGTCTTGGAAATTATTACTAATCAAACAGCTAAAGCTTTTGATGTGAAATGCAATTTATCAACACAGGATGGTACTCGATTACCTGCTAGCTGAAGAAGGAGGTGTTTGTGGTAAAGTAAATGTTTTCAATTGTTGTTTGAAAAGTGATGACAATGGTGAGGTAGTTAAACAAATCACATCAGAGACAGGGAAGTTAGCCCATGTTCCTGTCCGAACTTGGAAAGACGAATATTGACTTGTTTTCCTAGCTTCTCGGGAGACCCTGGGTAAAACGAATCCTATTTTATTTGTTATGTGGATTAGCCACCTTATTGTTTTTGTCATGTGCTGTTCCATGTTTTATAATATTAATTCAACACGTTATAACTAACATGCAATTTGCTATTATGGTTTCACCCGATGGCGTTAAACAAATGCGAGTAGTATGACAAAATGTACACACAAAATAACATTTTAATAGCCAACAAGAATTTGGAAACAATTGACTCTTAACAATTCAGATAACAATGTAGGCTGAGTAAGAAAAAAAATAAAATAGCAACAAAAACAAGCGCCAGGAATGCAAAGACGACGATATGGTAACGCCTTTTATACTTTTCCACCTCCGCCATAAGTTCTTGACGTGAGATGACAGAAAAACGCACCCTCTGCCTAAACAGCAACAGGAAGAAAAAGTTTTTGATCTTCTTTCTAATGAACCATATAGGTTAAACGTTTTGAGAACACTCACCTTACAGAATGTTCGGGAGGGGAAATGTCCACTCTAGACCCTTCTTCCCTGGCAGGTGACGTGGTGGTCTGGTGGTGAGAAAACCTTACATTGAAAACAGGGACCTGTCATTTGGCCATAGTGCCATAAATGTTACCATTAATAGACTTACCGGAGTGGTAAGCTCAGGAAATGGGTTTGGGATTTCATCTGGGCGCGCAGTAGCCATTGTTTGTCACGCGAATGGTCCGTGTATACCTTTGAGCATGCGCATGCGCGATTTTAAAGCCCCACAGAGTGTGTTGGAAAAATCTGGAAAGACCGCGCATGCGAAATCCCTATAGTCTAGCCATGATAGTGACGCATGTAAAAAAAAAAAGGGAATGTGTTAAGAAAAAGTGTTATTTTTAGGTTTTGGTTTTGTAGGTTATTATTATATGTATTACCCAACTCTTTGGAGTTATTTTGAAAACTGTGTGTTTGATGCAAAGTACAAACATGAACTAGAAATTGAATAGCAGAATAACAGTCCGGCAAAGTTTCATGTAACGTGAAAACAGACTTTTTCACTCGTGAATCCAGTATTTCTCTTCAGGAAGTGATGAAGATGAACAGAAAAGAACGAGCCGCTTGTATCCACTATTCAAGAATAAAGAAAACTCCTGAGAAATCATGGGCTGTCACTCCGGCAGGACCCACAGGACTACGATTCTTCAGGTCATAATTATAGTCGGATGTTTGCCAAATTTGTACTTAACTCTGTGGAATAAGAATGTACATTTATCCCTGGTACAAGGCATATCTCAGGCTCTGAATAAAACTGATTGTTGGATATGTACACATATGCCTGAATATGGAGGAAAGGGTATATCATTGATTGGATTTCCATTACCTAGGAATAAATCTTAGGAAAGAGTGTAGGAAAATACCTCTTGGAGTATTGAAAATGATAAAATTTTAAAATTAGAGATAAACAGTCCTAAGGTGCAAGAGTCATACTATATGTGTGTTCAGAAATGTAATCCACCTAAAAGAATGGGAATTGTGGATTGTAATCCCGTAATGTATGTAGGAACTCAGTCCTTTTGTAATAACGCTTTAGACATCGGTACTTCACTGTCTGTTAGCTCTACTGCTTGGCCAGTGCCCGAAGGGAAAGGATGGTACTGGCTGTGCAATGATACAGCTCGAAAGGTTTTACATAAAAATTGGAAGGGAACCTGCACCTTGGGAGCAGTAGTGCCTAATATGACAGTACATGATTCGTTCTCACAAGGATACTTAAACACAAATCCTATAATAGAGAGGCCTACTGCATTCCATAGTTTTGCTCGATGGTTTGTCCCTTGGTTAAGAGTGAGTAGAGAAATTAGAAAACAGAACAATAACAATTGATGCATTGAAAGCCCAACAAGAGGAAATATCTAGCCTCTCACAAGTGGTGTTACAAAATAGAATAACTTTGGATTTGCTGTTAGCTGATCGAGGGGGAGTATGTACAGTTATAAATACTAATTGTTGCGTATACGTGGACCAAAGTGGAAGAGTTTCCACCGACTTAGAGGAAATACGGAAACAAACCAAGGTATTACATGAAGTAAGTGAGGATGATGTGTCTTAAGATTTTGGAAATGTTTGGACAACTCTAACTTCCTGGTTACCTAATGTACAATGGTTAAAACAGGTGTTAGTTGCCATAGTTTTGTTGACTGTTTTAATAATACTTATGTGTGTTCTGTTCAAATGCGTATTCTATTGTACTTTTAAAAAATAAAATAGCAAAAGAATTTGCTTGTATCAAGAAAAGGGGGGAATGATGTGAATAAGCTGTAAATAATATGGTCAAGTTTGTATTCATAAACAATATTCATTTTAATGCATAAATAAGCTTGTAATTGTATAGCGACAAAGGAGTTAAAATGTCTGAAAGATCATATAGACTGTTCTGACAAGGAAGTTGCAAATCTCTGCAAGGAGAGCTGTCCTCCTTATCTGCAAAGCAAGCTGCCCTACCAAGGAGATAATGGGACAGCTGGATGTCCCTGAGTAAAACTACAAGGGGTATTGTAAAAACCCTGGGAAAGATTTCTACAAGTCTGCCAACTCATCACTTTTGAAACACAGCAAAGCATATGCTTCAAAGTGATGTAGTGTGAATGAACTTTAGAATAGAATTAAAGAATAAACATTATGTTTGTTAGCCACTGTAACAATTGTAGATATCATGTACCGCCACATGTTACTCATCTACCTGTGGTGTCTGTTCTGTTATCCTTTGTTAGACATCCGCCTATCTGCTGACCTCCTGTGTTAAAACTTTAGCGGAACACTTCAGCAGGAGAGGACAGATAAGGGTAAAAGAAATAATTAAGCAAGAAAAGCAGATGGCCAGCAAGGGCATAAATTACCTCAGACTGATAAGAACACTGCAAATGAGCAAAAGGTGAAAAGTACACCATGAGGAAGACCTACAGCCTTCCTCCCATAGACCACTACCCACATTCTAAAGACCCCGGCCCACAATTTTTGGAAGAATCTGCGCAAGCGTGAAAGACTGATAAGCTAATTAGCATACGAAGCGAGGGTAGGCGGGTTCAGGTAATGAATATGTATAGGCGTTAATGGAATATTCATTGTTTCATTATATAAATATAAGATGGTCTGCCCCTCTGGGTGTGTACGATTGGTGGAAGGATCCCCCGTACGCCCGGCGCCGACAATAAAGAATACTTAATCACTAAGAAATTCTGAAGACGTTCTTTGAAACAGAATAACGGGGATTATATTTTCTTATTTCTGTAGTTTGCAAGAGCCTATTATGAATAGCAAGTAAATACAATGACGGTTAGACCACCAAACACAAGACAGTGGAAATGGAGCAGTCTGTCTGAATGGCTGTAAGCTGTTTCCTCTGCACACTCTACTTCCTCAATTTGTTATGTACATTTATAGCAGAGCAATGTTTTCCCTAATACATGTTTCTTGAGGGTTTGTTCTTTTTTTCCCCTGCTCATCCCTTCCCCTCTTCCAGTCTTACACAGAGGGTTTGTTTTTTTTCTTTGGTCATCCAGCTCTTAGTGATTAGAAGTACTTGGCTTGTTGTAAAGGGCATGTAGCTAATTTGCTTCGTGAACTACAATAAATTGTCCTTTGTCAAACTGAAATAATGGATTTTAAAATTATCATGGCTGGGTATTGATATACTGAATGCGGCATTGATATACTGAAATACATTCATTACCTGAATAGGTTATCTTTTTGCCATATATTTAAACTACAGTATCACTTGCATTTAGGTTGTTATGATTCAAAGTTCTCTGCTCGTGCTCTTGCTGTCTGTGTGAAATTAGCTTTTCCTTTTTAACATAATTTATCAAAAAAGTCATAAGTACCAGTGCTTCTATTTTGTTAGAAAATTTATTCATAAGACTCTATTATAAACTCACATTAATGTTCCCTTCGCTCCCAGTATCTACTACCTCCTTAAAGCCAAAATTACTTGCTAGATTTCCTATGATCATCTTAATGTCTAAAAATAATAAAATTAAGGAAATATGTGTATAGTACTTAAATTCAGACATTAGTTCACATGTACTAACAAGAATCTCAGAGTTTGAGTAGTAAAACAGACTTTGGTAGCTTTAAGTAATTTGTTCCCTGTGATTGAATAACACTCTACAGAAATAAATCACTGTAATATCTGACATTCTAAATGGTTATTGAATGACTTACAAGTACAATTGGAAGAATATGGAAACCATATTTTCATAGGAGTGTTTGAAATTTGCACCAACTTCCAATTTTTCATGCCCTTTCGTTTTGCGCATTTTTAGCTTTTCAGCAGTTCAGCTTTTGAGTAGACAGATTGAGCTAAGAACAAATTTTTAAAGTATATTGCAGGATGCTCGTGGAGAAGTAATGTACATTAATAGTCTCAATTTTTTCATCTGACTCCTGATTGTGATTAAGGACAATCATATGCAAGAAGTAATAATGCTTATAAGCAGTTTATTATATTTTGCAATTAATACCAAGAATTATTAAAGAAGCAAACCCTGATGGCAGACTGCAGAAGGTAGTGAACAGCTTGTTCACCTTTTAAAAACTGGCAGGGCTTTTCTGAAGCAGTTGTGTGTTACTTGGTTCGTAGGATACAGTGTTAGAAATTACAAAAAAAAATAATGTGTGTTGGACAGCTTTGAGTTAAGGCTTCAGTTCTGCAAGGATGACTAGAGTTTGATACAGGTATAATTACGGCAGCTGTTGAGGTTTTGACCCAGGAAATTTCTTAGAAACACTGCAACTTCATATTTGTAAAAAATACAGGAATTGCAGGTAAACCCATATTCTCCTTCTTGGTTTCTAGTTTTCTTACAAGTCAGGGATGCTCTCGCTGATGGGATGTAGGGAACTCCCTGAAATTTCAGAATTTTAAAAAATCTAGCAATAATTGTTCTGTAAATGAGAAATGCCATCAAATGAAGCATGTGGGCTTAAATCCAGTGACTAGGATTTAAGTCAGAGATACTTGTATAATTGACCCAAGTTTCCCTAAGATGTGCGTACAGAAGGAATAATACAATTCAGATAAGCACACGTAAGATAATTTATCTAACTTGAGTAGAAACCAGAGAATTAGCAGGACTGGAAATCAGCAGCTGCAGTGCAGGGCACAATTAAGGTGTTGCCAACCTGTGCTGGATCCTGCTTAGTCGTTCCCTGCCCAGGAAGCTAAAAGCCAGTGTGTGTACGCTTCCCTGTGCTGTGGTGGTGATTTATTTCTGCTGGCACTTTCTGTGGCCCTATCTTTTTATACTGGTGTACCATAGAGCATACATAGTAGCTTTGTTTGAAGGAAGGAGGTTGGGTCACTTTCAATTATAGTAATAAAATAACAAAAATTAACCTATTGTAAAACAGGGTAATACTGGGAAATGTAGGAAAAGTAAGAATTTGTAACAAAAGTAATAAAAATTCTGAATTGTACTCTGTTTATTCCAAGATCTAGGTATGCATATTTCATGTTCCATTAAGAAGATTGTGGAAGCAAAATAACTAGTATTTTTTAAATGCTTATTTAACTTCCTGTATATCCACTAACGTTGCATATTTTTAGTAGCTTATGTATTTGTATATTATGATTAAGTAGATTATATATTTGTGCATTATAGTGGCATTGTACAAAGCAGTGGAATTTTAAAATAAACAAAAATAACAGTTTCTACATTGAATTATTATTTACCATTATTTCTTCCCTGCTTTCCAAACACTTCTAGAACAAGTAGCAAAACATACTTATCCCCACAGGAGTCTAGCAAACTTAGAATTAAATACGTAAATGCTAACACAGAATTCTCAGCTAAGTAAATATAATGAGGCTTCAGTCTTGCATCCCATATGTTAACCATCTTGCAATATTAAAGGTCTTTGGGTAGCAAAGAGCATATTTTGTTCATTTGACTTGGAAAAAATAATTTTGCCTCTTTTTGTTTGGTTTTTTTTTTTTTTTTTTTTAAGGTGATGATATAATTCCTGCAGTTCTGAACCTTGCCTTTTACTTTCCCTCTAATTTGGAAAGCATTGCAGGAAAGGTGGTATTGACCTTTTGATAGTCGATGGACAGCAAAGATAATTTTTTTCCATTGTAGTAAACAATTGGAACAGATTTGCTACATTTCTAAAGTAGAGGCTTCTGTTGCAAGCAAATATATCATGAAAAATTTGGAGTTTGGATTTGTCTTCTGAATAAGGGCTGGTAAAGATTTTGTGATTGCTAGAACATTGTGTATATTTGTACTATATAAAAAAAAGGAGTACAAGGGAAATACTTTGCATTTTAAATAAATGCAGTTGTTTGTGTGAAATTAATGGAAGTTTCCACTGATGTTTTATGAAAATGTATTTTATTTCATCCTTGGATTTCAGCAAAAGTCGTAGTAGAGATATTGGGGGTGGGGGTGAAGGGGGGCATAGCATTAACCATTCGAATAGGAGTAAGGATGTGTTTTTATACATTTCGAAAGCAGACGTCAGAATGCTGGAAATTCAGTCCTCTGAAAATGAAAAATTAATCGTCACAGAAATGTATCTCAGCTTAGAGAAAATCCCTCTTCTGGGTGGAAGTCAGCACCATGACTCAGCTACTGCTCTTTTCTGATAAAATGTATGTGGGTGGTTACGCTGCAGTAATCTCTGTAGCCTTCCCTTCTGTTAGTGCCTACAGACATTTTTCTTACACCCACGCGTGTTCTCTGGTTCCATACAGAAGATTAATAGGTTTTTTTGACACTGTGAAGATGTATATAGGACATTCTTTTCTCTCTGTGTACAAGAAATGTATGTTTATTGTTTTAAAGCACATTTGTAGAGTAAAGCAGAATTAGTCAGAAAGGTGGAAAAATGTAGAAATAAAACAGTTGAATCTCTAATGCAAGCAGTGGGACATCTCTCTATCCTCTATAAACAATAGGAATTTATCAGATTTCTAGGGTCAAGTGTATCTGTATTTTTTCAGTGGAGATTTCTCTTTTTATTTAGAAGAAATCAGTAGAACAAAATTTAAACTTATTTTTTCATGCTAAGTACATTACAATACCTTAAGAGCTTTCAGATGTTTTACTGAAAATATTTTTCTTTAAAAAGCCAAAAGTGATGGATAATTCTGAATTTTCAGAAGGTGAGAAGCAGAGAACTGAGAAAGATTAGGATTGCTTTTGTTTTTTTGGGAAGACATAGTGATTGTTACACACTGTCCAGGCTCTGAATTGCTGTGTCATTCTAAATGAAGAGAAAAAATGTGTATTTCTTGTATTACATAGTATGGAAGCTACTATTTCCTATTGAATTGATTCTTGGTTTTATGTTCTAATTTTGAGGTTTTCTTAAAGAAAGGTATGTATTACTTCAGTACGGCAGCTATTACTTCTTGTTGAATTGATTCTTGGTTTTCTGTTCTAGTATTTGGGGTTTTTAAAGTTTAGAACTAATTATATGACAGTTCATATATAGATAGAATGGCAAAAATTGAAATTACTTACTGACTTGGTGTCCCGCTGTTTGTAAATCACTGAGGATTTGTGTTTGTGCACTTGTTCTCATCCTTTCAGAGTCTTCTGGGGGATATATTGCCATGGTACATGTACCACAACTTTGCCATATAAGTCTAACCTTGCAAATCTTGTGGTTTTTTCTAATGAGTATTAGCATTTTGACAGGAAGAATTACCCATGTGAAAGTTAAATGCCTAAGTCAAATATCACTGATGAAATCTTTTAGGCAAGTTCAATACAAACTCTGGAAAAGTGATGTTCAGCCAAAGTCTGAATTTTCTGCTTTATAGGAAACATATATGCAGTATGTCAGATAACTGTTGATCAGCTTTTCTTAATGGTCCTGTTTGAAGTTGTAGGCACGCTTAGAAGATTAAACTGAGGCTACATTTTTTGGTTTACAAATTTTCTAATACTTGATCAGTTATTGCTTTTATAAAAAATCCCCTTCTCACTACACTCACTAGACAGCATTTTTTTAACTATTAAAACTTTGTTTCTTCATTGAATTCTTGTGAATTATGAGGGTACTTGTAATGTATTGAAAATACCTTGGTGGTGTTGACATTTTATACAGTGTTTTGTAGAAATTAGGCATGTAGGCAAAGATCTTAATTTTCAGTGTGATGTTAATCTGATAGGCTTTACATTTAATTTTTTTAAATACTTGGGAATATGTTTTGGGAAGTTTAGAATGAGATCCTGAAAGACTTAGAGGATTATAGCTTTAGTTTTTCTGTAAAAGTTTTTAAATGTTATCTAACAAATTATTCTCGCTCTTTTTTTAATGAGCTTTCTTGACAAAACAGAGAAAATTCCCCATGCTTCATACCCTTTTCTAATTTCAGTAATTAATCAGTTGGATCGGAGCTGATTTTAAAATAGTTTTCCCCATTTGATAGCTCTTAGGAAATGTTTTTGGTACAGTAAGATGTTGAAGTATGAAAGAATTGGCCAGCATATTTGTAAGTAACCTTGATTCCAGATAAATTTTCTCTGGGAAATTATTCAGACAGGTTCTGCTGACTGGTAAGACGATGCTTTTGATTTCTGGGTCCCTTTTAGATACACAGGTGGCAGCAGGCAGATAGTTTTAGTGAATGTTTTATTGCAACCAGAAAAAGTAGTATTTTAGATTTAGTTGTCAGTAGCAGCAAAAATATTGAGGTATGGGTTGCAGAGAGTAATTTTGGATTGAATGATAACAGATTTATTTAATTTTTGTTTAGAAAGGCAGGCATTAAGAAATTCCCTGTTGTTTGCTGATTGAAAATCATGAAGATGTGAACTTCTAGACTTCTTTCAATTCTTGCAGTGTATCTTCTAGTTTTGCCCTTGTATTTTCTTTGTATTTTTTTCATATTTAGTCATTTTATGTTTTTTTTTTACTTTTCTAAGTGGCATCCAGGTTTTTGTTTTGTTAAGATTATCTTGCTGAGTAAACCAAGTTTTCTGCTAATTTTTTTATAGGACTTTACATTTAAAATGTGTATTTAAAATTTCAAGGTTTGGTTTTATGCTTTTGAAACGCTGCAATGAGAGAACTCTTCTGTGATGTATCACCCACTGCACTGCATCTGGTATCAGTATGTCAAAGTTTATTATATAATCAAGCTATATTATGGGTATTTCCATTGATGGGATGTCTTTTGAAAAAAAATGTTCTTATTTAAAATACATTTACTATTTGCAAAAAAAAGAATCTCTACCACAGTGTTGAGTAACAGGCTATTTTATCTGAGTCAAAATGATTTCTCTAAGGTGACTTTCATATTTAAGTTGTTGAATTGAAAGGATGAAAAACTTAATAACAAAAATATCAAGGATTTAAGTTTTACTTAAGATTCTGTTTGCTCGTACATCTTGCATATTCTTTGGAAATTTCTGCAGGTAAAATGTGCAAATGTAGTCTTTTCAGATTATTTTTTTTATTGTAATAAAACAACATTTTGGGAATTACTCTCTTTTGGGTAATTCTATACTATATCTAATAGTGCCAGATAGTGACCTCAGGAGCACTCTCAAAATCTCTAGGAAGAAGAACTCATCTATAAATTAGACAAAATCTTATCTAGTGGCTTTAAATCCTATGAGTAATAAAGACAATTTGTTGAATGTTCTTTTCTGATTAATTTGTGTTCCTATAAAGAAGCTTTCTACTTCAACTGAACCATTTATTTCAGCACTGCAGATTAGGTTTGTTAGAGGAAAAATTCAAATTTATACCATTAACATTAAGAGAACAGTAAAACACCTCAGCACTAAGACTTCAACCAGTATTTGATGACTCGCCATATAGAACTATCTAAGATGTGACACTTTATTATTACAAGTAATACAATGTGATACCTGTCAGGAAGTGATGTTTTTATTATTTTTATTCTGTTAAAAATATTTTTATATATATGAATGATATAATGTAATAGTCTGTACATTTTGACAGCTTTGTATCCTGCTCCCTTTGTCCCTAACATCTGTAACATATGTGCCCGTTAAATGGTGATATGTTTGAGCGTTGCCTGGTCACACACATTCTATAGCTTCCACATCTATTGCCCTTCAGTGGTACCACTGTGGCTGTGCTGGCAGCAGTGCTGCTAAATGATTTCAATCTACATCTGCAAAAGAAGTGAGCCAGGAAGGACTTCCAAAGCCAACATCATTAGGTTATGCTTGGCCAACGTACTACTGGGTAGTACGTAACATGATTTTAAAAATTATTTAACAGAGAGTAGAAGTACAGAAGTAGAACAGATAAAATTAAAGCATTTTTAGCTGTACTTTCTGCAGTGTTTAACTCGTCTATGACAACTATTATCTGCTAGCAATGACTGAGTGGATGTTATAGCTTGTAAGTGTTACTGGCTGCAACAGTCAGTAAGGTGAGCTAGGTATTTCAGACTGTGACCATCTACAGTTAAGGGTGATAGCTTAGTGTTTCCTCTGTGAAGTATCAAAAAGTGCAACGTTTAGAGGGATTTTTGAAAAAGACATGGCTTTAAACAGAAAATGCATGTGATGTCCTGGTTGTAGAGTTCATGCAAATTCTTCAATAATTCCCTTTTGTAATCTCAACCTGAGCGTATTGAGATTCAGCGTCCAGTTCAGCAGTCAGGGCTCTGTAATTTGCATTTTGCTTCTCTCTCAACTCTTGATAAATATCTCTTGGATCTGTTTTGTGTTTTGATTCCGTTTTCTTTTTTGGCAGAGAGCACTTTAACCAGATAACACTGTTGGCTCAGGTCAGTTTCCTACAGCATGCCTGACAACTTTTATCTTTCACTGTTGATGCTTATTTAGTAGTAGATGTTGTATTTTTGCACTTTTTTTTTACAGGCATTTTGTCTTTTCTCACAGGAGCTGTGCTCTTTTTGGGGCTTCTGTTGTTCTAAAGGTGATTCTTTGGAAAACACTAAAGCTAGAATCCCATGCAGGCTACAATTATATAGGTGAAAAAGAGGAAAAATATGAGAGTGCTTATTTTTGCATGGATTAAAAAGCATAATGAAGATAGTAACATTTTTTCTCTTTTGGAAGAAATAGATTGTAAATGTCTATCAGTCTCTTCAAAGCCGTAGCAAATGTGAAATTTTATTACTAAAATTTTTATTTCAAAAAGCATATTTGTCTCTTTTTAGGAAGGAGATGGTGATATCATAGACCCTGGAACTGTAATATGCTAATGTGTAGATATATTGGCAATTATAAGACTAAATCAATAGGCAATTTATACATAATTAAAAGTACTGTTGCTTATTTCTGTAAGGTCTATCATTGAACCTGAGTGACTTCAGAGTCTCATCTAAAAAAAATGAATTATTTAATTTCATAATTTGCAATCTTAAACAGAAGATACTAGTTGTTATATACGTACAGGGAACTTCTGTGAATAGGTTATCTCAAGAATCTATAGGAAACCAGAAAACACAATTTAGATTTAAAAGTCCTAGCTTTGTCCATTCAGACAGCTCACATGTGGGGGAAATGGGAAAATCTGTTTTATTAGCTCATACTATGACAAAGAGCCTCGTTGTTTTGTCAAAGCACTGCTCAGTAAAAATGATCCATAGCTCTGTGTTCAGCAAGTAAGCTGCCTTCTGTTGAAGTGGCATGTTCCCCCTGAATAATTTTTAATTTTCCTGGTAGTAGTTGGCACTTTGAGATAGGTCTGTTGCACCTTTTTTAAAGAATAGCAGTGATCAAGTAGCTATAGATGTGATTTTTTTTCTGAAGGTACGTTATAATTACGGGTTTTTTTCTTTATTCTTTAAGAGTTAGTAGATAGACCAAAGGGAGACTGTTTGCTTCTGGGTACATAGGAAATCACAGCTAATCAGTGGAGGTCGTGTCATGAAGAGACTGAAATTTTTTTTCTGAGGGAGGTCATAGTTCATTTGCAAGAAGCTCTGTCTTGAGAAGCTGTTGGTGCAAGAGGAAGATAGGTTCTTTTTTTCAGTACTGTAAGGCTAGAGAGGTGATGTAGCAAACTACTACTACACAACTACAGGTTTAAAATTGAATTTTAGTCTCATAACTTCTTTCCATACTTCTTCCTGGTAGTAACAATTATTTACTTTAACAAAATGCCTTGCAAAATGCATGTCAAAATAAAAGCTTCCAATGTTTGTGTTCAGGAGGATTTACAGTACATAAAATGTTATTTTTTTTTTTCTTAGACCATTTACAAACTATATTCACAATAGAACAGTTGAGCAAAGTTAGGTTAGTAAAATACTAAGCATTGTTGAGAGGCACTGAAATACTGTTGACTTAATAAAACTTTTTCCCCCTCCGCTAGTTGCAAGCTGGGCAGTGTAGAGAAGTGTTGCTTCAGACTCTAAAGACAGTATCTTCACTCTGTAGCTCTCCCATTGTGATTATGTCTTGGTTTATCTCAGTAGCTCATATTCCCTTTGGGCTCCGTAAAAGGCAATGCAAAGTTTATCTAAACCAAGCAAGTTTCGTGCATTGACCTATATAACATATGCAAGACTCTCAGCAACCTTCCAGTCTGTTTGTTTAGGAGTTTGGATCAAATATTAGGTTGTCTGCTTTAAATTTAGGTTGTCTGACATCTTTAAATTTCTTCCTGCACTGTTAGAATACATGAAGATGTGTAGAGGAGATTATTACGTAAAGGATGGTGTTTTAAGAACAACTACCAATAAATGCCTGTGTTTATGTCTAAAAATCAGACAATGGTTTCTTCTGATCATAGTAAGGTTACTGCAGAGTAGGTCTGCAAAGAAAGCAAGGCAGCAAAATTACATCCACTTTTGAAACAATTTATGATATAGTTTCTTGTGTAGTGACATATGTTGGAATATTTCCTTTAATCCAATACTTTTCCTTATGTAAGCTATATATGTATATACTTCAAATGCTACTGTAGACTGTCACAAAGGCTCTAAATGCATAAAAAAAAATTAGTGGCTTGGACAAAAAAAAAGACTCATCTGATATTTGGTCTAAAAACAACATCTTAAATTTGATTGCTTTATTAATTAAATGAACCATTCCACTTAAAAAGGTAGTCTGTACAGGTACAGAAGTCATCCTGAAGGCTTAATTGTGCATTGATGTCTTACTGTGCGTGTGTGTGTGACTTAAAGGGATGATATCACAACTTCATTAGATGATTGCTTAGTAGCTCTTCTGGCAACAAACCTGTGAAATGTAACATACCCCTAAACACTCACAATAGCCCTGAAATCATAACGATCTGTTATTTTATGAAATGAGTGCATTCAAGACAGTAAAAGTAGAAATTTGTGATTCTCTTTTAGTTTTCAAGCTTTACTAGACTAGCTTGTTTTTTGCACTAGCCAAGATACAATATATTAATTATTTTTTCAGAAGACAGTTTTTGACAGCTAAATTTGCTTGTAGTGCCAGAAGGTTGTTCTTGCCTTTCTTTACTGCTTGTTCTCCTAATTAACATCAGCATTTGATTGATAATGTACTTAATAATGTTCAGGATAATCAAAGGCAGGTTTTGATGAGATGGGTGTGATTGTTTCCAAATCTGCTTGTCTGTTACTGCTCACACCACATATAATTGTATGTAATATCAGTTTCTGCCTCTGTTTACTATGTGTGTGCTAATATATTAGAGGAAAAGTATATATACTTTTTTGTATATATATACAAAAGTTAAAACTTATGTTTTGGCAATGATTCAAGAAATAAAGCCCAATGAAAATTAACACAGATGGAACTTGTACTAATGTTATGTATAGTGTTATGTATAAATTAATAACACAAATACTATGTATTTTATTTGTGGTTGGATTGTTTTGTTTTTAAATGTATTTATTTATACAAGTAGATAATGGGCATCCATAGATGTTCTCATATGTGTGGAATGAGGATTGAAACAGAGACGGGTCAGCTGAGTAGTTGCTAATGAAGCCATTAGAACAGACCAGTTAATCTGGAATGCTTCTCAAGCAAATGGTAACTGATTTTTGAAGACCAAATTACAAAGATCAGCTGACTATTTCATTACTCAAATGTATTTTTTTACTGCTGATTCTGTACTTGCAAAAAATATTCCTCAAATAATGTGTATCTCTAAAGACAGCGGGAAAAGAATATTTCAGGCAACAAATAGAAAATGAGATATAAAAATATTGAGTACAATCATTCTGTACTTGAGAGAGAATAAAGTTTTTCAATATATTATTTTAGCAAAGTAGTAAACTCTAATGTGTACGAATAGATTATTGCAGAAGTTTACCTTTTTTTTTCATCTCCACCAATTTTGGTCTCAAACCCCATGAACTGAGGAAAGATTATTCACATTACAAACTGTCAGTGATGTTCTGCTTGAGAAAATATGTCTTATTACCAGTAAATATGTTTCGGTAGGTTGCAGTTCTACACAAAGTTGGAAGAAACAGCTGGCATTTGCTACAAGGGATTTAAGAGCATTTTAAATGTACATGAAAGAGTCTTCATAGTCTTGAATTTAAATGGTTGCCTTTGAAATTGAGATTGTGGAAGAATTTAAAATGGGTTGCAAAATCTAAGTTCGTCTATGCATGGAAGAACAGGCTGCATTTGCTTGCTCGTGTTGTTTACGTGGGATATAGAGCTGCTGACTGCTTTGATTGCTCACAAATTCAATTTTTCCAGGACAGTAAAGTGAATACTAAGAAATCTCACTCTCTCTTCTTCCTGAAAAGAGGAGAGATGCTGTTAACTTGGAGAACCATCTACTGATACAGAATAAGATTTTCAAAAAGCTTGAGAAATGCTTTTGTCTTGGTCAGCTAGGCAGCACCCAAATGCCTTGAGAGAAAAAAGTGAGAGGTTACCAATGCTGTGGGACACTGTAGTTCAAACACAAGTCACAGGTTGAGCACCAAAGGAGAAGACAAGGCAAAAATCTTTCTTCTTCAGCATTCAAAAAGAAAATCCATGTTTCTACTGTAAATATTGTTTGAAAAGATAATATCTTGCTGGCTGCCTCAAAATGATAGAATTGTGAAAGCAAAGTTTATGAAAGAGAAGCTGCTTGCAACTTTTAATCTGCAGTTTGGTTGAGTATCTCAGCATTATTTCATCGTGTCTTTAGCACATTTTGTTTTTAATAATTATACCAGTCTCTAAATCAATCAGAATTAACAGAAATAGAATTTCTCTTGCTTGTAAACTCATATGAGGTATTTTATTAACTTTTAAAAAACTTTTAAAATTTTTATCTTCACAAGTGTACTTTTTTCTCCAGTAGGATTACATGAGGGCAATTAAGGGTTTTTTTTGCAGGGAGAGGGGAAAAAGTGGAGAGGTCTGTTAATAGAACAGAATAATCCAACAGTGGAAAGTGAAACTTTCAAAGTTTGCTTTCTAGCATATAAACACTATATGCTTATTAAAAAAGATTGTTACTTGGTTTCCCAAACTATCAAGAAGAATAGGACCTGAAAGAGTATCACCGCTTGAAAATTAAGCCTCGTGCAATAAGTTGGTGATGGTAAAACTGGTACTTATTTTTCAGAGCAGAAGATATTATCTTAATAAATTCTTTCAAATAAAAATTTTTGATAGCTATGTGCAATGACTGAACATATATGGAATCATTTGACATGGATGTAGATTTCAGATGGTGACATCTTGTATTCTTACTACGTTGTTTTGTTCTGTAGAGTTCATTGATAACCTGGGGCATTAGAACAAGACAAGCATGTAGGAATACAAAGCCAGAATGCTTTCAGCAATATGGTCAAGGGTTTAGGACATGGTTGTCATTCTTCAAAAAGGTATAGGATAGCTTAAATATTGGTTAAGATTCACTTTTGTTACCATGTGAGACTGAATCAAGGCCAGGTGGACCTTTGGCATGACCCAGCCTGTGTGTTCTTTTCAATATTCATTCTTCTTTGCGGATCTTAACTTTTTCATCGTTTAATCTTTAGTGAATATTTCAGTGCATTTTTTAATGTCCTCACATTTTTATCTTTTAGTAATGTTGTAATATTTTAGTGGTTGACAGAAAGCTTATTAATGTTTAAATGGCTAAATGACAGGAAAAGGCTTTTTTGCATTTAGAGACGTTGAATCAACAGTGCTCTTTTTATAAACAAAGAAATACTGCATTTAATTTGATGTGACTTCTAGCATTTTGCATCCAGATCCTTGTCTTTATTCCCAATGAAAGAGGGAAATAAAAATGGTGCATTAGTAATTTTAATGTTTTAGGTTGAATTTCTTCCTTTTCTTTATTCTGCTTAAGATTGCTTGATTATGTGTGTTTATTTGGAGTTTTTTCCTCCCCAAGACATTGTTTCAACACAATTCTGTGGGATGAGGTTTGTGTGTGTACTTTTAAGGAAGTGACAAGATAACATAAGTTCTGAAAGCTTTCTGTGCGAAGTAACAAAAAGCCGATGTTGGTGCTGCAAAAACATTTCATGAGAACCTGACTACCATAAGTTGCCTTTCCAGCAACAACATAAAATGCTGCCAGTTTCTTCAGGCGTTGTGATTTATCGCATCTAACTTGGCATGATAGGTCATCTTTGATCAGATTCCAGTTCTCAGAGCTAGGTGTGCTCTAACCAGGAACCTTCATATTCTAGGGTGACTGGAAGTGGATCTCAAATCCTGCAACCCGTGTCAGTTTTGCTTCTTTGAGTTCTCAGGTTCTCTAAGGAAATGATCTGCTGCTTTTTTGCTAACTGTGCCTCCAGAATCTTGTTCCTTACAGTGCCCAGCAAAACATCCCTAGGTTTTCTTTAGGTTTAAGATCAAGTAGCATTACTGTGACCTGAAATGACTTTACATGGTGTGCTAAAAGGTGCTTATCTATCTGGAGAAGCTGAAGTTGGTTCCTCTACCAATAAAATCCATAGAGACTGGGGGTACTTAGGGATGTCTGTTGAGAATTTCTTGAATAACACTGTTAAATGGTTTATCCCAGCTATACTGCTGCTAAAATAATGAATTGACTGAGCATGTTTTGGAGAATGTGTGTCAGTGCATTAATGCATATAAGGCCACACGCAATTCCTTTGCTCTTCTCGTAGTGGTACATGTGATCCTATGTGTACTTTGTTGTCACTGCCATATTGTTCATATGTCCAAAGTCAGAGGATGTTTAATACATTAACTGACTCATTATAAGCTAGTAATTTAGAAACGTGCAAGATTTTACATATCTCTACAAAAGGGAAGAAGGTACTTCAGAAGAATAACCTGGCCTCTGATCAACTCTTTTTTTCCCCCTGCTACTTATTTAATTAATGGCTGTGGGATTCATGGAGTCATCTTAATAATGTGTGTAGTAGGTGGAAGTTAGGTACTTTTGTCAGTGATTGCACTTGATAACAGGCTTGGACAAAACAAAAATGTATCTCCAGCTATGATAATTATGTCAGTGTTGCTAAGTCCTAGTTCTTTTCTACAAATACTATGCTTTGCTTTCCTACAATATAACCAAACCACTGCAGATTTTGCTTTATGTTGGATTTACTCTGGTATGAATAAATCTGTTCTGTCTTCTATGGTATGTTTACTATGTTCACTTTTCTATTAAAGTGACAAAACAGGACGTGGACAGCAGACTTCAGTGCTGACAAATAAGATTAATTCTGAACGATGCAAAAGACAGAATTTAGGCAATTATAAACTATGCAGATACTTTCAACTCTATGCATTATTGTAAGGCAGTAGAAATTATTCACCTCTAAAGAATGAGTTGTATAAGGTAGGCTGTCCATTAGTCTGTAACAGGGTTTTTTTTCTTGGTGTATTTAAAGTATTGTGGTACTGACACAATATGACTTTGATAATCCCTCCTGCTACACTATTTCCTATGCCTCTTGTCAGTGAGCTGCAAAAAAGTTTAGATTTGAAAAATCAGCAATTTCAAATTTATTTTAGTAAATACACTAAGTAAGATTATTATGTCTTAAATGATTACTAAATGCCCATAGATTTTTTTACTAGTCACCATTCTGAAATCAGGAAATACAGACCTCAGTAGGAGATTTGCATGGGCTTTTTGAAATGTCGTTCAGGGGATTGCTTGAACATGTGCCTTTCTTTGAAACGCAATCAAGGCTTTGTATTTTTGAGAGAAATCATCTGACTCGTGATGATGCTGGACAAATAAAAGTCTCTTGCAGGCTGGGAGCATGAAGGTCACGTGATAATTATTGCATGTTTTTTCTAGAGTTTATAATAGAGAAGTATATCTGCTGTTGCATGTTCATCTGAAAATAGAGTACAAACTATGATTTTTGAGCTGTTTTAGCTGATCTAGATTGCCACTGTGCTTATCCAGAGCTAAGGATGTTCCAGAACTAGTATTTCAAGTTATTCTCTCAGAGGATATTTATTGGTTTTAAAGTGATTTTCTCTGGTGAAATATCAGGTCCTCATATATTAAATGCTTTTGCAAAGAGGACAAAATTTGCCACTTCTAAAATATGCTGATTTTTTACAAGCCTTAAATGCATTTGTATGTTAATGACTTCACTGATAATCTGTGAAGCACATCTAATCTGAAAATTGCTAAAGCTGCCTAAATGTTCAGTTCTGTGTGGATAGCTGTGTATGTATCATGTGTACTTGATGAGTATTAGATTGTGTGCTTAGATTCTTTAGTCCTGAAAGTCATTTAAGCTACATGAAACTGAAGCTATAAAAGTCTTGCTCAGAATGAACTGATGTTGATTTGGGGCATTATTTACTTACCTCCTTAGACTCATGGAAGCAAAAAGGGTGAAACTTTGGCATTGAGCTTTCCACATCAGCAGGCTATGTCGTAAGATTTTGCCAATAACAGGCTTGTACTTCTCCAGTTGAGAATTTGCAAAATTAGAAGTCGAGACACAACTGTAACTGTTATGCTAAACTATGCCATGTTTGTAGATATAAGTGCTTTCAGAAATCAGTATTTAGATACCAATGTTTAAAGCATTGTAGAATGTGTTATGAAAGGAAAATATATAAGAATTTTGGTTCTCTGCCTCTGTGTTTTTCATCCTGTATTGCTGTGTATTAGGGACTGGTGCTGTCTGAGGCAGTCCTCTGCATTACAACTATTAGTTCTTGACCATAGTAGCAAACAGCAAGATGGAAGCAGGGGGGGAAAAGGATTTGTACGTGTTGGTGTTACTGGTGGGGGAGAAAGGGCCTGTAGGACTGAAAGAAAACACAGCTGCAGAAGCTACAATGGCCATGAAGCTGAGGAATGGTTTTATGTTGGGTTTTTTTGTTGTGTTTTTTTTTTTTAATTTGATTTTGCCTATTAGGCAAAAAGTCTTGATCCAAATTCAGTTTGTTATATTATTTTTTCCATCTATCCTGTACATTTATAAATTTCTCAAAATCTATTAAAGTTGCAGCAGACAAGTAAAACTAAATTGCCTTTTTAGTATGTGCCATTCTCCACTTCAGGAAGGAAATCAAATGAGTAAACAGCAGACCTGCAAATAAACTTGGATGATTTCAGCATAAGTTCTGTTTACATGACAGGAGCTGTATGCACACACAGACAGAAAAGTAGGAAACTAGTGTTTGAATGACCATCTCAAGGTACCTAAAACACTGATGGTCACATCTGCCATTGGAATTTCTAAAGAAAAATATCAGTCCAGCTAGTGCAAAAATGAGCCATAGCATTGACAAAATCTTGTTGTTAAAATACAGAACAAGAATATATGCGAGAAGTGGCAATTGTTATATTTGAATATAAAAATTATATATATTTATATAAGAATTCCTTATTCTTATGAAAGGGCAGGTTATAGCTCCGACAGTGTCTGTGGAAAAAATGAAATACAGTCTGTGCCATTTACAACTCTGTTGATAAGAACTGAGCTCAGGAGGGGGAAAAAAATCCTCCATATCTGTAACTGCCCAACTGCTTAAATGAGTAGTATTGTTTTATCTCCTTCATATACAAATTGCTTACTCAGTTGCAGCTGCTTGAGTTGAATGGTGGCAGAGCTTTCTCTAATATACAGGAGACTATATATTTATATATATATCAGATATTTAGAGTTGTGTTGAGTAAATGCTTGGTATATTTCCCCTTCTAGTTGAAAAATGGGTTCATGGCAAAAGGAATGTGAGCTATGGTCTCAGCAGTTTATTTCTTGACATGGCTGTATGTTAAAAAAATTTAAAGAAATGGTATTGAAAATACTCTGTCTTTAAAAGTAGGAAAAGCCTCTAGTTTATACAGTCATCTACCTAAACTGTTAATGAGAATTGGCTCCAGCATATAGTTATTCTACTGAAATATATTTTCTGTTTTCAGCTATGGTGTATCTGCATAAGTTACATGGTCTAATTAATGAGAAATGATTAAAATAATACCAAGTGCGTGTCGGAATGGTCTGATACTGACAGGAAATTTTCAGCTGTGTTTGATGGTATAGAAGGGGGTCTTTATTCACTCTGTCAGACTCTGTATTGCTCTGAGGCCTTTTGGTAGAGATCATAATAACATTTTGCCCTCAGGTATGTCTTTTCTGTTGTGACTGGGACCTGTAGGAGCTTGATTTTTGGTCCAGCAATACATGGCATGTGCTAGGTGCTGTAAAAGCACAGAATAAACACAGTCCTTTCCCTTTTACAGTGAACTTTGATTTCAAAGTGCATTGTCACATCTGTAGTCAGAGATGATTAAAATAATATTTTTAATTAATTACTAGCAAATAGCATTTCAACTTGTGCAAAACAACATCACACACACTTAAATGCAATTTTTTGTGTTTGTCTGTGCTTTTACTGGGCAGTACTGAGAAGAGTCTGGCTCCATCTTTACTCCCTCCCGTCAAGTGTTCACACACACATTGACAAGATCCTCCCTGAGCCTTCTCTTCTCCAGGCTGAACAGACCCAGCTCTTTTTGGGGTCTCTTCATGTGACAGATGGCCTTGTTCCCTTAGTCATCTTCATGACCTTTGCTGGACTTGCTCCAGTAAGTCCACAGCCTTATTTTCTCCCTTTCACTGCTTCCGAGTAAATTATTCCTGGATTCTGTAAAAGCAACAACAAAGGTTGACAGCTGTAAAAAAATATAGTGAAGCCTTTTATTAGTATGTCCTAAAATAGTTGTGCTTTTTGAGGATTCCTTGATTTTCTGACGATGTGGTCTACTAAAAACTAATTTTGTTTTATGTTTGAGATTGGCAGTCATTAAGGTTCAACTGGATTTTAAAAGCAAACTTTCTGGCACAGTCATGAGATCTTAATCATAACACTTAATGTATTTTTATAATATATGGAGCTTAAATGACTTTTTTTGCTTACAGGACTGAAATTATTGTATGAGAATCCTCCAAACTGGGAATTAAAAAACAAGTCCCAACCTTTAACCTTTTAAAGCTATTGGACAGCATCCCAGATTTTGGCCAGAAACTTACAATTTTTGATTTTGTGGAACTAATTTTTACTGTTCCTGAGCATGTAATCTGCTTGTTGATTTAATTTGCTACTGAGAATGAGAGACAATTCCAGGAAAAGACTTGAAGTTTTAACAGTTATCATCCAGGCAATTGTTTTGAATCTATAGACCATAAATTTAGAAGCCACAGTTTTCTTCAATATAACATACAGTTTAAAATGAATAACTGCATGACAAGTTGCAAAAGAATTGCTCATACTGAGTTTTTTTTTTTTAATGTAAGAAATAAAAGTGGTGAGGATTACTATTTTGGAAAAGAAATGGAAAGATAAGGGAAATGAAGGAGAACAGTTCTGTAAATGTTCTACCTGAAGGCTTCATACAAGCCATGTAAAGAAAATTACTGTAATCATATGCTTTTAAAATATGAAACACTTTGGAAATAGGTATTCTCTCTTTCCACCCAGTGGAAAAGTTTAGCTTTTGAATTTGTCAGCTGTAGTGACAGGTTAAACAGTACTTCTGCAGGTGAAAGGGACAGAACCCACCAGGTATGTGTCAATAATTTAATAAATGTTGTTTTCCTAACACTGTATGACAGAAAATGCTGGCTTCTGCAGATACTTTTTTTCTTTTAAAAAAGTTATGATCTTCTCAAATTTGCAAATGCCTATCATTGAGATTGAACCTTTGAGAAATACTTTTGAAAGAACTTTGTTAAATCTATTGTATACCTGGAGTACCTTCTTTCTGAGTAATGACCATTTGTTTCCATATTGTTTGAAATTTAAAATAACTGTGTGAATTGTCAGTTCATAACTGCCCTCAAAAAAAACAACCGTTTTATTACATACATATTTTATTTTATGCTTTGTATAAATTCTTACGTCCATTATAAAATTCCTGAACTTCCTTGTTTTTATTTAGATATTCAAGTTTAATTAGCAGCTGTTTTCATGTCCAAGTCTGAAGAATGCTTGAACGGTAGAGATTATTATGAATAATCTGTAGAAATTCTTACATTTTACTTAGAATTGTACTTAAAACATCAAAGTAAAATAGTAATCTTGAGCATCTCATAATTACTTATGGTAAGAAGGTGAAAGTCTGGAAAGTGTATTTGCATAGAGATGAGCAAGGGAGCTTGAGTAAAACTATGGAAAGCTGAGCTATCCTGTTGGTGAGGGGTCTGACGGTGGGGCCAATGTATAGTTCATATTGTTGGCTTTTCATCATGGCGGTTCACATCTGACAATAAGTTAGCTGAGCTAGTGGTTCTGGGGAAGAGTTAGTGGCAGAAAAATCCCAGAAAAATACTACAAAGATTAGAACTTCCCTTATATTTTGTTACAGACAAATCAGATACTCTTTACTTCAGTTTTTTGGTTTGCATAGAAGGTGTTTGCAAATGCTTATGAACTGGCAAAATCTTAGAGGGGATACAGTTCTCTGCTGTCCAAAAGGTGGGCTGTTTCTTTGCAGTTGTTAGTAAGTTCTGTTTACAGTCAACATATTCCGTATAGTTGTGAGCAAGGAGCGTGAGGCTTGAAGTAGGGTGAAAATTATCGCGAAGGGTTTTAAGTTCATGTCCTAATTGTCTTGGTGATCATAGGACTTCTTTGGACAAAATTTGAATGTTGATGAAGCCCAGGAAAAGTTCTGCAATGCAAGGTTACATCCATCTCTAAATCAGGATGCTCTTTAATAAAAGTAAGTGAAAGCTTTAAAAAAATAAGTCTGGATTGCAGGCACCAGGCTGGATAAGCCCTAGTTGAGAGGGGAGGGTCTGCTTAGAAACGTGGGGTTTATTGTAATATTCTGAACCTAATACATGTTGATGGTCTGATTACAGTGAATAAATTCTTTCTTGTACTACACTGCTTGCTTTTATGAAGGGTGATTACATTGTAACACAAGTCAGAAGGTCAGGTTGGAAGTCAGGGGTTTTCTATTTTGGGGCTTGGGTGGTTTGGGTTTTTTTTGTTTGTTGGGTTTTTTTTTATTTTTATTTTATTACGGATAAATTTACCAAAATTCACTGCTATTATCTAGATGTGATATGTTCTACACAACTTCTAAATGTCTTTTAGTAAATGTTTTCCTGGACTGTAGCACAATTTATTCCATGGACTGGAAAGCTAGTTTCAGTAATGAGCAATTAAGTGTACAGATACCTTCCAGTAGGACAATTTGCTATTTGATTTTCTATGCCTTATGGTTTTGCCTGGAGCAGAATTTTCATAATACTGACTAACTGAATAAAACTCAGTTTGTTTATTTCAGCTGAGAATGTGTAAATAGGTCAGCCGTAATTTCCATGTGTTGTGCTCAAGGGAACTTGTAAGACATTTTCCACCCACTGTGTGGAAGCTCAGGTTCTATGTTACCAAAGCTTTTAAACCACAGGGTGGAGATTTTTGCATCAGGCTCCTGTGCAGCAGCACCGTTTGGTGAGGAAGGGGTATGAAGTGTTCAAGTTTCCAGTTATTTGTGTCTTTGCCGTGTTACTCAAGCGTAGAAAATCACCTCAGAAATATAAATAAAAGGACCTACTGATACCAACTAAATCTGGTGGCACTGAAAGGTATGTCTGCAATAGGGTGAATATTAACCACTAACTTTACTGGTGTTTCTGTAAAAGGAAAAATGAGAATAAAACATACCCAGACAAGTTTATGGCAGGATCTACTTCTGCTGCATGTAATATATTTGCATATATTTTCCACATACAGCATAAGGCAATTCAGATTACAGCAGCCAAGTGGTAGGAGCTTATGTTACTTATTTCTAAGCATAGCTCAAATATAGATTGCTGTGCTGATCAGTTTTATGAAAGTTTTCATTTTTTTCATGCCTCAACATTCATTATTCAAAATCCTGCCTATTTCAGTTATGGAGAGTTGAGTTATTTTCATTTCAACATTTTGCCTTCAGGTACTACCCAAATATTTTTTAAAAAGCAGAAATAAAATACAAGGAAAATGCATTGCATGTCTTGTAGCTAAAGTGAAGCTATATTATGGAGATGCAGTGATGGGATATTTGCTTTAAACCTAACAGTATTTATTTTTGTATATTTAACAATGCTATACCTTTATTTGCAAACTTGAGCTTCTGATGTGCTATCCTTTATTTTTTTCCATAATGCTTAAATACTTAAAATTTGAATAGCTGCCTTAATGTAAAATAATTTCTAATGCTTCTGTTGAATTTCTAGAAATGGAGTAGTATATAAAAACAATTTTTTGCAGTCATGTCAATCAAATCTTTTATTAATTTGCATGATAGTCTATGGATTTTAAAAATTATGAGTCAACATTCAGCTGCAAACTTCAAAGGAGGAATATTCAGTTTAGAGTTAAGTAGAGCGTATGAGTCAACTCACCAGCTTTCTTGAATGTGCTTTTTATCAGGAGACAGCAATGCTGAAGCTCAGGATATTTTTGAAAATATAGATGGTCAGAATAAGTTAACTATGAGCAAATCATGGCAACGTTAAAGTATACGTGTCTTGAGAGTAATGCAGATTTTCAGCTTCCTGTGGTAAGGCATTATTAGAATCTTCTTAGACTTACCCAGTGACATAAACTCTTATCCAGTTTGCAGAAAGCTGATTAACTAAACAAGTAACAGTCCTGTGAAGGAAGTTTTCAGCAATGAAATAAAGTCGTGTGCAAGTAACAGAGAAAGGAAGCTATTCCGTGGCAATGAACTCAATTTATGTTGGTAACTTAGTGATTTTTAAAATGTCAACCATTGCAAATGCTATGCTCATATGCATAAAATTTATAAAACTACATAAACATACAGTGTCTAGATGTGTAAATGGTTATAAGTATATGAAATACATGTAATTCATATAGGAGTTATGTCTGTTATATAAAGAAAGCAGTACTCAATGCAGCGTGGTATTTTATTTTGAATGCTAATATAAGAATAGTTCTTCAACTGTTAGTTTTCTTGCCACGCTAACAGTCAGTTCCTGGTTTATTTTACTCGACCAATACCTTACGTTAGGCAGAAGGCTGTTCTGGGGGTAAATAAAGAGACACTCAAGCATGCGTCCGGGTCAGTTCATAGGTGGATCAGAGCAAAACAGAATATGATGGGATGGATTAGAGCAGGGAAGGAGATGACCTGTAGAACTAAAGCAGCAGACCAGATCACAGTGAAGATAAGAACAGCGTATTTGGTCTGGAATAGGAGAAATGACTATATGAACAAATAAAAGTACTTGGGTGGAAGAAAGGGTGTGTTATTACTATGTTATAGCAGTACATGTTTCAACCATGTATTGTATGGAAGACCAAGACGACAAACAAATCTCTCAATGATATATGTATCAAATTTGCAAGGAAAAAAAATATTGACAGAATTCTTCCTGTGATGCCACAGCAGAGGGTGAGCCTTTACTGGGTACAGATACATCATGCACATTCTGACTTATGATGTTTCTTTCTTGATCCAAGAGAACTGTGGGTAACTTTATTGGAGAAATGCACTCTTATTGTATGTCAAAAGGTTTTTATAAAATTTCCTTTCCTATTTCCATCACATTGATATAAGGACTTCTGTATGCCTGGACATTAACTTATAAAACCATTGGGTAAAGAAGACAAAGTATTTTAAAACTAAAACCCAAAGAATAAACCACCCCACCCCTCTGATTCCAACTGCCTCATCTTTTCTAGATGTCTACAAAAAAGACCTAAAAAAATGAGTGAGTTAAAACCTATAGAGGTTACCAGGCTGAGGCCATCACTTCAGAGTGTCTGTTCTTGGAGTATGTTTCTATAAGATGCACTAACAACTGCAGTCCCACAGATCCTGGATGAATCTTATGTTGGAAGGTGAAATGTAGGTCATTTCTCATTGCATTCTAAAATAACTTGTCACATAGGATTAATTTCACAGCTAAGAGGTTATGGTTAACATAGTGCCTTTTCCTATGTATATAATATGAAAGAAAGACCAACAGATTTGAGTTGTTCCTCATTTCCTGTCCTCAACAAAATGATTTAATATTAATATGTTGTGTATTAACCTTTTTCCTTTTTTTCAGTTTATATACAATTGAAATCAATTTACTCTGAATTCTTTTTCTAGTCTTAGCTGTATTTTTATCTTGCTTAGAATGTTTTAAAATTGTATCTGCCAATAAATTATTTGGTATCAGCAACAGGTATGCTACTCTATGCACATGGTATAGGAACAGGAAATATACATACACATTGTGTGTCTTTTTTCTTCTTGTCTCTGTAGCCTTTTGCTGATGTTTAAATCTCTCATTTTCCATGGTACTGCTCATGGAGTTGTGCGTTCAGGTGCTTTACTCCTTGCATGATTTTTGTCACAGTTTGCTTTTTGGTTTTTTTTTTGCTTTTTTTTTTTTAAATTACTCTGTACGTAAAGTTGCTTTGCCATTATTTTTTTTTTTGAGTCAAAGATGGAATTTATTCAGGCAGCTTTTGAGGTCCCTATGAAAACGGATATCAACCATAATATCTAAATTAATTTATCTAAATTTATCTAAAATAATACAATAATTCTGCTAGTTCTTGAGGGAACAGAGTATTCTATTAGGAACAGAGTTGTGCAGATAACATAGTAAAGCAAAGTTACATGCACTATGGGTAGCAAAATCTTTTGGACTCATTTTGCTCGTCAAGCAGCAATTCACACCTAATTAATATTGAACATTTATTATCAAATGACATGTCGACATCTAAGGATAATCATAATAGTATTCACAGGAAAATGGACTTTAAAAGGGCTTCATGTAGCTGATGCTCATATAGTTTGCACTTCTTGTTCCTTCAGGATTATCTTTTAGTTAACTTCTTAATTAAAGTTGGAAGCAAATGTTTTAGTTCAGAGCTTTCGTAGATGTGCTGTACTTTAAGAACGTGTAAAACTTTCTCAGCAGAGCTGTTTCAAATTTGGTGTAGGTTGTCTGCTCTTCCTTGATAAAGGCACATACCAGTTCCAGGACTTTTTTCAGTTGTTTCTGCAGATTTCTGATGTTTCGATTTTTTTTTTTTCTTTTAAACTCTTCAAGTATTAGTGACGTTAATTTGTCCATACAGACGAAGAGATAAGTTATGAAATAAATAATCTGATACATGAAACTTTACTTTTTCTTGTTTGCACAACTCCGGAGGTGAAAGGCTGAAAAATTCTTCTGATATTTGATCACTTTTGAGATACGTGGAGGTCAATCCAAAGTGTAATAACTTAACTTGATGTGACAGTTGTCTGTTATCACAAATCGTGTTTTCTAGGGAGGAGTTCAAACTGGAAATATTTGAATACTTCCGCACCTTTCCTTTTTACTCTTAACCTATCTCCTGGTTTTACAGGACCTTTTTCTGAGGAATGTGTGTGTCAGTACTCTGCTTGTGGTAGGGTTTTTTTTTTTCCTATTGGTGTTTTGCTGTGGCTCCTTATGGAGCTTGCTGCCATCTAGCAGGAGATGGTTTAGTGTGTGATGTCTTCCTGGTGTCATGTAAAGTGAGACTGCCTGAAGATGTGATGCAGAGTAGCTTAAATCTGGGACATGATTTAATGTAGCACAACAAATTGGCAGTTGTGCTAATTTATTTAGGTCTGGTAATGTCAGAGGTACCTGCTGAAAGTTTGTTGTCATTGTTTATTAATAGAAATTTGCAAATATTAAGAGGAACAGGAAAAGTTGCATACCCTTTGGAATTTTTCCAGCAGGATATCCTGTCAGGTGATACATTAACTTGAGTAGGGCAAGTCCCATCTGTCATGTCTGTACACTGAAAAACTACCCATTTCTCAAAGTCATAGCTTAATATCTTAAGAAATTCTGTATTCTCTATGTCATAATAAAGTCTTTGCTAGCCAATAGTGGCTATTTGTTGTAGTTATTTCAGGATTCTAAAATTTTTAATCTTTAAAGGCAGTGAAAAGAGTTCCAGAGTACTGATGATGCTAATGCTTGTCTGTTCATCATCTCCTCTGAAAGTAACATATTCTCTAAAACAGAAGATCAGCATAATTTTGTATAAAATAATACATACTATTTTCAGACTTTTTTAAGAGACAGTGTTCATTAGTGTCATTTAGTAGTATTTGACTTGCTTTCCCTCCAATAGTCTAAACATCATATTCCAGTGATTTTACAGGGACCTGGATCAGTCTTGTGGTATATTAGATACTGTAAGTTTTGATTTGACAAATATAGCTAGGTTACCTAGTGAAGGTTAAAAATAAGTAAGAAGTAAAATTGTTTTTAAAAGGCAAGGTGTGCTATGAGATATGGGTTGTAGAACAGAAACTGAATTCTCAAGAGCTGAGTGCAAGAGGTTTTGTTGTGACACAGTTTTGGAGCTAGAAATGATCAGTTGGTTTCAGTTGTAATTTGAATTATTGGAGTTTTATGTACTGTGGAGGATCACCCATAAAGTTTCATTTTCTTTAATATTTTTTTTGTGAGAGTCACATCCTTCTTTTAAAGAAAATATTGTTTGTACATGGCAGCTTTTAAATTTTTCTGTTAAAATCAGTCAAATTTAGGACTTTTGCTGGGAAATACATTTTTCCTAAATAACTTATGTACAGAATACTACTACAGTTTTTTTCAAAAGTGTTTTTCCAATAGCAAACATGATTTTAGTGATAGAAAATGGATGTTTGATTTTGGAAATAATAAACCAGCAGATTTTTACAGGTTAGGCTAATAATTCCTTTTTGTTAGTGCTAAAAATGGAGTTGAAATGTTAAAAAGCAGGCTACAAGACACAGCCATTTTTCAGATATATTCAGAATGTTCTGTTAAAAATGATGTGGCTTGCTAATTGCTTTTAAATTAGGGTATTTGTGCCTATGATGATTATTGCAAAGCATCATTAGAATCTAACAACTGGAGTAGTGTCCTAATTGGGATTTGATTTTTAAAAAGTACTTGAGAAACATGATGCTGTGGACTTGCAGTTGTATTTCAAAACGTCCTTGTCAGTGAATAGCAGGATGCCATCCTTCCAACAGACATTACAAGTGTTGGATGACAACACTGCATAAAGTAAGGTCTGTGTTGGGGTGAATGGTTGTTTCAGAAATGAAAATAATCTTTTAACCTACCCATTTCAATTATTATTAGTTCTAAGAAATCATGTCAAGATTTAATTTAAAAAAAAATGGCTTAGTCATTTAATAATTTTTCTCTGGGTTCAGCATTAACTATTAAACTTCAAAAGGCAAAATAGCAACAAAAAAAGGAAAAACTATTCAAGAAGGCCTCTTATGCAATCTATGCTATTCAAAAGGGGGTGTGTGGGAAGAGAAGGATGAGAGAGGGGATGTTCTATTTCTTTACATCAGAAGATTAATCTTCCCTAAAATATTGTTTCATCATTGGGGGATCAGAACAAGAAAAAAAATATTTTTCAAACTATTTTTGATATATATATATTGATATATATAAACCAAAATATTGATATAAAGTATGAATTTCAGATTAAAAATTATATTACATTTGTCTACCGTAAGAATAGTAAGTATACCAATATGGGTGCAAACTGCTGTGTGCAAGCAGGTCAGGTTGAGCAATTTACACACCTTTAAAACAATGTGCTTTTCTATGCCTAAGTGGTTTTCAGGGGTAATCTGTTTGTATATATCAGAACCTGTAGCATAATCCCGTAACTTTTTTTCTTGAAGAAATGTAGCTGTAATAATAGATTTTCTAACATTAGTATTGTCTCTTTTTAGCAGATTTTTCTGAGAATTTCCTTCTTTTTTTTCTGTACCGCATATCCACTCTTAATTTTTCTTGCACAGTCAGGATTTATTAAATACAATAGGTGGTATTTTAATAATAATAACAAAATGATACTATTAAAGGCCTTATTTAGTTATTGTCATGTCTTTTTCTTTTTTTTTGTTTTTTTAATGGTCAGAGGCATAAAACAGGAATGTCAGAGAAACACTTTTTATGGACTATTTTTTTTAAGTTAGATACAGCTTGCTCAGTTTGAAGTTCTGTCCTGTATTTTGATCCAAATGAAGACATTTCCTGCTAAATTAATTGCAAATGTTAAAGTCACAGATAATATTATCCAAAACAGGCATTTTCCTTTATGTCTTCAGCTGTGTCTTCGTTATAGCCAGGTTGTTTACAAAGGAAGAGGAAGATTTCTACTTTTTTTGTTTAATTTTCTGACTTGTGGTGTCAAAATCTCTAGTAATGCCTCTGTGATACCACAGTCAGAACTGATTCAAAGCTTACCAAAGTGAAGAATATTAGAATCTCATCTCTGCATTTGTGACCTAATTCATGCTTTCCTAACACGCAGCTGGAGTTACTCCTTTCTTGTGCTTTTCCATCTTCCTCTTTTACCCTTGGGTTGTCACAAACTTCTGGTGACCTTTTGAGAAGGTCATATGCCCCTGATCTGGGAAACGGAAGCCAAAATAAGAGTTAATATCGTTGCTGAGAAAGTAAGCAAGTGAGAGAACATTTCTAATTTACAGATAATTTAACAGTGGAGGGGAGGAGAAGTTATTTTCTGTACTGACTTATTTTTGCCTAGGAACAAAAATCTGGATAGGGAGCTGTGAAATATGTTAAATGAAGCAGTCAGTTCCTCAGGAAAACTCATGGCTGGTAGGTGAGGTGGTTTTTTTAGTGTCTGTTCTGTGTTTCATTATCGGTTGATTGCTTTCCCTGGGATGTGGAACTACTTCCAGTTTTGAGATTGAACAACTTGGATATATATGTATTTTTACAAGCCATAATATAAATCAATCAAGTCAACACCGTGTCTATAATTGTTTGGCATCTGCTTGTATTTCTGTGTTGATGGGCATAATGCTGCCATTAACACTAAGAAAGCTTACCTTTTAACTTTCCATAATAGAGCATAGCGATTATTTAGTCCAATAATTTCAATAAAAGTGACACCACATACTGTAGGAAAAAAATCCTTCAGAAACTCAAATGCAAAAGATAAGAGTTGAAATGTCTAATGCTTTTCTATATAAGCTATAATATATTATCCTTGTAAGGTTCACTAAAGTACTGAAGTTATTTAGTATTTCTTCCAGTATAGCTTACTGTAAATTATAAGAAGCTTTGAATGTTTTTAATATGAATGTTTAATGTCTTTTTAATTTTGTTAAAGTCTTGGTACTTTCTGTGGCAATGATAGCTGCTTTTTAACAAGATTTCACTGATTCAGGTTTCCTTTAAAAGGCGTTTGGATGAATTAATCTGGGTTAATTTGGGGTTAAAAAAACACTCTTGTTCTCTTGTTATATAAGAAAGCTTGGGAGAAGAAAGATTCTTGATCTATCTGTAATTTAAATTAATCATCATTATTTTATACACTTATTTCAACTTACCTTCTATTAGCCACATTTCTGAAGTAAACAGTGCTACACTCCTACCTCTCTTAAGTATTTCCAGCCACTGTAGCAGGTACGGATATGAGACTTTTCTATAATGCTCATGAACATCTTTTTTATTGCTAAATATACATAGAATACTCTGCCTTCATATACCAAACCCTTTGCAATAGTGATTATTTTTATCAGGAGGTGGTTTGCCTTTTGCTATGGACAAGTAAGTCTGGAACATCATCTTCGGTGTGTGCCATCTAGGTGTGGTGCTGCTGTGTTGTCAGTTGGCTGTAGGGCTTCCAGCGTGGCAGAAGAAGAAAGCTCAATCCCTAGTAATATTCCTTCTAGCCTAATTTATATGCGAATATGTTCTGTGACATTTGGGGCATTTTATTTGAAATTATGCTGTAAACTGTGAAACTACCAATTGCTGTAGGTTTTTGTTTCTCTAACCTTTTTATGTGTTCTGTGTGATATTTTGCTGATTGGAATTTTTTCTGTCAGAACACACACACTCTCTTCTGTTCCCTGATCCTTTTCCAGGAGGGAAGACATAAACTGAGGTAAAGCAATAGCTTTTCTTTCATCAACCGAAGAGCTTCTATTTCATTAATAATCAGAAGTCTTGCTTGAAATATTTTCTGATTTTTTTTAATGAGAAAATTTGATAGAAAATGGGAAAGAAAATTATTGCTTAGAATGTTTTAAAATAAAACATACCTGTCTGTTTTATACCTTTTTATGCTAACTTTGTTGCTGTTTCTGACAAATCTACATTAACCATTCCTACTAATACTGACTTACAGTACTCAGTATTCTGAAATTTATTTACTATATGCACATGCAACCAATATTGACCTTCTGTAAAACTCAGCATTTCTGAAACTGTATTCTGTTCATGAAATGCATGTGTTCACATTCTGGTGTGTGACGGTTGGTCTAGTATAGCGGTTTTTTTCTGATCTGTACTGTGATTTCATTTTAGCCATCTGAAGTTGACCAAAAGAGAATCCTAGAGTATCTCAAGCTGGAAGGGACCCATGGGGGTCATGGACAAGTGATCACTGCTGCAGTAGTACACTTTCCTTTCTTCGGACTCCAAGGAATCAGCAGCTTGAATTTATCACTCAGTGGAAGAAGGCTAAGGAATTTGTCATGGCTGGAGAACAAAGGCGTGAAATCTTTAGGGGAGAAGGCTTTTGGGTAGAGGCAGATGGCATTAAAATTTCTGTAAGGCCTGCGGTAGTTTTAATTTTTTTCTGTATTAGTGCAGATGGGTGAGGGAGACTAAGGAGTCCTGTCTCTAATACGGTCAAACAGCTGAGAAAGGACTAGTTTGGTGGCCTGGTTGCCACACATGGGGCATATTTTACGCAGGTACTGTCAAGGAGGTTACATGAGGTACCAGCTAAAATGTAGTTTGAGAGCAATGTAATTTGTATGTCACAAAGAAAAGAGAAAAAGTTCTAAGCTTTATAGCAGAGAAGCACTTTAAGATGTGGTGTCTCTGGCTTCATAGCCCATCGATTATTTAAAGGAGTCTGTGGAAGCTGAGTAAAGAACCAAATTCAGTTAAGTTATATTGCCATCCATATGTATGAAATTCCTAAATGGGTGGAGGATTCAGAAATAATTCTCTGCAGGTAGAGAACAGCCTTCCAGAGAGATACACGGTGCACACAGCCTTTCCTGACAACCAGCCGTTGGTGCCTGTTGCTCTGGCTATTGCTGCACAGCAGCGTTCTGCCTAAACCAGTTGGTAAACTGTTAAATGTTTCTTTTCTCCTCTCAACAACGTAGCATGTGATATAGTGGTATGTAACAGTGCCAGTGGCAATGGGAGTGCAGGGCAGCAGGTGCGCTCAGCTGCACACTTGGATGGAAGATGGGAACGGCTCAGCATGGAACTGGCAGCAGGATTTTGGGATGTACCATATGCATCCAGAGATGCTTGCAAGGAAATAGCACAGCAAATTTAGATTTCCACCACACCAAAGATCTATTTGTTTGGCTAAACTTTTCTGATGCTGTTGGCCATTGCTCAATAAGAAGTAAAAAGCCAGCTGGGTATTTCCGTAGCCCATCACAATGTGCTTCTTTATGAAGAGATCTCTTAGTACTTTTGTAGGGAAAAGTTTCAAGGTAGACGTAGAAGTGAAGGATTTGGAGAAGTATCCAAAAATGTATAGAAGGTGCTTAACAAAATTGTATGAAATTGTCAATATGTATCTAGCTATTTCTCTTTGAAGAGACACTGTTTTAGGTATTTTTGTGCTGCTCTTTTTATTTTCACAAGGCTAAATGGTTTGCATGATTCTGTCTATCCGTCAGCTTTGATTGGAATTGCCCAGGAGGTTCAGAAATTAATAGGGGTGCAGGATGACCACACAAGTCCTGCTAAATTTTTCAGTAAAAATTGTGTATGTATGTGCATGAGATTCATGAGTTAAGTACATGTTCTGTCTCACGTTCTGATTTTTTTTTGTTAAATCAGTGAGAAAGCATACGACTAGTGTTTATCTTTTTTTCAGGTATTTGTCAAGATACGAAGTACAGTGTAGCTGTTACCATATGTTAGGTGCCAGATACAATTAATGGTACTAGGAAATTACCACATTAAATACTGGAATTTGTATTAGTCTGAAGATCTAGAAGCAGGACATGATATAAAATGTATAATATCTTATGTTAACTGCTTCATTTTTTGTGAGGCCAGGATTCTAATTCTATGGACCAGATGAACTCTGAGTAAGGCTTTAGCCTTAATTTATCAAAATTAATCTCTCTAAGATCTTCATATTTTGGTCAGTGTGAGCATATGCATAAGATATTTTGATTATTTATGGTGGATATCATTTGGGAGTGCTGCTTATGTGACTCTTGGTAGCTTTCCTTACATTTAACAGTGGTAGCTGCTCACAGGCAAATGGTGTTTTATGAACAGGTGCTGGGAATAGTGAGCAGCGTGATTCCAAGCCGGTGTACTCAGCAGAGCCCATCAGGTGGGGCTGACTTTTGGATTGGAAGCCTGTTGTGTGAAGTGCCATGCAACATGTCCAAAGGCATCAGGTTTAATGCCATCCAACACAGTGGCCACAGTGTTTCCAGTAGAAATGTAGAGGCAGAATTCTACCAGTTATGATCTACAGGCTTGGCTTCTCCCAAGTGGAATTTTAATTAGTTCCTGATGTAGATTTTATTCTTTTGGTATAGGATTTCCCTTTTATGATTTCTCATTTGTTGTGTTGAGCTTACAATAATTAAATTCACCAGAACACATTTGTGCCCAGTCAATGCTCTATCCTTGCTGATGTAAGGAAGACAGAAGTGTGGTAAGTAAAGTTGGTACTCAACAGGCAGAAGGATTTGATTCTGCTCTACTAAGCATAATTTAAATGTGAACCTTGATTTTTCTCAGCTGCTAAGTGCTGCTGCTAGTGGAAGTACTTGCTTTATTTTTAGGCACTTCTATGCTTAAGTGCCTAAATCATGGAAATTTAGGCACTCTTACAGTGGAGATCATGCTATAAGACTGAAGCAGAGCTTCAGGGAAAAGAGCAAAAACACTGCAGCTTTTTACCAAATGTATGTTGCACAGAAGAAAGTGCATGCGATTGATAGCTTACACTGTATTTAATGTAGTACATTTGTATTCATATTTCATATCCCTGTTCAATGAATCAACTAAAGCTGCTTATGTCGCTGACCATATGTCCTCATCCTTCATGAGAGAAGTGGAATCGTGAAGCTCAAGGTGTGTGTCTCTCTCCAAGCTGAGGTTTCTATACAGCAGGATGCTTGGCACGGGCTGCTGATTACTCTAGTCTTTCAATAGGCTGTATCGCTTTGTTTTTTTGTACCAGCCAGGTGCTCAATGGTTTTGTTTGAAGCTATATGCTAAATAACTTATGTAAACATTTTTCCAGATATGCATGATAAAAAGTTAGTGTCTGTGATAACGTTTTAAGTGGTGCACCAAGTCAAAATGATGCTGTGAAGCAGTGGAGGCATTTGCATTCTCAGCAGTTCTACTCCTGCTGTAACAGGGTGATGCACAATTGCTCTTTGCTCTTTCGTGTTACTGTTCTGCTTACTATGTAGTCAGCATGGGCCTTATGCCTTGTTTCGCTTGGATGAATGGCTGCAGGCCTTGGCATCGATATTTATGTGTAGTTAAATGGTGACAGTTGTGAGAAGTATAGAAATGCTGCTGCCTTGGTTGGTTATTAATTTTCAGACATACACTTGAATGTAGGTGATAGATTCTTGCGATTCAATGTTTCAGACATAAATTGTTTGCAGAAAAGAAATTGTAACATCTTAATTTTCTATGTGGCATTTGGGCAAAATGGCTCTTCATCAGGTGACAGCATCTACGTCAGCTGCACACCAGGAAAGTCTGTTCTTCTATAAGCTGCTTCTAGAGGGAGTTCCCATGGTCACAGTTAGTTGCTTCCCATCTGTTGGAAAACAAGTCTGCGTGAGTAAGGTAGTAAAGTCAACACATCTTTTATATTGAATTCAGCTCAGACAATTATATATAATTCATGCAAAATTCAGACAATTCAGATGAAAATACAGGGGAAAATTTTTAATATAAATACATGATCTGTGGCTGAATGCATTGCCATTTTTTTTTTTTTTTTCACTTGTGGCCCTTATTTTTCAGGCACCGCTATGACTGTTCTTTCAGGGAGGATTTAATTTCCTATTTACTCATGAGTCAATCTTTGTACAACTAACCGACAGTAGATCTCCATGTCTTTACCCTATAGGAGCTTTTGAAGAAGGCTAAGGGCAATAAAATGCTTTGCACTTTTGCATCTCTATATGTAGTGTGTGTGCGTATAGAAGCAGGCTGTGTAAGTATGTATATAAAATAAGGAGTTCAGCTGGTTTTGTCAACTTGTGGAACTGTGACTAGATGGCTTCCACCTGAACTCAGGATGTGCAGGGTGAATTCATTTCTGCTTGCAAAAGACCATCTATTTCTAGAATCTCTATGTGTATTTAGACTGACTAGCAAAATAAGTAGCCTCCTCAATATCTTTTGAAGTACAAAAAAAGCAACATGATGTACTCATTAGACGAATGATGTTAGTATATTCTAAGTAGCAGATAATAGGAAATGGCCAGTCATTTCTGTGAAGTCAGTGTGGAAGGATGTGTACGGATTGTATATATTTTTTTAAACATGCATGTGTGCTGGAAAGTTCTAGATTTGGAGATATTAAAAAACCATGGCTTTTTATTTTGAGTGGTATACAGCAGATTTTTCCCTATCTCTTTTCATGCAGCTTTTTTATAAAATGGTAATTATTTTACATTGATGGAACAATGCTTTTGAAGAAATTGCAACATTTTCTTTAAATGGGAGATTTCTAAATTGCAGCATATCTCTAGTTGTAATGTTTGTAAGCATTCTGTGTAATTACAGATTCACAAAACTGACTACTAGTCATGCAAATAATGACTTGGTGTTATTATGAAGTATTTAAGTCAGGAATGCAAAAAAACAACAAAGCAGTATTTTGGAAAACCTTGCCCCTGGAAATTAAATATTATCTTTTTAAAATTCTCAAGGAAAAATCCCATTGGACCACTACAGTGAGAGGAAGGGAAGATGAAGGACCTAGAATGCAGGAAAAAAATTCCCATTTGTAGTTCAGTTATCTAACTATGGAATAATCCATAATTTGTATCACCATTTCAGGTATCACTAAATTCAAGATAAAAACATTATTGTGAGCCCATCTACCAGCAGATGTCAGTTTATTACATCAGTTAGCAATTTAATTCTTATCATATCTAATACAAATCCTTCTGTTACATTTGCTGGTAGTAATGGATTCTGGATCTGTGTGTGGCTTTATATTACTGTTTTTGAGGAAAGCCCCATGTCACTGAATACCTAAATGTAAAAAAATCATGCCTTCAGCTACTCCCCACTATAGACACTGGTAGGTAAAAAAGCTCAGGGAGAGTGGTTAAAGTATATTAATAAGTTTCAAAAAAAGAATGTGTATAGCAGATTTTTAGTGTCATTAATAATTTCAGATGTCTCTGGACATGAACTTCAGATTACCTTTTTATAAATTCTCTACTTTGCTTTTTAAGTACCACCTTTAAAAAGTCACAAAAGCACCCACAGAAGAGGTCTGCAATATCGTTACCTTGGAATATATGACCACATACTGTGTGCCAGGTGATGTGTTTGCATGCATGCTACTTACACATTAGCCATTCTTTTTGACAGATCTACTGTCTTGCTAATGAATAAATTAAAAAATGACAGCTGTTAAAAGTACAAGTACAGATCCTGTTTGGAAACCAGGAAGGCCATTATTTAACAAACTTTTTGTTTGTATGTAGCCATTTAAAACATTTTTTTGTGATATGTGAAATAAATCTTCGGAGTAGAAAGTTCATTCTTCCGCTGGAAAGAACAGTTTAAGATGTTTTAAGGATGCCTAAATAAATACAGTTTACTAAAGAGTAGGGTTTTCTTTTTTGTAATTCCATATGTGAAATTGCAGCTTTATTAAGATGGTGTGGCTGTAAAGGAAAGGAAATTGTACTTGGATCTGTTCAGTTTCACGGAGGGAAGAAAAACAGTTATTCTTTGTTAAGATGGACTAAATACAGTGATTTCAAATGCAGCAGCAATATACTGTGAAAAAATACTGCTAGTTTTAATGCTGTAGTGAACAGCTTGTTAAAGTATCTGGTGTGTTTCACTGCAGTAGACCTTTCAGGATGTCCTTGCTTTTATCAGGTCTGTTAATCAACTTGTACCATATTCATTGTAAAAGGAATGAAAAATGTAGAGACAATAACAAAAGCGAATAAGGTTTGAGAAGCATCACGGTGGATAGGGGGGGGAGAGAGAGAAGGTATGAGTCATCACGTTTTGCAGAATCACTGGCAATTTTTTATGGTTATATTCCAAATGAATTGGCACTGTCTTGAACTCCTTTCATTAGCGTCCCTTTTAACTCCCCTTTCAGTACAATGTGCTTTGTCATTCAACCCACACTTTTCTCTGCATTTTCAATTCCTTTGAGATTTTTCTTCTGTAGGCTTTCTTACAGTGCCACCTGTACTGAATTTTTTCTAATTAAAATTATCAAATTTAGCTATGGCCATAAGCATTAAATCACGTGCACTTCTAAAACAAGGAGACTGTCATAACTGAGTGGATTTTGCAAGCTCTTACATTGTTATGAATGTCTTACTATGCAAATTTTTTAGACCAGTAGAGATTTTTGCTACTGATATTTTTCATGTCAAGCATATTTGCGGGTTTTCTTCATGTTTTCAAGCACACTAAAGACATTTGCGTATTTATGAAAGAGAATGAAATATCATACTTTTAGATTTAAAATTAAGGCAAAGGATGATGAAATTGAGATGATGATGTGTTGCACTGCTGGCTTTACAAAAGAATGATAAATGATATCTAAATACTCATTTATTATTCTGGTTTTAAAGCCAGTTGGTATCTGAAGTATGCTTGCAATTTGCAAGGAATAAATTATGGTGGCATTTTGTTTTGTAGTGAGCACAGCTTCAAGAAAAGAAATAGTCTTGTCCCACACAATATGAACAATATAAAATGAGAGTGACAGTTAAGAATAGCATCTGTGGTTATATGGGATGGAGGAGGAATAAATAGCTCCCCATCCACTACTCTTTCAGGGTAACGTGCAAATGGATGTGTGCTCTTTGGGACAGGGTTTATCACTGAAAAAGGCTGGAAGCCGTATGTAGGCAGATAAGGAAGTCAGAACATTTTTAGTAACTATGTGGGGGGAGGGATAGACATCTGCTGATTCGCTTTCAGCTGTGGAATCTCTAAAACTAGTCTGTCTTTGAAGCCATAATATAAATGCCGGCAGGGGAAAACACGTTGTGAGAAATGGTCTATTTGCTGTGGTGATTCCTTCTTTTCTATTCTTGTGAAGATCAGAACAGTCTCCCAAGAGTAATGAAAGTAATGAAAAATATAGGTATTCCTTTTTGTCTAGATCAGTTTACAAATGGCAGAATGCTAGCAAACCAGCAGTATTGCCAATCCTCAGCATTCAGAAGTAATAAAATCCCTGAAAAACGACTACTTCATTGGAACATATGAGGCTTTGAAATACACGAGTTATGAGAATGAAGGCATGTGAAGGCAAATATTTTTTCATTTGCTTTTTTCTACTTGAAAAATTATTTTTTCCCAGATGTCATCAAGTATAATACTTTTTCCCATTCCCATCTGTTGTAGATTAGTTTCTTATTTAATTATAATGGTAATAATAAATATGCTATTGAGATTTAATATTTTCAAAGCCCATGTCAGTAACTGGGAAGCCTGTTGAGAACACTAGTGAGTCCATATATAAACCACCTATAATCAGTTTGGTACCAGATTTTCATTTATTATGCTGTCCAAATCATCTTGAGCAATCAGGCATATCTTTCTTACGGAATACATATCAGTTATGTTAGTGATTTTCCAGTTATTTGGAAGTTGCACAGAGTACGTTTTGAGGTAAAGAACATTTTCTTTGCTGGACAGACATTTTTCTTTGGTTGTTGAAATTCTCTCATGTATTAAATCTGCCAGATGCAAGCTGGCCCATGATATGCAGGTGTTCATACATTTCTCCTGCTCAACAAGCTAAGCAAATTGCACAGATAATAGATACGGTGGGGAAAAATGAGTAATGCTTACAGTGCTCACATGTTTTTCTTGTAGATGTGTATATTCACATCTCCCACCCTGAAAGTTTTCGCCTTTAGCTGAAATACAAAATATTCCTCTAATGAAGGTCACCAATATTGAAACTAATGGTCCTCTTGGTCCAAAAGATGTAATTGCCTTCCCTTTGTAATGGTTTTGTGATGTGAACTCTTATGGTGTAGTGGGAACTGTCTGTTTGTCTGTCTCATTATTCAAAATAATACATAAATGTGTGCCCTTCAAATTAACGGGACACGAACATTTGTCAGAAAAGACATACCCATGAGCTGCCGTAAATTATTCCGTATGTATGAATTTGAAAGCTTGTTGGAACAGGGTAATAGTGATCTACTATTACTGTGTTAAATTATGAGTCGGTTATCATTGAGTTATGCATCCTTCTTTGAGGCACAAATAGTGTGCAAGTGACTCAGGCACATGGTACTAACTTACAGTGAGTCATGGGCTGAAACGGGAATAGATTAATTTTGGTTTAGTATTTTACATAATCAAAACCTTTCATTGATTTTTTTTAATATTTTTTTTTTTAATCTGTGAAATCCTTTTTGAAGTAATGCCTTTTTTAATTGAGAGAGAAATTTATGCAGAAGGAAATAAATTGCTTTACCTAGGGCTGTATGTTAAGGAGTTATTCTTTCAGTTTTCTTACAGGCATCATCTTGTTCCCTATAAAACTGCAATTTGTGCTTTTTTCTTTGTTCTGTTAATTGACCTGTGTTTTTGCAATGATTCTCCTGCCCTTTCTGGTTTTAATCCTTACATTTATAATATCACAAAATGCTTAAAATTAAATAAGAAAACGTTAGCGTATGTCTTCTGTAGTCTGATATTTTTCAGAGTGAGGAACATGTATATAGTGTTGAGATAGGTTATGTAACTGTGTTCTTTTATCTGGCCTAAAGACTGTTTTGCTTGAAAATTCCTTGAAGAGAGAAAGAGTGAGCTTAGTTGTTTGCATTAGCTTTGTAAAGCTATTTCTCCTCCTTTTTAAATTTTCTTTTTAGCTTATTAGAAAATTGTATCATGTGTGCTGGCAGATCTTCACCTCACTGCAAACGAAGAAGAATACAGCTGTTGTCCTTGTCTGTGTTTAGCTGATGACTGAGATTTGTTTTAAGGGCTCTTTATAAGGGTATTTGGGATTTCATAATGGCAAACTTTAGATGGTGATAATGCTACTGATAATTCATAATTAGTCTTTAGCCTTCTTACCCTATGGCGTGAAAAAAATCAGTGTTATTCTGCCCTTATTCCAATTAAATCCAATGAAGATTTTTGTTTCCGTAGTTTCATTTTAGTCTCATATCACAATATTGGAATAACTGGCAAGGCATTGAGAACCTGTATTGATTCAGGTGATAAAGATCTTAAGAGAACTGGTGAGTCAGACTCCATGGGGATCGTCGGACTCTACTGGCCTAGCGTAAATTTTACTTTTGTCAAAAGAAGGCTCTTGCTAAAAGCCAGTACTCCCATTTGCTATAGTGATTTTCCATACTGCAAGCTAATGAAATAATCTTCCCTTGGTTTCTTAAAAAAAGTAAGTATATAATATGTGGTATATCATAGATATATATATAACTAAAATAATTTATCGGAGTAAAAATTGTATATATAAAAGGGATTTAAAGATATATATAAAATATTTTAGATATACATATGAATACAGAAAATTATATAAATATATCTTTTATATATATATAAGAAATTAAAATTAATTACTAACAAGGTGTAGCCCTATAGAACTGTGCTATTTACTGGGAATTGCAAATTGCACGAAGTTGGATTTTTGTGGATCTGTTTCTGTGCTGCTTTACAGTCACCTACCATTGCTGTCATTTAAAGTTAAGAGGCCATCCTCACTTGTGCCTGCATCCCCACCTTCCTGCTGTTTTACTTACAACACATTATGTTCTTGGGACAACAGCAAAAATCACTGGTCTCATTGTCCTTGTCTGGATTACCAGGCAGCTGCATGAATGCCGGCCTGGGTGGCCAAGTGCAGCTGTGGCCACAAGGAGGGTCAAGGCACTGGGCTTGAGTCATCTTTAAGTGACTGTGAAACTGTTCTGTCTCTCTGGACTTGTCCTCTATGGCTGCTTTCTCCTCTTCTTCCAAGTCCACTTTCTCAGCGCTGTCTCCCTTCTTCATCCCTTTCATTAAGGAAGGGTATAAAGTCATCGGTGGGGTTGATTTGAGGCATAGTCCCTGTTGCTGTACTGGTACTTTCCTTCCAAACTTGCTCCTTGGTTTACTGTAGGTTACCTTCTCCTGAATCCTTATCTTCATACCCGTCACTATCAACATTATGGGTGTCCGTGTCATATTCGTGTGGTTAGTTCAACAATTTTCACTGACTGCGTGATAGCACATGCCTGTACATTCTGGGATGAATTTCATTAAATGTGAAGCCCAGGAAAAATACAGTTAAGCTTTGTGCACAAAACTATAAATTATTGGCATAGTCCGCTTAAAAAAAAAACCAAACACTAGTTATTGAGTGTATTTTTGCTATGCCTTTAATTAGGAGGTTAAGCAACAGATGATGGAATGGTTGTTAATGGAGGTTTCACTGTGTTAATTTACCTTCTGTCGTCTTGGTGATGGTTTGCAAAATACCACATAATTAGTGATTCTTGACTCTGATACAATACTTGTATTCTTTAAAAGAAAGCCAAGGTTTTATAGAGTCACTAAAGGAAATGAGATGCCATCTCTTTGCAGACCTCTAAAGACCCAAATGTATTTGTGTGTATATATACACACATATGTGTGTAACATAGGCATACACAGGCACAGATCTGCCAGTTCTAGGTTAGATGTCTGTTGTCGAAATAGCTAATTTAACATGAAACAGCAATAAAACCCTGAAAGAGCTTGGAAAAAATTAAAGCACCAGAAAGTAAATAGAACCTGAGAGGGGAAAGGAAAGAAAACTGGAAAAGTAGCTGATGGTGACTATACTGACACTGTTAAAAAGTGAGATGTGGAGAAGGGTGGGGGGCGAGGGAAAGCATCATTTTGAGTGACCAGGAAGACAGCAGAAAGGATAGAGGAAACATTAGCATCGTCTGTCTGTATTTCACGTCATAAAAAAAATGCTTTCCTAGCTAGCTAGTGGGTGAAGGTATAAGAACAAGGGTACAAATTTTGCATAAAGTAGCTGATTTTGTCATTAGGAGACTCGACTTTTTTGTGCCAGTGTCAGCAATTTACGCTAAAAGATTTTACAGCATTGCCCTGGGAAGAAGGAGATAACAGTTAAAAGAAGAGCAATGATAGATTTTTATCTTTTTTGCTGGATTTGTAAATTTCATGTCTCTTATTTTTCAAGCCATGACAATTTCAAATTAATCAGATAAGCTTTTGTCAACCAAAAGTACATGTTTCAGCAAGTTTGAAGATTAAAACAAACACCCCTGTATCGCAGAGGAAGCTAAAGAGTTAATGAATGTAATGGTATGTTCTTTGGACCTGATTTGTGTCCTTACTGTTTTCAAATGAGATCACACTGAGATTTAATTAGAGCTGAACAGTAGTCACTGCATAGCAGCTGTTCAAGTCATAGTGAAGTTTATCTGACAATTGCTTTTCCACACCTTCAGAAAAACTAACACAGCTTACTAACTGTCCTAACATTGTGAGCGCTGAGAATTTTCTTGTGAGCATCTTTTTTTTTTTAATTAAGTTTACAGCTTTAATAAGCAAGTAAAATCTCAGCTCTCCTTTCAAATAACTAAGTTTACACTTCCTTAGAAGGGAATCAAAAGCATACAACAATGAGTCATGTATACTATTTTCCTTAAAATATATGTTTCTGTTAAAACGAAGGGATCTCTTAAGCCAATCTTGTGATTTTTATCAGTCCTGTGACTCAGACTTATTTATTATATTCTTGTATTATAAGTTTTAGATCTAACAGATTTTGTCTTCCCACAGACTACCTCCCATCTGTTCAGGGTAATGGGTTTTCTGCCGATACTCAGAAAGGAGCATATTGAGGGATTTGAGTTAAAAAAATTCTTCTCAAGAAACCACTAGTCCTCAGAGTCTACTTAAACTTGGTTGCCAGGACTACTCCATCCTAGGCAAACAGGATGAAAAATTTGAGATCCTCTTGCAGAAAAACGAGAACTATAGCCTGCCTACAGAAAGAGAAAAAAGATATGTGATAATGAAATATAAACTTTGTATAAACATTGTGATTGAGAAGTGTTCAAGCTCTCAAGTCTTAAACATGTGTGGGCAGGTGGGTGGTTGGGTAGGTGGGAAGAAGGGGAAAGGAGTAAAAAAGTATGAATCCAGGGATGAGACAAAGAGTTGTAATACCTTTTATAGAGGGATAGTACAAAAAATAAAAAAAAGACTCACTATTATCTAAATCGTGATGCATTTGATGTTTTCTCATACTAGAACTGAGAGTTAATCAAAGTATCATAATACTGTGGGACTGAATTAAGCCCTTAAAAGAAGTGCTTTCTTCGGACTGTCAGATCCAGAAGTGATGTTCAAAATAGGGTGATTCACACAAGTATCGAAACGATGAAGTGTTTTAGGGCTTGACCGCTACCTTTAGAGATTGTGGTTTTTAAAAAGCAGTAATTTAGAATGTTTCCTATTTGCTGTTTCTGTTGCTTCATAAATCCTTTTTGTTTTCTGTGAAGCACTCTTTGCTTGTCTTTCATTTCTGTGGAAGTTCAGATGCAGAGGACAGGGGGTGGTCTTCTCAGTCTCACTGTGATGTCTTGAATGGTGTAGGGCTGTTGCTTATTTGTGCTGACAAGAATGAATGATTAATTCATGTTCTTTCAGGATTTTAAGATTCCTTGGAATTAGATGCATAGCAAGGCTCTGCTGTTCAATGTTTCTGTTCTTTTGCCTACTGTGGTTATTGAAATAGCGGCTCTTTGGCTTTTGTTTTAGTAAACAGAGGTCATGTTTGTTAGTGAGGAGGCATGTGAAATGTGTTCTGTGGTAGGACGGGGGTGAGCACACCGTGGCCCGGCATGAGGTATTCATTCCGTGGCAGCAGACTCTGTGCTCCTGGGTGTGCTGGAGCATGCTGTAGGTGTCGTTAGAGACTGTGGAACATCTTTGATGTCCAATTAGTTTCTTCCTCAGTAGCAGAGTGCACACACCAGTGCAATTTGTGAAAGGACTGTGGAAGTGTTTTCAAGATATTTTTCCTAACTGGGAATTGTGTATGTTTGAATGTACAATAATGATCATCTCTTTTTCTGTTGAGCTCACTGTGGAAATAACACTGCATTGTAAAGAGCTGCAGAGACCTGAATTTGTCCCTTTCTGAGCACACATGTTGAAAATATGGTGTTCTGAATCACTTTTCGATACACTGGCCTGCAACAAGGAATGTGTACGAAGGGTGAAGCAATAGTTTGTGCAGAAGCTGGTAAGGGAGGATGGAGAGGAATAAGGGTTCAGCCATCAGAGGTGTCACCTTCCTCTGCCTGTACTTTCTGTCACCGAGGGTTGTCAGGGTATGGGTGTGCAGTCACAAGGCTAGTCTTCACTTTGGGAAAGAAGGATTTAGTCTCTTACAAATTACAAAAATTGGGTAGTTTTGCTTATTCCTCTGTTGTTTATAAAGAGGCCTAATGATAAACTGGACCATAAGTGGCCATGGGTCCTGTTCTTGCTTCTGGCTGAATGATGCAAAACAGTTAATTCATAAACTGGTACTAAGAATGTCCCAGTTTTCTCTGTCTCACAATTTTTGACGTCTAGACCCCTCTTGTGTTCATCTATGAGCAGGAGATTGCCCCCTTTCTTTCTTCCTGCCCCTCCCCGTCAGGTGATCAGCTGGATCTGACAGCTGTGTGCCAGCCAGAAGGGGCACAGGGTGCTGTGTTCGCAGTGGGGGACCACCGGCTGGCAGGGCCTCAAGCTGGGTGTGTAGCCCACCATTTCCCCTCTCCCACACAAGACAACTTTGTGTGAGAGATTCTGTGATAGGAGAAAGAAGTCTTTAGGGATTTTCATCTAGCTGTTATTATTTTTAGTAAATAATTCCGTCTTTATATTTTTTAAAATTTATTTTTTAAGTTTTCAGCCTCAAACAGAGGTAAAATGTGAAAGCAAAAGGGGGGGGGGGGGGGCTTCTGGCTGTTAACAGCGCTGTTACCCGTGTGCCTTGTGAAAAACTTGCAATAGCTTGGGTTGTGGTAAGTTCGTTTGCTTTACTTATTCTGTTCTATTCCATGATTCTGTTACCTATTTACACTGAGAAAATGCGTCAGCTATACCTCATCCTTCAGAAAATTTGTAGGAGCAGAAACAGAGTTCACAACAGGTAGCAAGACTAAACAGATGGAAATCACTATCCAAATTACTTTTAGTTGCAGTGGCTGGTGTTTCAGTTTAACATTAAAACATTGTTATTTTGCAATTCATACTTTTTGACCTACAAATTGTTTATGTTCACCAAACTAGATGACCGTGCCCCCAGGATGGCGGGGCAGTCGGGCACCGCTCAACGCACCCACGCAGCCGCTGCGGGGACTCACCTTGCCTCGCTTCGCTTCCCTTTTCCAGCCAAGTGGTGCAAGTGGGCATCCTGATGAAGTTTAAGGCAATTGCTGAGGATGCAAAGTAACGTGAAGAGATGTAGAATTTTTGCCTGGAGTGATCCTGGTTGAAGTGAATTTTGAAATGCTTTTAGAAGAAATACCCGTAGTTGTGGCAGTCTTCATTAAAAATTACTAAGACTGTTTTTTGTTGCCTTTAAACCCTGACAAAATAATCTGTTCTTATTTACTACATAGTAACATACTATGCAATAGTAATACTACTTTTTTATGTATATACTAAGATATATATACATATGTACATATGTATGTAAATGCTGCATAATAATAGCAACACATATTAGTGCATGTTATGACTACATTATCAAAAAAGAGTTCCACTAATAAGAAATCCTTTAAAAAAAAACCAAAACAAAACCCACAAATAAAAACTAGTACATAAGACTCAGCCTGTAACTCAAAAATGTGAATTTCTTTTGAATTACTGGCTGGACAATGGAATGTGGCATGCAGTTCATGAGAATGAAGAAGCTCAGACTACAGGAGCTTAAAATGAAGTTAATAAACATAATGCTCACCAGGCTTGTTTATGATTGCTATAGGAGAGAGATGTGATTACAGAAAATGAAGTTATAAAACCTACTGGGGATAAAAATGCCTCTGAACTGGCATATACAGGCTGAAAGATAGAAAACGCTGACTTCAAAAGTAGTCAGAAATATTTTGCTGATTTGCTGTAAAGAAATTAATAGCCATGTCTGCAAATCCTGGTGACACTTCTTTTGATTTTGCTGTTAGGAATTTAGAAATTACTTGCTCATTTTGTTTTGCTCTGGTTTTTATCCTAGTTCACCACTGGAAAAAAAGAAGGATTTTAGAAGAAACTGGCAGTCTGCCACTATGTGGGATTTTGATTCGAGAGTTGTATCAAAGCAGTCACTGATATAACTACAGACTAATTTGTGTTGATGCAGTAGCAAAGCAGAATGAGTGTAGCAGCCTTTTTTTCTTAAGGAAATTAAACTTGCAGTATGGATATTCTAGGTCTCCAATTTTGAAAGGTTTTCAACACATCCTGAATTTTTGTCCCAACAGGCCTTACTGTGGAATAATCAAGAAAATATTCTTACTGTGAATGCTGTTATTTGTTCATGTTCTGTTTACTGACCGGGACGATCATCCTTGCCCAGAGTCATAAATCCACTAGCAAAAATATTTACCAGTAACTAGCTGCAGATTTGGATCTTACGTAACAAAGGCTTGCACATGCCTGCCATTTCAGTCTTTGCCAAATGGCAGTGTCTTCATGGGAAAAGTACTCCTGTCGTCTTCTCTGACGACTCGTGGCCAAATGAATCAGTGCCACGGACTGCAGACTTGTGGTTGCCCAAGGTTGCATTAGTGGAGGGGTGACTAATAGCATAAGCTAGCCACTTCCCATTAGGGACAAAAGTGGGTGGGTGTAGCCCACAAAATGACGTAGGGCTGGATTCAGTTCATCTCTTGGGCATCCTTGACTAACGTGATACATGTCACCAACTAAAATTACAGCCGTCTTTTCACAGCACAGCTCCTAGAGAGAAGATCTGCTCAAATCTCTGAGATTTTGCAACAGCCTTTGCTGTTGTTTGCAAAAGAGAACAGGTCCTGTTCTCACCCCTGTAGGCACTTGGGGAATTAATCCCATAAATGTGAATTGTTCAGTTACAGAATCATTACAACTCTTGCTATATGTTAGTATATATCATATATGTCAAAAGAGAATGCATGTTTGCGTCTTAGTTGTTTCATGTTACACTACCATTTTTTGGCAGTAAATCTCCTATTTGACAGCATTTAGTTGGGCTGGGGGGGGGGGGGGGGGGGGGGGGGCGGGGTAAGGGCAGTGCCCGTCTCGAAAGGGAAAGAGATGTTAGAATACAGTTCCATGTTCAGCAGTGGCTTCTGCTCCTCACCACTGTCAGGTACTGCTGGTCAGCCCGGGCTCTGGGCTGCTGGGGGGCTTGTGACATGGCCTCATCAGGAGATCTCTTCTCCAAAGGTTGGCACACTGCTGAATTTCAAAATTCCAAATTTGAGGTACAGGATACTATTACATATTGCACCACTTCCACAGCTGAACGTGACCTGAATGTAGCACAGCCCTTGCGTGGAGGAGCCTATGCTGTACAGCAGCCACTGGGAACAGTGGGGGACCTGCTTAATTCCAGTGTGCGTTAAGCACTAAGAACTCAGATCACTTTTGTTTTACAAATAATGAGGAGGGTGTGAGCAATTGTGGGGTTTTGTATCACTGTAATGCATAGTTAGAACAAAACAAATGTATCACTCATGGAGATTTTTTTTTTAAAATCAGATCCTATTATTATTATATTTTATATAGAATATATTTATATGTCATGTTTCTCATCTTTAATGACTTCCCTTCTGTCACAACATACCTGCGACTTGTGGTGTGCTTTGTGTTGCAGATCCCAATAGTCTTAACCTGGCTTTTATTTTTATAGACTGTTCCAGTGTAAGGATTTTTAAAGCCCATATTGCCAAGGTCAGCTTCACTTGGGGAAAGGGTGAGCCATGCTTCCAGTCTAGCGTATTAGTTGCGTTGCCAGTTTAATGCAGAGGAAAATATAATTCACTAACTTCAGCAACACCAGAAAATTCCATTGTTCTCTAATCTGTAGTGGGAAGCTGAAAATCCTCGGGAACACAGGCTTTTAGTTATTTGGCTTTTTAGAGAATATTAAAATCAATAACCAAACATGGATATTTTAAGTACAAACAAAATTATATGTGATTATACTTTTAAAGTGTAATATTAAAATACACCGTGGTTAGTTTAGTTTTATAATGTATTTGGAAGCTTAATTCTGAGCAGGAGAGACAATTCTTTTTAGTGAAAGGGTTAGAGCATTGCTAAAATATATTCCTTGCCATATTTTTCAGAAGAACCCATTCATGCATGTTTTGCAGGAGTTAATAACAAGCTAAAAACCAAGTACTATATTTTCAGGTCTCTGCAAACATAGTAACCTGTTTGAAAAAAATTTCTAGTGATGATTTGTCGGGATAAAAGTACCAGTATGTCTAAAAGTATGACCAGAGAAGGAATATATATGGAGATACCCTAGATAGGGCAAAATGGTAACCTGCTACACTATTGTATGCTTTTCCCTGCAGAACACGAAAAAATATAAAAAGTGGTTAAAAAAAAAAGTGAAAAAATAATACTGGGAAAAGTATTTTCTATTTTCTTGGTATCGCCTTCTACTGAGAATTACCAGTATAATGTGTTTCTGATAGCTATTGTAACTTGAGTATCTTGAAACAATTGGTTTTTTCATGGCACCACTCTGAACCTTCCTCCAAAGCCAGTGGGTAGATAAAATGCATGTGTCTGAGGCTCAATCTTCCACAATAACTGATAAATTAATTTTTTTTTTTTTTTCTGCTGAGCACAGTGCATGAAATCCCTCCTTCCGGGGGGGGGGGGGGGGGCCGGGCAGGGAGGGGAATTGCACTGGGGGTATCCCCCAGCTTCCTGATACACCGGGAATCTTATTTAGAGTCAGAGGAGACTGGTATGAAGCCAGCGGAATCTGAGTGTGTATGTGCGAGAGAAAAATCCCCACCTGAATATTATTCATTAATGCAACATAAAATAGGAGAGGAGCATAGAAAGCATTAGCAATTACTAGTAATTTAATCCGTGTTGATTTCAGTGATTAATTTTCCTGTGGGTTTTTGCTAACACTGTGTTAAATACGTAGAGAGTTCTTACTGCTGCTGTTAATCTGCTTTTTCTAGTAGATCTAAAATGACTTGCGGGTTAGGTTCATCCGTCGTTCAGCACAGGCATACACCTAACTTCATGACAGTGAAGTATGTCCCTGTGTGTGACTGCTGCCTGGCCCTGCTGCTCGTTCCGAGTGGGGCTGATACCAGTGCAGCTGCTCAAAGCCAGAAAGATGACCCAGGATCTACATTTATCTGTGGTCGGGAATAATTTTTTAGCCCATCTGATATACATGTCTTTCTACAGAAGAGGGCAGCAAAAACCATATACTCTACTGTATCTGTGAAGATGCGAAACCTAGTTAATTAAGTAGAGCTGCAAAGACTAGGTTTTCTAATTGATCTGCTCAGAGAAACAGGGCAACGCATGACTGTTGTACTTCAGACACTATAAAAACCTAGTATAAGAAGTATAAAACCATAAGTTTCAGTTGCATGGAAAAAACAACAAAAAAAAAATGTCAAAGGCTGTTTTACACCAGTTCTTTGGGATCTTGATTCAAATGCAGCCCCCTAGTATTCCTGCAGCACGAAGCCAGTGATGGAATCGGAAGAGACCCCAGTTCTGTGTGGTGGAGGTGAAAGGATCTCTAAACCACAGAGCAAACCAATAGCTGATCTGAGAAAAATCTTTTAATCCTTAATTCATTTCAATCTCGTTCAGTATCTAGCTTCACAGAATTATTCTGCAGGGGTGTGGAATGCTTGTGGGGGTCCAGTTGGAAAAAAGAAAAAAAATACTTGGACTTGCCTGTACTGTCACTGCTATTCTCTCTAAAGGCCACTCTTGATTGAGTATGATTTTTGTATGTATGTATATGTATGTATATCTTTAAGATATTCTGGCACTTGTGGCAATCCTTTCTTCTCCTGTTACGCTGTGTTTCCACTGGGTCTTGCTCCTGTGTGGGGCTGGCGATTTAAGGTTTGACATCAGGACTGACGGTTTGATGTGCTCAGTCTGATTCAACTGGCAAACTGGGGCTCAGAGGTGCGCCCTGGCTCTCCTGCTTTCTCCCACAGACATGCATGACTTGTCTATAGGGCAAGCACAGAGGGGAACCAGCTGGAGAGGTTTCGAAGATACAGTTTCTATATTAAATGCAGGATCCTCAAAGGTGAAAATGCAAAAAAAAAATTTTTTGGTATGTTTACATAGCCCAAGATGTTAAGTACAAAGTATCGCCTTGTAATGTCTCCAGACATAAATGATTCCGACTTTCTCACCTCACAGAGTCATGCATCTTGCTTTGAGGCATTAAAATACCTTAGAAAATTCAGTATAAATAGCAAAATTAAAAGGCAGATAAATTCTTGCCGAACAGTTTATCAATAATGTGGATTCAGCCTCAAAGACTCTTTTACTCCATGCTGGTCTTTATGGTGTTTCAGGTGTTGTCAGAAATCACCTTCTGTTAGTGTGAAGTCTTTTAGGCTTGCTTTATTTTATTTATCTTGGTAGGAAAAAAAAGTAAACTAAAATATTTCTAGATGGTTTAGTTTTTTTCTGTCATAAACTAATCACCAGTGACTGCATTGTGCAACATTTCTGCCACTTATTCAAGATAGAGTGCTTTACTTTCTAAACAGTGGAGCTGCTCATTAACATTAACTTATTCTTTGTTCGCAATAGAATGAAAAGTTGGAAAGAAAGGTCGACTTAATTGGTGGGGAGACTTGGAAATGACAAATTTAACTTTGTTATTTAGCCTGCAATATTATTACATTGGCTATAGTAGATAAGATTAAGGAACTTACAGCAGCTGGTGGAGAAGATGCAGTTTAAGTCCTATAGCACTAAGAACCACTAAAACCTTCACCAGTATTTAAACAGTAATATTTTGTTAGCCTAATCTGGCTAGTGATGTTTTCCTGCATAAGATTTGGGACTTTCTGTTCATCTCATGAGTACAAAATATTTTTATGACCCTAAACCATGGGAAAGCGTTGTTCTAATGAGTCTAACAGATTTGGAAAAGGTTATAATGTGTTGCATCACATATGAGGTCTTCTAGTGATGATGGAATGAACATTTAAAAATACTTTCATTTGTCATCTAGTTTACAAAAAGCCCACAGAAATTACATCGTGACTATAAATCTTGCACAGAAGGAATGGGCTAATGGTAAATATTACATAATCGGAGGTGTGGGATTTTGAGACATTACCACTAGCATTTGGTCATGAAAGAGTACTTGTTTCACCTTGAGTGGGCAGAAAATTAGGCATTTTCAGTAAAGTGTGTGCTTCAAAAGACCCAGAAAAATTGAGCTCAAATGAAAGATTCAAGAGTAGGAGGCACTTTCGTTTTTGTTAGATTTCTGGTGAAAACACTGCATTCAGGCACAGAACAGTGTGACAAATAGGTAGGCTCCATATTAAAACAACAAAGGTCGTTCTTGGGCTGGAAGATCTGTTCTGTAAAAGAACAAAATGACACTGTTTTGTTTAAATAATCAGAGTAACAGAGATAACATTCAAATATATGCCAAGGGGATGAAGTAATTTGTTAAAAAAGAAAAGTCTAGTAACAAATTAGGTGGGAAAAACAAAGGGATTGAGTCAGAGATTGTGAAAGCCTCTGAAGGTGCCACATATAAAGCTATTCTAAAAAAAAACAACAACATTTCTAGCAAGGTGGATATGCAGCACAAAAAGGGAAACAGAGTAATTGTTACTTAATAAGCTTGCATTCTTTATTTCTAGATCACTATGCTTTCTTTTTTGATATGCTTTTAGAGCTGAATCTCTTCACACATTCTGCACTGTCTGATCGGGAAAATCCTCCACTGGGAAGTGTGTACTCTGCTTTTTTGTGAGTTTAGCCATCCCTGGTAGAGGGGCTGGGGAAGGGTGCGATGGCTCAGTGCCTTTGCAGAGGAAAGGCTCCGCACAGGAGCTCTGTTCTTTGAGCACATATTTAACAAAGGCTTTGCTGCAAGTTACAGAAGTCAGAGGAGGGAAAGCCTTGTTACAGAGGATGGCTGCTTCTAGAGATGTCTTCTGCTGCCCTGTTATGTTTGAACTGCTGGGGTAGCTGTGCTTTCATGGTCCTCAATTAAACTGGGCAGACCAGCGATGAAGAAAGCCTGTGGCTTGGTAGAGCAGGTCTCATATTAGGCTATTTGGGATAACTCTCTTATGTGCCCTAGGACTGCAAGTGCTCACTTTTGTTCCCAGTAATTCTCTTTCCATGTACCCCCATTGATGAAATTGGTATAAGAGTAGTCGAGACAGTAATTTCAAGTAAAGATATACAGTGAAAGACTGAGACATATTGTACTGGTGGAAACAATGTGATATATTAAAAAAAAATGGTGGCCATGTTGTGCCATTGGGCACAGAAGAAAATGTTCAGAGCTCATTTCTATTGTGACCTCCATTGAGCAAATAATGGGCTGAAATGCAGTTGTTCATATGTTACTTATTGGCAGAAGCTAGCACTTTTTTTTTTTTCCTTTCTTTTTTTATGAAGGTTTTATTTTCCCTTTTGAAAAGTTAGGCAATGACTTAGAATGAGGACTGCATAAATTGTGTCTTGACTGTCATACTGAGGGGGAAAAAAAGGTTTTTATGAAATTAATCAATTTTTGGTTAGGGTTTCTGTGAATTGTCAGATCACACAGTGAATTACTAGAAAGAACAATCTGTGTGTCCTTGCCAATTACAGTGCCTCCATTGAATACAACATTTCATCAAGCTGAGTAATTAACAGCAAAACTTAACTGGCCCAATACAAATGTGAGCTATGGAACCTGTTAAAATAAGCCGTGCTATTTCAGACCCAATGAAATGTGCTGCTGTTCAAATTTACAGGCTCCTGGTAATGGAGATCGTCATTAACCTAATGAAATCCAACTCAACAGGGAGCACTAGTAGAACTAAAAGTCATGCATTTGATATGTTCTGTCACTTCTATAACTCTTGTGGTGACGGTCTGCTTCCTTTAAGACAATTTCTGTATGGAGTAATAGCTTGACAAAGCATAACTGTTTTATGTGAGAGTGAAATACTGGCTGGGTCAAGTGCCAAAAGTATAACTTTACAGTACAGAAGAAAAAAAGATGATGTTTTAAATCCAAATCGGTCTTTACAGAATCTAAGTAATTTATTTAAGAGTGTTAAGGTCTTTAAGAATCAGGTTTTAAATAGGATACTTTAATTTTTTTTATGTCTCTTACCAGCGTCTTGGAGAAATGTGGGACAAGTAAATAAAAGAAAGTCTGTAAACCGCATTTCTTAATAATTTGTTGTATTTAGTCACGATAGCATCATCATAGCAGTTCCAAATGGTGAGCTTTATAGCTAAGCTGATTGGGTGGAAGTTGGTGTAGCAACTGTTGATACTATCAGACGGTTGCAGAGCCCATTGATGTTGGTAGAGAGATTCCCACTGGTTTCAGTAGATTGTAGATTAGGTCACATAAAATGAAAACATTATGCAAATCTTACCATATGCGTATTTTGATCACAGTTTCTTATGGTTTTCATATGTTTACAGAAGTCCGAATAACAGTCTAAAAAGTCCTCAGCATATGGAAGAAGTAATAATCCTGCTCCTTAAAGTGATCCTTATTGTGGATTCGTGATATGTACGTGATCATGTTTTTAAGCCTTTATTTCCTTGACAGATTCTTTTGATTTCATACTGAAAACAAATATATTTAGAACTAACTGCTGTTCTAAAAACCATGTACTTAGAATGTGTCTAGATTATATCAATGAAATGTTAATTAAAAGATACATGATTTTATTAGATTGTTCAATACTTTCTCATGGGACAGTAGACAAGTCTACTGAACGTATGAAATTTAACAAGAGCAACTGCTGGATTCTCCACCTCGGACAAGGTGATCAGCTGAGGGGTGACAGCGGGGGGGGAGGTGCTGACCTCCTCTCTCTGATGACCAGTGACAGGACACCAGGGAGTGGAATGAAGCCATGCCAGGGGAAGTGCGGACTGGACATTACGAAAAGATTCTTCACTGGAAGGGCGGTCAGTCGCTGGAACAGGCTCCCCAGGGAAGTGGCCATGGCACCAAGCCTGTCAGAGCTCAAGGAGCATCTGGACAATGCTCTTAGTCATATGGTTTAGTGTTAGGTGTCCTGCAAGGATCCTTATGGCTCCCTTCTAACCTGAGGGATTCTATGATTACGCCAGTGTTCTGTGTCTTTTTAGCACCTGTGTTACCAGATCACCTAGCAGTACAAATGGGATGCTGGCGAAATCTTAGACACAGTCATATTGCTATTAAATTAATAGAAAATACTAGCAGCTGGGGGTAGATTGACTGTTTCTGATTCAGCATGAAATTAGAGCAGCATATACAAACCATAGTTTTTCTGGTACAAAAACTTTGAGACTAAATCTACTCTCTCGCCTCTCTCTCCCCTTCAATTAAATAACCAGTTATTTCTAACTCAATTTGAACTTGAAGACCGGGCTTGCTTTCTCTTCACATTCTCTGTTCTGTTACGAGGCTAGCGTGCCCTGCTTTTCATGCCTGTTGAGGTCGGGCTGGTTCAGTGTCAGTACTCCGCCAGCATCCTCGCATGCGCGCGGCAATCCCAGTGAACCAGTTCCCTGAGACAGCTGTGTGTGTACCTGCGTGTTGCCCTGCCCGACGTAAACGATGCTAGCGGTGTGGAAGTGTTGACGGTCTGCAGTTGTCACTGTTCCGAACGATGAACAGACTGCCCTGTTGTCGTAAACCGGTGCCGTAATTATTTTTGAGCACACAATCTTCTTCTTGATAGGATTGGTCGTTCATTTCCAGATCACTGTACAGACGTGCCCAGAAATTGGTGTTCAAACGGAACCAAACCCTGTGCACATTCTGTTGGTCATACAGAAGGCAGCCTACAAGTGCTGCGCTGAACTGACAGGCACTAGTCGCGGTGTTGGAAGCTGTGAGAACAGGTGAGTGATGCACAAAAGCAGTAGTTTGCAGGACTGGACCCCACCTGTTTGCTGGACGTGTGCTTTGACTTTAGGAAAGACTGTTGCTGACCAGCTCATCGCTGCCGAGTTAAAGAATACAAGCTGAAGCAGTAAAACCCATTGCGTGTTAGCAAGTGATTTTTCCTGTTGATTTTGCTGCCGATCAAATGTAGCACCGGTTTTAATGCTTTATTCGTTTAAATGTGGTTTAAACTGTGGTTTCATGGCATAGTAAGATACTGTGGAAATGTACATAGATGCTATGTATTTTAAGAGGGAAATATTTCAGGTCTTTCTTACGTATTTGAAACACTTCTAGTGACTGCTACTTCATTCATTGTCCTTGCCAAAGTTCAGTAAGCAGTATGAGTTTGTATTAGGCTGCATCTATGGCAACTGTATATCCTACGGTTGTGTAAAGATCTTTAACCACAAAACAAAGCAAGAAATACATAAATATTTCACATATTTGGAAAAGATGCTGACTATAAGAGGTCATGCTTGTAACTCCAATAGGCAGCATCCATATTAGTAGCTGTCTGTTTTCTCTGCCTTTAGGCTTTGGCAAGCAAGCAGTTACTCAGAGTTTCAGATTAATAAACTGCTTTCTTTCCTTCTCTTCCCCTCCCCCCCCCCCCCCCAACCAACCAATGCAAGAAATCATCAACTATAGGCAGTCATATGACACTTGAATTGGGGCACATTTGGTTTTTTAACTTTACTCACGCTGACAGCTAACCTCACTCTTCTCAAACACCTTGTCTGGGGTCCCTGGACGGAAAGCGTGAATTCCTTCCTGTGGAGGTGCGCCAAGGGTTAATACGCAGGTATTCCATGCTCAGTACTCAGAGTAATAAGGCATAACAGGGAATCCAAACTACAATTCAGTGGAATTCTATAAATCAATAACAACAGAGAATTTTTTTCTCCATCTCCCCTCAGTAAGAAAATATAAATTAATTAAAACATGTCATACATGTCTTTATGATAAGATTGCACATTTCTCATATTGCAAATGGGAAATAATTCAAGCAGGGTATGACTGTATTTCCTAAGTACAGTAAATAAAATGAAAACTAGGTTCTATTTCCCAGGAAACATGCTAATCTTAGAGTTTTTTCTGAAGTTGCTGAGTCATGACTTTTAGCTGTAAGTTATTTTTTAGGATATCATAGGAAATTCTTGCAGATTCTGGCTCAACACTTGGACAATATTACTGAATGTTATACATTTTTATAAAAGCTGTTGGTTAAAGCTACTTTGAAATTAAGTCTCTTTAAATGATTAAAAGTCATGTTTGTTTTCAAGCCCCAGATTGCTTAACTTCAGCACTTACTACTACTGTTTATTTTCATAGCTGAAGTCATTTGTTGAAATGTGAGTCATGCCAGAGTTTAGCTGTTGAAAGGTTGCCTCATCTAAATGATGTTTAAATAGAAAGACAGAATTTAAAAGAATAGCATCTCACTAATTAATAATTAACTGTTGTTTTGAGCCCATTCCAATATGTGCAGTGGACCCGGTGCTAAAGAATAGAAGACCCTCTCTTGGGCTCTCGCTGGCTTCTTAGTTCTCTTTCCTCTCTTAAAGAAGGGATTGGTTGCTGATACCTCTTAGGGTAAGCACTGGGGGAGGCTTAATCTCTCTATATGGTCAAGTTAGCATTCAGCTTTGAAGAAACTGAGTCTTGCTCTAAGCTTATTTTCCCATGTTCAAGAGACAGCTTCACTGTAACATTATCATGTTATGTAGCCAACGTAATTCTATTCAAATTAAATTTGTGTTATGTGATGTCCAGTAATGCATTTACCTCACCTATTGCCACATCAGAACAAATCTAGGTGCTCGTCCTGTTCCCAGTAAAATTCAGCAATAACATTACTGTTAAACTGATGGGAATCACCACTGCAGTTTGAAATATTTTTTAAGTGGTAAATTTTAGTTTTTCAAAGAGGCATTGAAGTTGTCCGTTGTTATGAATTGGTTGCTTTTCTTCTGAGGTAGGTGTGGTGTTATCTTTGAACATGATAACTTCCTCTCTGGTCTGGCTTTTGTGGACTTCTCATAGAAGTAATACAGATGTCCTTGGTTTTCCTGTCCCTGTTGGATTAACGTGGCCCAGCTGAAGCTTCAGCATAAAGAGCATTATAAAACTTAAGCCATGTCCAGACATCTTCAAAGTTTTCAAGAGGTAATTTTCATATTCGCTATATGGAATTTCAAAACAAATTTGGACAGAAAAGTAAGTGGTTAATGATATTTAAGTTAGACTTTTGACATTGTATATTTAAATTCTACTTTTGTTATTGCCAAAAACATTTGATAACATTATGCTGAGTATGCGCCTCCTATAATAAAATGATGGATTTCAAACTTCATATTTCATGTGGATTTATTATAAGAAAACATATAGTAACGCAAATGCTTTCTTTATTGTTATCTTCTTACTAGTTGTGTATTTGTACAGTATTAATTGTTGGGCAATATTTTAGAATGCCATTTCAGTGTAAACACTTTCTTTGCTTTCTACCATATGTTATCCATGATACCTAACATACCTCTAAAAACTTTGTTGCCAAAGGCACTGTTTTCAGTTGATTATTTAGAAGTTTGGTTCTTTCACTATTGAAACCAGTGGTGAAACTCTTCTGGATGTCAGTGGGAAAAGGATTTTCCAAAAGCAATGATGAATGGTTTTAACATGTAATATACATTACTTTCACTGATGAAGTAGATTTAATTGAATAGCATTTTGTCAGATGCTGAAAATGGGTAAAGGTGGTACTTTTTGTTAACACTTGAGAAGATGTCCTGTGGTGTTCTGTTTTTGGATTGTGCAACAAATTGTGGCCCACATATAATAAAAGCCAGAAAGGTACTCTAAGCTTAGTCTTGAGCAAAAAAGGTGCAGAGAAACTGATACCACATCCCCTTTCCACCTTCAGAGTGTTAGAGTAGTTCCATTTTGTGAACAGATTTATTATTTTTTAAAAAATTCCCATTTACTCCAAAGCAGATACATGCTGCCTAAGGCATAGAACTAACTAACATTCCTAGAAGAATGTCTGCTTGTCAGCCTTGGGAGACTGGATCGCTGAATTCAGTTCTGTTTTATCATAGCAATCCTGGTGTACAATGATTACTCATAAACACTCCTTCAGATTAATTGCATTGTCTCAAGTTATAGTTTAGAAAAAGCAAACCTGATTAGTAAATCATGCGCTTTCATCTTTGGTGACAGCAGTCTCCAGTACCTCTGATAAATTTCTTTAAAAAAAATATGAAGTTTCTAAGCATAGTGTTTCAATAAACCAGTTTTTCTAAATAAATTAGTTGGATAAAGATTGCCATGAGTGGCTGTTACTGAAATCCATTCACTGAGTTGAAATTCATTGGAATGAATTTCCACTGGTGGTATTGACTTTAATGAGAGCAAGATTGCATCTTTTTAATGGTACTCATTTTATATTAATAAGTAATTGTGCAATATGTGTTGCAGTATACTTAAGTATGTACTTTAATGTTGAAAATCACATTATGCTTTTTAATCCCCAAATACCGTGTGATGGGATGTTAAGGGCCCAAGGATGTCAAAGGATAGAGAATTGTATCTGTGTAGTAGGTAGATTGAACTAGTAGATCAGTGTATTCTCAAGATAGGAAGGCCATACAGGAAGCTTTTATATAGCTACTGATTACAGATACCTATATCCTTGATTTTCTCTCTCCCTTTTTTCCTGCAGGGCCAAGGCTTTTCGTGGAAAAAAGGTCCATGGAGAATATGACATAAAGGTTGAACAGGTAACTAAATTACTTAATCTGAGTGTTATTTTTATATTTGTTTATTTATACAAACACATGTATATGTATAAACACACACCTCCCTGAAGATATTTAAAAAATGTGTAGATGTGGTGCGTAGGGACATGGTTTAGCGGTGAACTTGGTAGTGTTAGGTTAATGGTTGGATGTGATGATCTTAAGGGTCTTTTCCAACCTAAAGTGTCCTATGATCCTGTATGCAGATATGTGTAGGTAGATACATAAGCCCTTGTACTTCAATAAAACCTCACAAGTTAAGTAGATGTGCTAGTTTTGGCTGGGATAGAGTTAATTTCTTCTTAGTAGCTGGTATGGGGCTGTGTTTCGGATTTGTGCTGAAAACAGTGTTAATTCAGGGATGATTTAGTTACTGCTGAGCAGTGCTTACACACAGCCGAGGTCTTTGCTGCTTCTCACGCCACGCCACCAGCGAGCAGGCTGGGGGGCACATGAAGCTGGGGGGGGGGGGGGGGGGGCACAGGCAGGACAGCTGACCCCAACTGACCCAAGGGACATTCCATACCATAGGACATCGTGCTCAGCATATAAAGCTGGGGGAGGAAGGGGGGATGTTTGGGGTGATGGCATTTGTCTTCCCAAGTCACCGTTACGTGTGGCGGAGCCCTGTTTTCCTGGAGGTGGCTGCACACCTGCCTGCCCGTGGAAGTGTTGAATGCATTCCTTGATTTGCTTTGCTTATGTGTGGCTTTTGCTTTACTGATTAGACTGCCTTGATCTTCACCCGTGAGTTTTCTCACTTTTAGCCTTCTGATCCTCTCCCCCATCCCACTGCAGGGCAGTGAGCGAGCGGCTGTGCGGGGCTGAGCTGCCAGCTGGGGTTACACCATGGCAGTCCTTTTTGGTGCCCAGTCAGCTCTTTTTCAAGATTCCGACCATAATTTGCACATTAAAAAGATGTCATATTCCCAAGTTGTTGCTTAGAGACTGAATTTCCCAGACACTCCACGAATTACATGATGCATTATTTTTTTTATCACTAAGTCCTTCACTTAAGAATATACATACACTTTGGTTGCAGTGCTAGCGTGTGGATTTTTTTAAAAAAGCACTGAATAAATATGGAGATATAATTCAGGGTCCATTAGAATTTTGGCTATTTTATTTGAGATAGATATCTGAGACCAGGGAATTAAATGTCTTTTTACCGCTTTTCAATCTTGAATTCTACAAGTAGATGCTACTGTAAGAGGCTTCGGTACTTTAAACTGAATTGTTTTGTCACTGGAATTTCAAAGAGTGAGGGAAAATTATCACTAGCTGTGTGGATTCAGCTTATCTAAATTCACTGTGATAGTACAGCATCTAGCTTTGCTCCATTCTTTACACCATTGAATATCTGCTGATGTTCTTGGCTTTGAAACATGGAAAGCGTTGCCAGGGATCTTCAAGGGCATTGAGGGAGAGACAGGAAAAAGAAGACATGCTGTTTTGTCCCCAAATACCATTCACACCTAGATCAGACCATGCCATTGACATCACGTGCACTGTCTATTTAATACTAACAAAAGCTCTGTGTAAGCCTAGAATTTCCTTCATATGGTCTCTTCTAGGACCAGAACCACCTTTAATCAGTAAGAAATTGAAAGTTTCTAAACCCTATTAATCACTTTGTAAAACGTTAGCACTGTGGCAGTCATATACAAATAGTTATTAACAACTACTTTAGTGTACTTTTGCTAATACCAGAGACCGTTATTTTAGTTTTACACTACTTACAGCAACCTATCTTAATGCACAATGTTTTCCACTGTGTGCTAAGCTTTTGAACTACAAAACCTACATTGTGAATCCTTGTAATTGTTTAATATGTTTTATTAATTGGGGAGATCAGTTGTCAATCTCAGATTAAATATATTTTAAATGATACTTTAATATTGTCAGCACGATACAAATATTTCAATCTCTCACCATTTGTACTGCTTTTATAATAATCTTAAAACTACCCCTTGTGTTTAGAACACTATAACACTGGTCTGAGACAGTATATAAGCGTATGGGATTTAATGAAGAGACCTCCATGCTTGAAATCAAGCACATACTTAAGCTATTGAGTTGGGAGGGTGGTTAGAGTAGGCAACACTTGCCTTAACTGAACACTGAATTCTGAAAGCCTTACACAGATTTTACTTTAGAAGACTCAGTGATACTATTTTTCAAGAGGAGACTAATGAGAATTCTGACACGCTCTATTCTGTATTAGTGTCCGGGACAGCAAAGACACTTTTATTTATGCACTAGAAGACAGTTGGCTGCATTTCAATTGTTCTGCTGTGTAATGTTATTGTAAAGTGCCTTGAGAGTCTAAGCTGATGAAAGACTGTGGATAAATGAAAAACATCCTGTCCTTTCCTTTCAAATAACTGTAGATTCAGAGTATGGAAGTGATTCCTTTTAAATACCACATTTCCAGGGTGAGAAGATACTTTGAAAAAGTTCTTTATTTGTGAATTTTGAAAGTCAATTGTTCATTAGCACCAGATCTTTTAAAGAATAAATGCTCATAAATGAAATAGGGGTAAAGTATATGAAAAGACACTAAATCCTAAAAGAAAATATTCTGTTTATCACAGTTATTTTAATGCTGCTTCTGTACTGTTTTCTTCAAAAATTTATGTAAATGTTTGTTGAGTCTGTATTAATCTCTGAAAACACCATACAAATATAATCTCTACACTTCTGTGCAGACGTGAATAAATAAATACACTTGCTACTGCCCCATAGTCCTTTTTTGGAAAAAGTTGTTTACATTTTGCTTTCTTTGTACAGAATTTATTCAAATGTGATGTGTCATAGGTGGCAAATGCTGTTGGATTTGTATCCTTTTGGTGCTCATTATATTCCAAATGTATATTATCAGAAGTTTGGATACTAACACTTAAAAGAAGGGATTTAGGAAAATAAAGGTAAAATAAACGAGACTGACTAATGCGAGTCTTCTTTTCATAGGCAGAATTTTCAGAAATCAACTTGATAGCCCATGCTGATGGCAATTATGCAGTAGATATCCAAGTATTTCGAAATGGCACTAAAGTGGTCAGGTAAGAAAAAATATATAGAATAACAGCAAAAAGCAATGAATGGCATAGTGCATGCACGGAAAAGGTAGTGAATGATTTTTTTTGTATATGTGCAATAGGGATTTTGACTGCAACGCACTTTGGTCACTGGCATGAAAAACAGGAAAAAAAGTATGTGATCAGTGCAGTACTTCCTGTTTGTGGTGGGAAGGGAATCTCTCAATGTTTTGATCATATGAAAGGTGGATTTGAGTAAGATAGGAATGAAGTCTGCTATAAAAAAAAATACATAATTGGGAGTTAGGGTTATTGGTTTGGGTTTTATCTTTGCTTCAGAAATAAAGGTGGTCTTTGTGACCTTTGTACATGCCAGAGTTTTCCAGATGAGCTGTATTTAGTCCAAAAATTGAATATTTTCTATTGAAACAGCCAAGTCATAGCACTTCTCTCAGGACAGTTACTGGAATATCACTTCTGTTTGAGAATTTCAGTTTAAAAACCTGAGATTTCCTAATAGACTGTTTTGTCCAAAAAAGATTATTCCAATTGAAGGCAGGGTAATTTTACCATTTCTTTCAGCGAGGATGTCAACAGCCTTGTAAATGTAAGGGAAGAAAACAGGGGTATGTCTGGGCAAATTGAAAGCTTAAATATTAACCGAGTTATTTCAGGAAGTCCTATATTTTATCTGGTTTATGAGAATTATAGCTATTTTGGCCAGTGCAGTTAAGTATGAGTTAAGTATAGCATAGCAGTTGTTTGACTGAACAAGTGTATTCAGAAACGTGGATCAAGCCACTAACAAACAGTGGTAGATAACTGCTTATGTTTATCTTTGTTTACTGCTTATGCTTCTCTTCAGGCAAGAGTTCAGGGAGCTAGCATACAGCATGTCTTGTATCATCATGTTTTTGCACAACATCTGTCCAAATAAAAGATTTGAAAATGTCTGCTCATTCATGTAAAAAAAATCATGAAAAAATACTTTGTGTACTTTATGCTTTAAAACTCACAACAGTTTAATCTCTTGTGTGTTCTAAAAATACTGCAGCTTAATACAACAACCACTTCTGCCAAATCCACAAGATTATTTCCTTAGAAGAGTAAGAGATTTGATATTTTTAGTAGTGGTGGTGATGGTGGTGTTTTTTCTCCAGCGATAAATTTTTGGAGCCAGGAAATCTTGATCACTACTCCTTAGTGGCTTTTCTTTGGAAAACTCTCTACAAACACCCAAAATATAGAGGCCAAGTTAGCTTTGGTATGTGTCAATACTTAATGTGATTTGGGAACCTCCAGAAAATAGCATCTACAAAGATGTATATTTGCTGTTTCTGAGAAATCTTTGTAATGCTGCTGCTTATGTTAAGAAACAGATACATCTTGTTGTGTCATCAGATAACTCTGAGATTTAGATGACAGAGGATTTTATAATATTATCAGTCTTATGGGTAGTTTAATTAACCAAATAGAACTACCTGAGGTTGATGTTTCACTCAAATCTGTGTGATACACCTGCACGTGTGTGCATGCTTTCCGGTGTGACAGGGATATTTAGACATGATACGAGAGCAGTTCTCTGTTTCTGTGATAACTTATCTGGAGATACAGAATATATTTGAAAATATTTTTGAAACATAAATATTCTGTATCTCCAGGTAAGTGCTAGTCTTTATGTTGCTTTAAGCCTGATTGGTTTGTGAAGTTTATTGCCTGAAGCTTGGAATGTGTCACTAAGGTAATATCCGTCAGCATCCCTGCATTCTTTACATGTTCAGTTGACAAGAAACCTTATTTGAAATCCAGCATTGAATTTGGGTCAGACAACAGGATGTGTGACACGTTCCTTTGTTTCGGTCTGTCTCAACTACTAAGAAAGATGGGAGAAGCTGCGGGTCCCACTGGCATCAAAGTTCATATTGGATACAGACTATGAACACATTACCAAAAAGGCATAAACACCTAAATACTCAGATGAAAATTTGAACGTGTTATTAATTTGAGGTCCCAAGTGAACTCGTATCATAGATTTGAGCAAAATATTCATTAGCAAAATCATAGAAATTTGAATGACAGCTTTTTTGATGTCTTGGTTTAGGAGGAAAAAACCATAAACAGGCATTTGCTCATTTCATTTTGTGAATGAAAATCAAACCATGAAAAATGGTATCTTATGTTACATAACGCTGAGATTTTGGATCTTACAAATGCGTGAGCCAGGATTAAAATTTTTCTCATGACCTTCTGTACACACAGTCATTCTGTCCAGCAGTCATTACAGCACTAGAACAATTATGTAAACGTATCATGTTCCTTTGAGGAGTTTTTGTAAAGCTAAAAATGGGAGTTTATCTTTATTTTTTAAAGTACCTTGCCTCAATTCTCCAACTGTTTCATTAAATTGGTATTTTAAAGGACACTTTGTGTTCTTTACTTTTATTTAAAAATGCAATGCTGTATTTGAGATGATGTGTAATTCCCTTAGCACTATTTTAAATTATAGAGGTGGTCTCTTTCTTTCACTGAGTGGTCTGCAGTTTTGATTAAGGCATCATTAGTCCTCTAAGTATTATATTCATGCTGTGCCAACAAATTGAATTTCTGTGTTTCAAACACTTGGCACACCATCCTGAAACCTAGATCACAAATTCTCGGAACTATGCTACAAGTATTTTTTTGGAAACTTGTTTAAAAACAAGCATTTCTTTAGAGTTTTAGCCATTGGTCTAGAGTGCCATTTTAATGATTTTTGACAGCAAATCAAAAGTGTTGGTTTTACCAAGTCACGCATTGCATTTGAAAGCCAACTTAAAAATCTAGCTAATATACTTTGACTACTGCATTCAGACTGGAATCTTAAACTGCTGAAGAAATTTTAACATGTTTTGGGTTTGTTTTGTTTTGCTAGAATGAGATTTCTGAATCATTTTGTAATCTTTGTAATTTTTCACTCCAGCGTACAGCTTATATTTATTCAAGGCAAGTAAACAATTACACTGATTTACTACACTAATTTAATTTACCTTGCAGTTACACTTCTTTCAGGAGGTTGACAGCTTCAAGCTAGTCAAGTTTTTTTTCCACCTATAAAATCTGAATGCAGAAAAGAGTCTGTCGACAGTGACTTGCCCCTGTACTGGTGGCTCCACCCTGTTGCATTGTGTCTTCTGTTTTCCATAACCTCCTTCAGTTACTAAATGTCAGGGTCTGAGTAAGTTGAAGATGGTGTCAGACTGTTCTCAAAGGTGCCTGGTGGTAGGAGAAGAAGCCATGGAGGTTGCAACAGAAGAAAACTTGATTAGATAGAAGAGAGAAAGAGAGGGGAAAAATGTGTAGTTTAAGTTTAGAAATTGATTTTGACAAATGTCTTGATCAGAAGTTGAATTGTGATCATCTCCAGTTACAGTATGATTCATTCTGCGAGCAATGGGGTTGCTTCATTTCTTACTGTCTTTAAAATGGTCTGCCAACAGCAGCGAAAAAACATTGTTCCCAAGAAGCTTCGGTTTCTGGCAGAGACATCAGTCTGCTTTGGTTTTGATTGTCACGGCTCAGGAACCAGTGTACACAAACTAAAGAACATACTCAGAGTGTATATACATTATTTATCTTTCAGGGGCAAACAACCTGAAAAGCCGTGATAACTTGTGTCTCCTCTTCATGGGGGCACGTTATTGACTGGATGCTGATGTTTCCTGGACAGCAATTAAGAACTGATACAGTACAGATTTTCATAAAGCCATAACTTTCTGTCTTCTAACGTTTACCTTTGTTTTGAGTGTTCATTTGGTATTTCTCTATCCACGAGCTAGACATTTTTCCCTTTTAAGATTTTGCTGTTGAAGGAAAAATAATTTAATCGTTGACTATTAGCAACCTATCTTTTTCTTGGTAGGTCATTCAGGCCTGACTTTGTCCTGGTTCGACAACATTCATTCAGTATGGCAGAAAATGAAGATTTCCGTAACTTGATCATTGGAATGCAGTATGCGGGCATCCCGAGTGTCAACTCGCTGGAATCAATCTATAACTTCTGTGACAAGCCGTGGGTGGTAAGTGTTGTACCAAAAAGTTCTTCTGGTGCAAAAGCAGTTAGTGCCTTTTTTGTTGTTGTTGTTGTTCTTTTGTTTTTTGTTTGCTTGGTTGGTTCCCCTTCGTGAATATTGAGTATCAAACTGCAAAGTTACTTAGCAGACCGGTGAAGCAATAGTGAAAGGAATAAAAAGTAAACGAACATATTTCAATCATGTTTTCAAAGAGCCAGTGTAGGTGGTGTGTAGACAGAGAGAAAAAATATTTGTAATACAAATAATGAAATAAGTGAGGAAACCAACGGAATGCTAACATACTTCCTCAAGTGAGGAAAGTGTGTTTATTCACAATTTGTCTGGGAAAAGCAAGCTGAGAATATTTTTCATATTTGTGGTTTTAAACCATGCCTGTGACATTTTTGGGGCTATGCTTTAGCAAGGAAATCTGCAGCTATTCCTTTCCTCATTTGAAAGCTCTTTTCATAATCCTTGTGCATATGGATGTGGGAGTAGTCTTTTCAGCTACACCTAGAGTCATGAGGTACAATGGAGAATCTCTGCTCCTTGCCAGTTTTAATGTAGAAGCCAATTCAGTTTTTCATTCCATGCTTTGTAGTAATACAGAGTTTGGTGATCTTTTTGGTTCATAGAGAACTAAACATTAGTAGCAACAAGTTAAAACATGGTGCTGTAAAAGTTGATTATCAATGGTGCAGTCATTGTTCTTATAATAGATTTTTTAAAAAATAATTTTAATTTAATTTTAATTTTAATTTAATTATTAAAAAAAATAGATTTCCAGTTGTCCAAGGTCTAATGAAACTTTGAAGAATACCGCTTGTTATAAATAGCCAAAGCTTCATAATTTTTTTTGTCTGATATCTGGGTAGGAAAAGAACAGTTGTCAGTATTTTTCACACTGCAGGAAATTTTAACAGTAATACTTTTTACTGTCTTGAGGATTATTTTTTCATACTTACTATGAAATCTCTCCAAAAAATTGTCAGCAGATTTGAACATATACCACTTGCAGATAATTTTATTATACTTTTATATTGCAGTAAACTACAGTGGGAAATAAATAATTGTTAGAGCATTTATAACTTCTCAGAATATATATTGTATATTGCTTAATCCATTATTTTAATACATCACATTTTCTATGCTGTGTGGCATGTCTTAATGCTTTAATTCATTGTATGCAATAAAGCTAGGCGGTTAAGCAAAAGCAGTAGCATTTATATGCAATAATGATGCAATAAAAAGTAAATTAATAATTCCTCCTCGTAATATTCTTCTGGTGGCATTAATGTCATGGCTGTTCTTCCACCAGACCAATAAAGATATCCCTTTCTTACAACTGGTCTTGTTGCACATAAAATTTCTGTGCTGATTTTTCACTCTTATAACTGGGAATAACTGGGAGCTGCAGCAATATTTACTATAACAACTGGAAAACCCAGCGAAAGCTAATGTATGGTTATGTGTGTAAAAGAATTAAGTCATGTTCCATATTTCTTGTTGTTGTTGTTCTATACAGTACACCTTAGAAACAAATAATGAAGTACTATGCTTATAAGGCCTTATTTGAATTTAGAGTTAGAATAATTTAATCTCAAATTATGGTAGAGTTTTTATAAGGTGTGACATAGCAGTTCACGATGAAATGGCTGTCTTCTGAATTGTCATATCTGTGTCTTTGGGTTTTGCAAAAATTCTCATTTTGGCTGAAATTTCTGTAGTTTGTCTCAGTTTAGATATGAATGAAATGAAAATATTTTTCAGCTGATCTTATTTTATTTGAACATAAACCTTGCAGCTTCTCATCTGACACCCAAAATATGTTTCCTTTGAAATGCTTAAATTTTGCACAGCTCCAGCAAGAGTCCATTTCACATCTCTTGGGTATTTCCTCTCAGAAACAACTATTTGAGAGAAATTTTGGTGTCAGACAAGTCATGTGCTTCAAACTAGCTTCTTTCATGTTTTAATTATCTTCTGTAGTTCCCTGAAATTAATTGAGTTGCATTATGCCCCCACTGCAATTCCATGGACAGCGAGGTTGAGTAGGCGATGTCCGTGTGTTGTCCATGCGGTCATGCTTTGCTCTGGCAGTGGCCTCAATTCTGCATTTTAACTACCTGTGACCACAAGCTAAGCCTGTAAATGTGAGAGTTCTGAATACGTGGTGGCACCTGTGCTTTAGTTGGGTCCTACTTAGCAGTGTGGACTTTCAATTTGCACATATTACAATGGCACTTTCCTGGCACACACACAAATATTTTCTGTACAAACATGAAGGGGCTTGTTTGGGCATTGAACTTGGGATATCTTGACTTTTGGTCTTTGTGACAGTGGGAAATGTAGAGACAACCATGTTCATCCCAGAGCATCACAAAATCTTTATCAGATTTAGGAAATCTAAGCTTTGCAAGAAGTCATGCAAACCTGTTTCAACCCATGCCCAGAATACTTACTCCGAGGGTAAAAATCCATTGACCCTTTGCTTCAGCCAATATCATGAATATTCAAATTATTCAACGGAATCCAGGGAGTGTTGGTTTTGCTATTATCTTCTAGTTTGTTTGGTGACACCTGACTCATGCATGCTACCCTGCCTGAGTGAAATCCCTGCTGCAAACTGCAGTCTGGATTTGGACGCCCTTGGGGGGCACTCCCCGACCTGTTGCTGCATGCCAGCATGAAGCAGAGACACCATCGATGCCCGTGCCGGGCTCCTGGATGTACTTCAGGCCAGTGAATCAAGCAATGTTCCCCACTGTTGAAATGACATGTATTTAAGCATATACCTGAACATACCAGTTCAGACAGAAACTTAGTTAAATTGTTACAGAAAAACCCCAACAAAATTATTCTGCAAGTTCGTTGATCAGAAACCAGCTCAACATTTACAGCACTGAATAAAGGTATTGAACCACCTGCCAGTCTCACCTCTCACGTACAGAACTGCGTAGTTTGCTGAAACTGAAATTGTGTGTTTGCAGTTAAGACTTTTCTTGTTTATATTTGTCTTTTTCATTGTGGCTTAAATACTAGAATACACTTTAATTCCGTTTCATGTTATTTGTCGTCTTAACATTCACATAATAAGAAAAACAGGTTTGACTTCATACAAATTGTATCTTTTCATAAAGTGTGTCTTACTGCCAGAATTTCAGAAAGTGTATTCAAGCAGTCATGAGCGCCCATGCTGGTTTTGCAGTAGTGCAAGTAAGCAAGCGTGTGCTTAGACTTACTGTCGATTAGCCCCCTTTTTTATAGCATGTAAAGGTTGCCTTTCTGGACAATTTCTTTGCTAACGTGGGTGACCTGATATTTGTATGAAAGCTATTTCTATAAAAATAGCAAGTTCAAAAGCCTTCTGAAAAATTAGAAAGCAGAACTCTAGATAATGCCATAAGTAACAATCTTTATTAATTAAGGAGAAACAGATTGACTTTCCTGCAGGTAAAATTTGAGTGGCAGAAGTGAATTGCAATTTCTATAACAGCAGAAAAAAAATAGGGTGTCCAATGGAATGGGCTTTTAAGGGATGAAAAATTAGTCATGGGAATTGATCTCATTTACATCAGGAGTAGTATAGAACTGCTAGGAGGGGAAGAAGTTGGGAGAGTTAGACTAGCTGTAAAAGGGCTACTGAATAAAACGAAAGTTAGAATCCAACATACAAGATCTTTGTTTTATAAATGACTGTTCTTCAGAGTATCAGGTCTTTCCTTTGTTTGTTGTTTGGTGGGTTTTTTTGTTTGTTTTTGGGGGTTTGTTTGTTTGTTTTTTAAGTTTCAGCTCCAGACTCACAACATCTCTTTACAGCCCTGAGGGCAGATTCACACCCCACATTAGGAAATTAAGCACCTGCCCTTAGTTTTGCAGCAGAACTCTTTTTTTTTTTTTTTTTTTTTTTACTTTTTATTTTACTTTTTTTTTTTTAAACTTTTTTTACTGTGTCTGTAGACACCCCCGGGCTTCTGTGCCTTTGCCAATAGACAGTCAGCAAATTTGTATTTGATCTGAGGTATGTTAATGAAAGATGGGGGTGCGGTAGGAAGATTGTCAGGAACATATTAAAAAAAAATTCTGAAAACAAGTCTTAAAGCTTGTGTTTTCCGGTGTCAGGACATACATAGTTACTTCAAATGTATGTCAAAAGTTCAAAGCACCATATAACCCTTTGAAAAGTTAGGATGCTAGCAACCATGGCAAAGAAAATATTGAAATGAATGTGTGTGGTGAGATGTTTGCATACTGAAATATGTTAATGATTTGGGTTTATTACAGTACTGCTGTTATTTCAGTTCTGTGATAACACTTACCACCTACCTCATGAAAAATTAATGATCCTGGCTGGTGAGATGGATTTCATTTAAATGCTAGTAAGAATGTCAGAAAGCTACTTACCTAGGGGGAAAGTATGGGTTTTATAAATAAAGACTAAGTTCTTTATTGCTGAGTGCACGCAGAGCTGTGGAGGAACTGTTTTAAGGTTCACGCTTTTGTGTGTGACTTACCCTGTTACCAGGTTTAATTCAGTTACATCGAGTTAAGGTGAGGTAAAAAGATATACTTCCCACATTGGATTCATGTTCCATCTTACAGTTTTACTCAGGTAATGGTGTACAGGACCTGTGTAAATCTGTAAAGCATTTATGGAAGTTTTATAACAGTAAAAAGAGCATAATTAATTACTCAAGGCTATCATTTGATATTATTTAAAATCACAATCTAGATATTTTATTATCTTTGTTTTCCTTTAGAAAATGTCATTCAAGAAATGAGACATTCCTTAACTGAGGCTTAGGAGATTGTATGTGATCTTTCCAATAGTACCTGATGTACGTAATTGTGATGTAATTACCCGATGTAAGTGATTGTGGAGGCTGGAAGTAACTGGAAAATGTGATGACAATGGCAGTGCTTGCAGTAATAGGTAAAAATCATGCTCACGATTCAGATTGGGAAAATAATATTTTTTAAAAAACATGATTTTGCAGTGTATTGGATTGAATTTAAAAAAAATTCTTGTCTGCATGCATCCTTTTGCATACTGCCTATTAAGATTTTAGTGAAATTTACATGCTTAAGTGTTTACATCAGTTGAACCCTGTTCTTAATTTTGTTTCCTTTTGCAGTCAGTGGTGCTAGGGGTGCAGTCTTGGAATACCACAGGTTATTAGCTTTTCACCCCGACTGTGTATAGCAGATTGCTAATAAGTGGATTTCTGCAGTGAGGTAGAGTTAATTGGACTGTACTAAACGTGCAGACTGACTTGTCGGGGACCGCAAGGTACAATGTCCATGACTGCCGTAGATAGAACACCTAATTTCAGTTAAACCTGACTGTGACATGCTAATTACATGCACTATAGTATCTGGATTGCTACTTCTAGATTCACATAGTGATAAGCATTTCAGCACTGCAGAGATTACAGAATTGCTGCAGTTGTATAGACCAAGTATATATGACTGAAGAGAAAGAAAATTCTCCTGAGATCAGTCCAGTTCCATGGTGGCAGTTCTGGTTCCTTTGCTGCAGAGGGAAAACACAGCAGCACCTGTAGCTGGCTGCAGATCTGCTCTCTTGTTAGAGTTCCTTGAGAGGCTACGTGGCAGTGATTGGTATAAAAGGCTTCAAGGATCTGCTGATATGTTAATTACACATTTACCCTGGTGAAGGAGACAGCACAACCTACAACGTGATAATGGGCCTACAAAAAACATTTGTGAGTGCTGTGACCTTAATTAGCTGTTGCCATGCTGGTGGAAGAGTCTGTATTTAGCGGGAAATGCTGACTTGATGTAGTCATGGAGGGGATGTGGAAGCCCACTGTAGTGTGTGAAGGTACCCCATAGCTGTAACCGCTCGCAAAGAGCCGTCTGTCACGGCGCGGGTGAGCTGGGTGCTGAGCCGCTTGGCCTCCAGTGACGGAGACGCTGCTGGCGTAGTGACAACCTGCTGCATCGGTTCAGTGATGCGGGGGGTAAAGGGGGGAAAAAAATAGGAACTGTTTTCTGGTCAAGAGCTGGCAGAGTGGAATTAAGACCCAGAAGGCAGAGATATCTGTGTTATTTTAAAGAAAGCTGAAAGATCCTGGCATTTTTTACAAGGCGCTCCAGGTATAAACCCATCTTGTACTGAAACATCTTTAAAAGACCGCTGGGGCTTTGTCTCCTTCGTTGTACAAATTTATTGTTACGAATTATAAATGTAAGCGAAGTGCCATAGAACACTTTTTTATGCTAAAATTTATTTCCTTGCTCATCTGCAATCGTTCTGAGGGAAGGCTGGTTGTGGCTTTTCCTTTTGTCAAATTTGGTAGTATTGTAAATTTTGCCGTTCTTGTTTGTTTCTTTTCCTACAGTTTGTAAGCAGACAGCCAAATACTTTTTTGCAAGTTTCCTGGCATTTTCCTTTTTTGCTCCTTCTGCCAAGCTTACATAATTCTATGCCTTCATGTGTTGTGTTTGGCTTTGCATGTCTTTTGCAGTTGATTTTCTACTTATCTGTCTTCATCTTTCTACTCTGATTCAACACTTCATTTCTCTATTCTTACCTTGCTTTCTTTGAAAGGTCTGTTTCAACTGCCCTTTGTTGCTTTCTGGTGGTGTTCTGGTACTCTTCCCCACCTTGTTTTCTCCTCCTTCATGTGCTGCTGTCTGAAGTTGCACTTTTGTGCTTTTCCCCCCTTCAAGCTACACTTTAATAGTCTTGAGCAATAGACTGAGGCACTGGCAGGAAACTTGTAGGCACTCTGCAGGGAGGAGCATATAAAACACGGGCTCTGTTCATTCCAGCTTCCTGTTGACTCAAATTATTGAAGCTGTGCTAATGGGCAGACACAACCACACAGATGACTTTCAACATCGTGTCAAAGTATCTTCTGGAGAATGAATAACAAATAAAATGAACGTGTGCAAGCAAAGTATTTTCAAAAATCTATTTACTGGAAAGCGATGGCACTCCATGCTCTTCCCATGCTATTCCATGTCAGGTTTAGAGAAGAAAATTATAAACTTCTTACCGAATGTTTATTGCGCTATAAGAAAATTCTGTGCTCAATACTGAAAATAAGATTTGTACAGTAATGCTGAACAATGGCCTAGAATGTGGCTGGTTATTGCACTTGCCTGTATGCCAGAGGGGATCTTATGCATTCCTTAGCCTTGACCTTCAATACCTGCAATGTGGCTTCAACTCAGATAACGAAGGTGTTTAGGGACCTTCAAATTTAATGTCTGTTAACATTACAAATGTTAGAAATGGTAAGACCTGTATTTTAGTCAGTGGCTGTTTTCAGATATTTTGTTAGGTGAAACCTGGAGCCAGCATTGAACTTTCTTGTTGTTTGAACCATTCTGAGACAAGATTGATCTACTTGATAGACAAAGACAGGGACACTGGGCAGCCAGAGCCCACCCAAAGAGGTGGTTCAGTGGCTTTTTCCTACCCTTGCACTTCAGAAAGCTACTGTAGCAAGAGCAGTTCCTTCTTTGACTTCAGCACGGGAAACCAGGTGCTGCCTGTCTCTTTCTCAGGCAGTGCAGAGCTGCTCTCATAGGCACTGGGCACAATGGCATGGGTGGTAAAGGTGGAACAGCTCCATGTGATAATGCCTGGCGAGCTCCGTAATGAATTCCATGACTCTATTTGCAGATATCTACGTGAATGGTAGAGGTGTTTCTAAAACCAGTTTTGTGGCTTTCATTCATATGAAGGATCATAGTGAACGCAGAGGTCTGTGTGTCTATAGGGCAGCCAGAGAACGAATTGTCCACATGTGCTGCTCTTCCAGCACTGGTCAGAGGAGAACGTTAAGCATTAAAACCCTGTAGTTTAATTCTCTGACAGCCAGTGAAGGTTTTGGCCTCTTCGCTCAGCCTGCCAGTTAAAGCAAAACATGTTGATGGATTTGTAGTGCGAAAGCTGAAAGTAAATTCACAAAACTGTGTCGGAAGGAAGGTGAAAGCATTTTAAGCTTTTTGGTCAAATGCAATTTACCAGCAAGCTTGAATGTTAAATTGGAGAAAAGTTCATGAAAAATTATTAATTTAAATGCATAACAAAGAAATCTAAATACAATAAGCCTAGCAGTGTGTTTTCCTGTTTGCGCCTCTGCACAGTGCTATTTTGAGCTTAATATTTTTTGAAATAGAAAGGGAATATTACAGTGTTGATTAATGATTTTGCTTTCCTAAAGTGTATAAGCTCACTGGAAACTCCTTCAAAAAAGCAGAGACCCTTAAATGAATATACCTTGGCATCATGATGATTTGTTTTCTGTACCATACAGCAATTCTTAGGGCTCTGTATTCATCAGTCTTTGCTTGAACTATGAAGTATGTTATATATAAAGTGAGTATACATACCTATTTTGCACTGACTAGTGTTTGCTGCCATGAGGCTAATTCAGTGTAAAAGTAGAATCACATTTGTTTTACTGCATTCTTGAATTTTGTGGTAGGTTGTTGCTGCTTTGCCCTGTTCTTCTCTGCACTAAACAGCAGTGGTGGGAACTCTTGACATCCATGACAGACTTTCATTGCATTGAACTTTTCTAGTGGCAGAAAACTGAAACATACTTTAAAACATTTCTGAACTTCTACTGACAGAAACTATATTCAAATAAAGGCTGTAAGATTAATCTGAAAACCAGGACTGTAAAGCTGCGGTTTATATCCTTTGCGTTATCTGATGTTCCTGCTACAGTATTAAATTCAAAAACTCTATTCTGTGCTTGCTTAAGGCAAATATCCATAACTGAAGGCCAGATTATGAAAATTAAGTTTGATTTCTTGAGCAATATCAGTATTTAATTAAAAAGGAAACTTGTATGTTATATTCCCCATTAAAGTTCCTTAGAAGATAGATTTTGGCTAGAAAAAAATTAGGTAGAGATTATTTCTGCTTCTTTTATATACAGCCACGGTGACTCAGGGATGAGGAGAATCAGGGGGCTGGACTCACCCTCCTGAAGCAATTCGTCACCTATCCAGGAAAATCCCTCCCACTGTGCTGGCTCTCCCACCGCAATCCCTGCTCTCCCTCTACACAAGTATTGTTCTCCCACATGATTTTCAAACCTCCCACCAGTGCTGCTGTTGCTGTCTGATTTCCTTGCCATCATTCCTTCATGTTTAGGTTCTATCCTTAGCTCCAGTTCACATCTGAAATGGATGCCAGGTGTCTTTGTTTCTTCTATGAGGCGTAGTAACTAGCACACCTGTTCTGTGAAGTATCTTCTTTTGTTTATAGTTCCATTTAAAATGCTGTAAAATATCGCACTCTTTGGATGCTGGCCACCTTGGAGAAGTCCTCTGACTTTCTGTGCTGGGCTTAAAGGAGAGCATGTTGGCAGGTCTTGTATGAGGAGTGGCATCCTACCTTTGGTCTTTGCCAGCAGCCAATTTGAGAAAAAGTTTTCAAAATTGCCTTGTCTGGTTGAAATGCGGGAAGGATCTCGGGACAGAAAAGTCCATATAGGTAAGAAGCCCAGTCTGACTGAGTTTGAATTCTGTGCACAAAGTTGTAGCAGCACATGATTGCATCTATGTACAAATTAAGAGAAATTAAAAAAAAAAAAAAAGTATATCTTTAGCTTTAAAATGGGATTTAATACTTCAGTGGTTAAGTACATCAGTAATGCTTTTTTGCCTGGAGATAACTTCATACAGACACATCTGAACACCTGCACAAAATTACATGAACTACAAGAGTTTTTACCAATGAATATGGGAGGGCTATATCTGCAAAAACACAGTTTGCATTAAAAGATTTCTTCCTCTACTGTGATGTTCTCTTGAATTCAGTATTTTTATAAAAACTTACTATTTTATCTGGAAAGTCTCAGGATCTTAGTATCTCTAAAAAAAGCCCCACAGAACAGTAAAATCTCTTTTTATTGTAGTGAGCCCCAATCCCTTTTGAGAAGTGCTTAAGCAAATGCCCAAGTCCCATTAAAATAAACAGGTGCACAAATGTTTCCTTTAACAGGACACTGAACTCTGTGTTCCCATAATAGTGGAAAAAACTACATTCTCATTGTTGCCAAGTGCACCCAAGAAGAGTCCTCAAAGCTTTTATTTGAATGACTCAGATCCATAACCTTCTCTTTTCCTTCTGTAAATTTTCATTCTGAAATAAAAACTTCCAGAAGGCCTATTGCTCTAGGCCTCATGGTTCTAATTTTTGCTAATTCTAACAGATATGTCTTGATCTGTTTTCTACCTTTTATGCTCATGGGCTACTTTTCCTTCATTTTAATCTGCATGTGTTCCTTAAATCTCACTTTCCTCACTGTTTACACATTTTGTCACTGTCTCTTTCAGTAGCCAAGGTGTTTCTCATTGCCAGATGCCTCTCTACCCAACTCTGCTAGCCGAGACAAAACAAAAATATCTCTGTCTTTGATCCTCTTCTAGTTGTTTGTTGGTTTGTGGTTTTTTTTAAATCCTGCTTTTATAACTGTTGTAGAAAACGTCTTGTTTTTTCCTCTCATGGATGCACTCTGGTATCCGTGAGAACTCTGCATGTGGTTCTTCCAAGGGCATGAGGTTTTTATTTAAGACTTTTTTTTTTTCATTATGTAGAAGTTCTTAATAATTTGTATGTCTTATCAGATGTAATTCCGATGTGAAAAGTGTTCCAGCAGTTAATTACAGCGGTGATTAGCAACTGGAGCGAAGTGCCTCTCAGAGGCGGTGCAGGCTGCAGTACTCATGCTGCAGGAGAGGTGCAGTAGCCAAATAAATGCCGTTGGATATTCTGGATAACATGGAGCAGACAACTCAAATAGTTCTTGGAAGCACAGCACAATCCACACAGGCTTTCAGTAGCTTCATCTCAGTAGATGCAGACAAGCACCTCAGAGGGTGAGGAGGGAGCTGGAGATAAAGAAGGTGAGGAAATATCAGCTGCAGTCAGAGGTGGCAGGGAGAGATGCTGCTGGTCCCAGAGTGATGGGTCAAGCAGCAGGATGCAAATGAAAAATGCACTGGGGGAGAGCAGCTCAGCTTGGCGAGGCAGAGCTCATCACCATGTGCTAGTGTGAGGCTGGGCCACAGAAGGGTTAGGAAACAACTCATCTTTGTTCTGAAACTGCCATTTGAATTATGATGCAGGGTCCATATAAGTTATCTTTCCATTGTAATCCAACTGTGTTGTATTTGGCTTTGCATCGTAATCATGGAAAACTACTGGAGGAACATCAAGTTCTTTTGTCAGTTCCCATCTTTTCTATATTCTGTTAATGTGCCCAGACTGATTTGTAGGCGATGTGTCATTGTTCAGTTGCCATGTCAAGCTTTGAATTGACTTTGAAAGTTTGAATACTTTCATTAAGTTGTCTGTCAGCTCCTGCTGACAGAAAGAAGTACGTAAGCTACAGTCAGTGGTCTGTTCCCCTTGATTCTCATATTAGGTATTAAATAGTAATTCAAATGAGTATGTACTCAGCCTTCTGGAAAAGTATTTAATGTTTACTAAAGCATAATAGAACAAATGTAGGCCAATCGCAACAAAACAGCGCATGAAGAGCATAAAAAGAGTAACAGAGAAACTTCCCAGGTAACGGTATTTTAAGAAAAAAAACCCAGGTCCTTGGTGTCCAGCAGATCGAGAGGCAAACATTGCAGACCCTTCAGAGGGAGAAGACTATATATTTATTCTTTTTCTTAAATATATTTTTCTTAAATTAATTCTTAAATAAAAAAAGGAAATATATATATATTATATATATATTTAAATACACAAAGACAAACACCGAAGCTGCGTTTAAAATACAGGCATAGTGAAAATCCTTCGTTAAAGTAAATTGACTCCCAAAGAGTACCTGTGTCACATGTACCCTCCTAGCCCCTTCCACAAAACTGCTTCATTTCTTCTCCCTCTGAAGGGTCTGCAGTGTTTGCCTCTCGATCTGCTGGCCACCAAGGACCCCTGATATGTTTGTTCTAATGGCACTTAGTCTGTGCATTTGAACATCTATTACAAGGCAATCATGTTTTTCTGGAATGACCAGCCATATCTCTGAGCCTCAGCCTAAAAATGTACATTTCAGCCTGAAAGTGGACTTTAGTACATTTTTCATGGTGCTGTCTGAAGGGGGTAAAGATGTCAATGAGTCATTATCCTTACTAGTTTCCTATAATAGAGATGTGACATAAACCAGCCTGTAATCTAAACCAGATCATCTCTCAGCTTCATAACCTACAGACCCCTGAAGAGACCTCTGTGGGATGGTTGTAGGGAAAAAGGAGCTTCTCTTTGTATATTGAAAAGATAAATCCAATTGCTGAGGCCCCCATCTGTGCTCGCGTGTAATGATATAATGTATTCAGGCATAATTTATTCTAGTGTGCAGTTTACAGAGAAATACTAAGAACCTCTACAGCATTTCCATGGAAAGCTGTTTTTCATCAGTTCTTAGTCTTACAAAGGAATGATTTAAGTATACAGTAGGATGAAACTTCTACTCTGTCTAAACATTTGATCAGCATAACAACCCAATCTTTAAACTATTTTACATCATCTGCTTCTAAGTAATATATGTTCAAAGCAAGCTGGCAGCGATATTGAGATCATATTAGAAACCTGGAGATTTTGTTTTAGTGATATCAGCCACGGACACTGATACACATTTCATATATTTGGGAAAAGGCAAATTTATATCTGGAAATCCAGACATAAACTGGTATTGCATGGAATTTCTTCACTCTTTAGATGTATCCACGCCTTAGAGCAATCAAAGATAAGATAAATCTCAGCTAAAAGTGCAAATTTTTTATGACAGAGGGATTCAAAAAGTGTTCACCCATCAAAGTTTTCCTGTTTCTCCAGTCCTAGAGGCTGCCAACTCATCTGCTTTGGTGAAGCACACTATCTAGGGAATTTTGTGGTCATTTTAGTTGTTACTGTGAAGTGTTAGATGACTGGTTGGAACTCTTTCACTGTCAGAAGAAGCAAGCCTTAGCTCGTAAAGGGGACAGTTAATGAATACTCACAGTAAAGGAAAATCTGTGACAGTAAAGGTTTTATAGCACACAGCTCAGTGGTGCTTCCCTAATAGGGAACAACTGTCCAGGGAAACGTGAAGTAGTTTGTTGCATGAAAATCTTAACATACCAGGAAATTCCCCACTGGAATGGACAATGGTATATATCCTTCCGCCTGGCAAGAGTGATCAGAAGCTTGCTGGAATTAAAGGTAACACAAAGCAGCATCTCGAGTAATTAATTTTAAATATCATCTCTAATTATCTGAAAGTTTGTGCAGTTCAGAAAAAAATCTGAGCGTTTCAGGGATGACGTGTTTAATTAAGCACAATTTAAGTCATCTAAAGAGATAAGCAAAGTCGTTATTATAATCTTTATGAAGTTAGTAAAGCGATTTTTTTTTTTTTGCAACTGCACTGCTTGATTACAGTACAGTCTATGCAGTCAAATTTATAGTGGTCCATTTTTACTGTACTGAAACCCTATAAAGCTTTTATATGAAGTCAAAGGGAGCAAGTGTTTTTCTAATATTTCTTCTTATCTGTATCATACTTTGTTGGAGAGGAGAAAGCTGGTGCTCTCCTGTTTCTTTATGGAGGAGCAATCTATAGGCCTAGATGTGAAAGCATTTAGTCCCTAGCAGAAAAGAGAAGAGCTGACATTACAAAGTGTGGTACAAAATCCCACTATTTTCCTTCAAAATAACCCAACCTGAAAACCCGACGTATATGTACTTGAGAGTATCTGTCTTTGAGCTGAAAATAAGATGCAAAATTTGAAATGAGAAGTAAATTCAGCTAGCTAATAGGAGCTAAAAGAACTTTTTTCCACTCTCTTGTTTTTTCTGAAGATGTTGAAAAGACTTCTGCTGAAATAGTAAGCTCTGTGCGTTTCTCTTTTTAGATAATTGTTAAAATCTCCCATGGTTTTCGGCATACGTGTAAAATAATTTAAATTTAGGGTGGCTCTACCAGTATTCTCCATTTCATGAACATCCCATATGTGAAAGCGTTCAGCATAGAGTTTGATAATAATTCAATAGTTTATCATTTAAAAAGATGATGCTCTTGCCTAGGGAAGAATTTAATAAGCTTTACTGTGATTTAAAGGTGTAATTTAAGGTCATATTAGCTAGCCCAGTAAAACAAAACAATTTAAAAGCTCTAATCAAGGCAGAGCATTAATACGGTCTTTGTTGTTGTAGGTTTGTGTTGTTTTTTTTTATTAAAGTCTAAAAAATGTCAATTCAAGCTTGTTAGTGTCTTTTCCAGCAGACCTTTAAAACCTGGCTTTCAACATGGCATTCCATGTTCACCCTGTTGGTAAGCTCTGTATAGCTTCCGCTGCCCAGGTAACAACAGGATTTTCGGAGTGGTCGTCTTTGATCTGTGTAACTCGTGTGTTTTTGTTCAGCTTCTCAAAAGGAAAATATGAAAAGGTATAGTCCAGATAACACTTAAAAACTGATAGAAATTAATTAAAACATAAAGGAAATTATTTTTCATAAACCACCTGGTAGGAATCTAGGGAAAAAAGAAATATTTGTGGCAGTTTAAGGATGTACAATTAGAATGCCAAAATTTTATGTGAATTTGGGTTGAATTTATCAAGTTTCTTTCTGGGGGGAGAAAAGTTGGGCAAGAGGTTCCTAAAATTGTAGACACACAGGTGAAGCAGGGGAATCTTGAGTAATTTCTTTCCTCTGCTTCAGGAAATTTAGGCCCACTTTTCCTACGCGCTATTTCATAGCTTAAGTACTTGATTAGAGGGTCTTTTAGAGTGATACATGTCTGTGTATCTGTGGCTGATACTATTTTAAGTAAACAAACATTTGCTAGTATTAATCTGAATTATAGCTTTCTTACCTCTTGAGTGAATGCTACAACCCCTACAAATAATGTCACTTTCTCACTGTCTTTACCCTGCTTTCAGTGAAAATGGAAAAGAAAATAAGGAAAACAATCACAGGAAATACAATCATGATTTTTTTTTGTAAGGTTTTTACTTAAAGATAGATTTATTTTAATGTAATAAGTGTTTGGCAAAAATCATGTATTTGATAGGCAGTATTTATTTATGAAATTTTGATTTTGGATCTTGGATAAGAACAGAAATATGTAGTAAGTTGTCAGGAATCCTATCTGCAAACCACCTTATTTTGGTAGCTGTGATAATATTTCCTTTCCTTGAGGTCTGTTTTGTACAGTACACTATCCAACTAGAACTTCTTAAGCTTTTGGTGAAAACTACTCATCATTAAGGTGTTTTCCACTGGACTTCAAAATTTAAGTATGTGTTTTACCAAACCTAAGTAAACACCACGAAATTAAACAAATACTGTATGCCAGCTGGAAATGTGATGCAAGGGTATCATAATTTTTTTCCCTTTAAACAGTTTTTACTATCCCTGCACCCTAAATTGCGTTAAGAGAAGGTATTTTGTCAAACTGCATGACGGACAGAGTTCTATTGTTCTTTGCTTTTTTCCTGTTTGTAACCAGCAAATCCCACTATTCAAACTGTTGTGCTAATTTGTTTATGTCTCATGTTGGCATAATGACAATTAAACACATCACAGGCATGTACAAGCCAGAGCTTTGGAGTCTTGAAACAATAGTGGTCTTCTGACTGCCAAAGTCGTCTTGCTCCCTAGAAACCTCACTTGCTAAGCCGTGATTTCAAGAGTGATTTAGTTTTTTGAACTATTGCAACATAAGAGTTGATCTGTTTGCTAAAGAGAAAGAGCAGCCCCGAAATAAGTTTTCTATTTAATAAAGAATTCTTAGCCTTTTTGTGTTAAAATGTTGTTTTCCTTTCTGTGTTAAGTTACTACAGCCCAGCATATAGGTAGCCTGGATATTTTGGAGAAAGGCCACAGAAAGAAAAAATTAGTAGAAATGGCAATAACACGTAGCCGTTTAAATGGGCAATATCCTTGTTTTGATCATGGAAGAATGGCCGTGTAGCTATGGTACATGGCTAGAGCCCAGGGAATCAAAATTCTCCTATTTGGTCTTTGCCTGGCTTGTTACATATGACATAGTTATGGCTCTTCTCTGTTTGCCAGTTTTGCAAAATTGTGTTTCGGTGTCAGTGAGGTGCCAGAGGCTAAATTAGTGTGAAATATGTCTGATCTTTAAAGACGGTAGCAAATGCAAAATCATAATGATTTTATTATCACAAAATCAGCTTAAACTATATAGACAATGAGATACCTGAAAACCAGTATTCCAACATGCTTCATTTTCCGTACAGGCTTAACTCTTAGAGGTATAGTTCCTTATTGATCTGTATGTGAAATTGAGCCTTGGGTGGATTAAAAAAGGTGCGCATGGGAGAGGGGAGGAGAGAGAAAGTGTATAATGTGTATGTGTATTTGCTGTTTATGAAACTCAGAAAAGGAGAAGCAAAATGACGGTGTGAGATTGTTTTGGTAGAATGTGGTTTCTTTCCTAAGCTTTTGTTTTGTTTGGCTTTATTTTGCAGTTTGCCCAGCTGGTGTCTGTCTACAAAACTCTGGGTCCAGAGAAGTTCCCTTTAATTGAGCAAACGTTCTATCCAAATCACAAGGAAATGGTACGTGCAAACACCAGTACTAAATTTTCTTGCTGTCTCTGTACAACAGGAGCTGTAAACACACAATTCATTTCCCCCATTTACTGTAGATTTTAAAAGCCATTTTGGAAGCTTTCAGAGGGATGAGACAGGGTCACCACTTAAAAGCATTGTGCTGGTTAACTGCAAGGTTTTCAGATATGAAGGTAGTAATTTTTCAGCTAACCAACTTCAGATCTTAAGGAGATTAAATACATATAAAGACACTGAACAACTATTAAAGCACAAGAAGTACTTTTACGGTTTGATTTCAGCCTAGTCCTTTATGATGTGTTCTAAGTGTTTGTTATCTTTGTTGATGATCCAGAAGGCTCTGTGTCGTCAGTGTGGAACTTTGAACTCTTTTAAAATCAGAGTGGTTATGACTTGTGATCTTCATGTACCTGAGCTGCCATTGATTCCCAGTCCTTTACAGACATAAATGCATTTCATAACGAGAACACTTACAACCATTACTTACCACCTCTCTTATGCTGCAGACATCTTTTTCTTTCTTCTGGTTTCCAAGCAGAAATTCTTCCCTGAGTGCACTTTTCTAGAGAAAACACTTTGAGTACTGAAACTGGAGGGTGGCTATTTGCTGATTGACTAGACAGCAGAGAAGCATCAATTATTTTTAGAGTATAATCCATTCAGCATGTGTCACACAGCTCTGATTCAAGTACCATTGCAAGGTCGTGATGCAAATGTTAGTTAGCTGTTTATGTAAGGTCCCCCCCAAGTTGTAATTGCTGTGTGTCTGTCTTGAGACTCTGGCTAGCACTTCGTTATCATAGGTGACATCTGAGATAAGCCTCAGTGACTAAGATTTCTTCTGAAGTCTTCTTTCTCCCACATCCATCTCATCTTTTAGTAATAAACACAGCATGGTGCAGTTCTGCCCTATTTTTGTACGTATTGCAAGCGTGCCAGGATGGTGCTTCGTGCTGCTTTCCCAGTTCTCCCTGGTTTCTTTGGACTACTAACTCACAGATGTTTCCACTTCTCTTGTCACATAGGACACTTCTGAAAAGAGCTTTCAGCACTATTATCTCTTTAGTAAATTTGCTACACAGGAGTTTTGTAGAGCCAAAGGAGAATGATACTGATCTGGAGCAGCAGATTTAAGTGGTGTCCCAGACAGTCAAATCTTTTCAGAATGGGAGGAGTTTCTGTTGATGGGTTTGTCAGGAAAATACACAACTTTAAAATTTTTTTCTTATTATATTTTGTTTTATGCAAAGGGAGTGTTTTATGCCTCAGGGATTCATTCATAACAGGTGGAGAAGCAGATCCACATCTCACATTATGCAAGATGCTTTTTTAAATGGTAATAAGTTTTATATCTCTCTATTTTCCTGAGAACGTCCAAGATTAAAGCTGGTTTATAATTTCCTGCAAGCAATTTGTTGTTCTTTCTTCAGTATTTTATCAGCTATTATTCAGGCTCCCCAGGGAAGTGATCATGGCACCAAGCCTGTCAGAGTTCAAGGAGCATCTGGACGATGTTCTTAGTCATATGGTTTAGTTTTAGGTGTCCTGCAAGGAGCAGGGAGTTGGAATCAATGATCCTTATGGGCTCCTTCCAGCTTGAGGGATTCTATGATTTTATTGAAAAAGCAGGCCTTTCAGTGCATTGCTAAATTGCAGTACAGAGAAACAAAGAAAATATCCTCTAATGTTGGGACAAGAATTAATGTGTTAGCTTTTAGTTTCAGTTACACCCTGTAGAAGGTCTACCAGTTTGATTGCAACCTGCTGTCTTGAGCAACTGATTGAATTCAAATTCAGTAATAGAATACAAACATGAAAATGGGTGTATGTGTTTATAAGGCATATTTTGCTTAAGTGTATAACAACTATTTGAGTGGTTTCTTCCCCTCTTTGTTCCTCTACATTGCTCATTAATGTCTGAACTGATGTTTTGTCTTTTGTTCGAACTTTTGAATATTATTCTCCACAGCTGAGTGATTTTCTTACATATTTCTACGTAATGAATGTTAATCTAGAGAAAATGATGCATTTTGGTACTGCATTGCCATATGTGGTTTAGAGGTGCTGTAATAACTGATTGTGATAAACCTCATTTGTTTGTCTTTTTCATCTGAAGAAAATATTTGGAGATTTGTGGCTTGAAAAATAGTTGGGGAGCATGGCACAATATAACATTTTATTCAAATTTCTAGAATGGGCTGTACGATGATCTGGATATCGGAGTCTTCTAGTCGATAGATTGAAATCATAGCATGCTGTTTAAATTTTGTTGATTTTTAAACACTGATTATTAATAACTGGCTTTATTTGCATTAACTTTTACAGAATTTGGTGTTTACAGTTTAAAACAATTTTTTGTAGTTCCGCTTGCGTTCACTCCTTCCCTTCTTGTTCTTCAAATTGTAACCTAGAGCTCTCTCCCTCCCCTCAGTGCAAACCAGTTGGGGCGAGGGGGGGAGCAGGGGAAAACTCCAAATCTCTGTGAATTGAGTTTTCAGCTGAGCGTGCCAGAGGTGCAGTTGTGCTTCTGTTTCTTTTACTTCTTTCATACTAGGGTGATCATTTGTACTGAGTCTTTAGACAGCAATACAAGGTAAATAAACAAAGATGCCATTCTTTTGTGTAAAAATGGAGCTGCTTTAATGAAACACTTTTTGAAACAAGAAACATTCATCTCAGACTGATTATACAAAACACTGTAAGGCTTTTTAACCTCATTGCTAGTTGAGTCATATCTACAGCCTTTCCCTCAGTAATTAGTTCTCTTTGTTTCACTACATTCCCACCTCTTACATTCTCTGTCATGAAAAGAACTCTGGCTTTTCTGACATAATTGTTGGACAATTTAATTAAAACTTAACTGGAACATGAGAAAAAGCCGGTAATATTCAAGGTGGTGTTTCTTCTACCATTCACCTGTACAGTCTCCCTTCTTCATTCTTTTCCCTACTCTTATCATAAGTCATGTGAGTAATTTTCAGATTAAAATCAAATGTTGTACCAGGCTATACTTCTCCTCTAACCTTTCATGTAACACATACACAGTTTCAAGAAGTAAAAATAAAATGTAAAAATATTCTGCTGTTGATAATATATCAATGCCACTAGAGCGAAAATCTTGATAGGAAAGTAACATATTCAGAATGCTGCGTTGAAGTTAATCCTTTTCATAATCTGTATCAGTTCTGAATCCCAGGGAAAATAAAAACTCATTCTGCGAGGCTTTTTTTGTAAAGCTTTTCTTGCCATATTTATTGATATGCAGGGGAAAAAAAATCCCACTTTGTACTTTGTACTTTTGTACATTTGTATAAAAAACTTCATACCTTGCAGGAAGTTTGGCCAGATAAGTGCTCAGACAGAAATCAAAGTGGATGGCCATTCGTTGTGAAACACCTTGTGTTATATTTTATGGCAGGTCAAATATAAAATGTTTTTACAAGTAATTGTGGTGTACAATTCATATTACAGTTTGTTCATAAATATCAAAGAGAACAATTATTTTTACAAGGTACATAAAGAAGGCAATCTGAGTTGGGTTAGTTGAGTTTAAGGTCTAGTTACTGTAAAACTGAAGTAGAAACAGAACTATGTTGAGTTAAAAATCAGAAAATATCTGTTTGCTGTGGAGTGCTATTCAGAAGATACCATGACATCAAAATGGATTTGGAAACAAATGCTACACTGTACATGTACTGAATATTAATTAGCCATGTCCCGGATTCAGACTTTGTATGGTTATTAAGCTCTTACAGGCTTGTCTAGGAATTGTTTTGGTTTGACTTGAGGAAATAACGTTTGTTTTTTAAGTCTTTCTGTAAGTTTGTAATATAAATGCACAACACTGACAATAAATAGCAATGTCAATATGGTCGCTGCTACATCAGCTCCTTTTTAGAAGAAATGTAGCCTTTTTATTTCATTTATATAAGTAGCCATAATAAGTCCATGGTCCAGATTATTGTTAGGTAGTTTTTGGGTTGTCTTTAGCAAAACAGAAAACAAGCTAGGCTTTACATTTGGCAGCACAAATATATGGTGCTTTGATTTAGGATTGTAACTTAAAAGAGAAACACTGCTTTAAAGTAAATAACGAAACATTGGCTATTGAGGAACATATGCTCCTCAAAGGAATGATGGCATGCGTTCCTGTTGGCCTTGCACCCTTTGCACTTCATTGGAATTGCATACATTTAGCCACAAAAAAAAAAAAAGTAAAAAAGAATACTTATTCTCACAACAGTGTTTTCAAAACTATCCTTTAAATACGGATTCATGCAATTGTCAAAACAAACATTAGAAACAGGAGCAGAATATGTCACAAAAGTCACATATACAGGTGTTTTTTTCAAGTATGCATTATATATCCAATACAACATCCCTTAGGGGGTGACAAGGTACATGGGACACGCTGAGGCTTGTGTCCAAATGACAACTTCATCGAATCAAATGGAAGATGCCCATACACTTAAAGATGTACGTATCTTCTATGTAAGTTGGAGTCCCAATGATTTTGTAAGGACTCTGTTGGAAACAGACTGAAGGAACTATTTGGGACACTGGACCCTTGAACCAACAGGCAGTAACAGCTTTGATTCTTAATGAGCCCATAGGCTGGAAACATCACACTATGGTTAGCAGGAATGAGTAAAGCGTTTGTGTTAATCCTTGAGATAGACTTGATCTAACCAGACGAGAACAGAACTGTCTAAATCTCTGCCTCTTGTTAAAAATTCTCATATGTGGAATATGTGAGAGTAATTTCTAGCCAAAATTTAGAATGAAGTGAAAGAAACCCAATGAAGAAAATAGGAGAGTAAAATATATCAGAAATGGCAGCTATTACAGATTCATATCCTGCACAATGGTTCTCATTCAGTTTCTAGAACCCAAGCAGCTGGACCACTGTCTAAACTTTGGCATTTACTGAAATAATTTCTTAAGTTTTACCACTATGAATTGAGTTACTTTTGTAAACTTAAATACGTATGAGATTAGTTACTACCTACAGTAATCAATTCATAAAAGTCAGGACACTAAAAAACTAAAAGGCAAAATATGTGGTAAAACTTTTCTAGTATAAGTTTGAGTTACAAAATTCAATAAGACAGATTATGATTGGTATTCATGAATGAAAAATCATTAATGTAAATTTAAACTAAAATATGGTGAAATATTTGAGAGCTTTTTAGAAATCACTTGCAATGTAAGTTATTCGATATATATTGCATATATATTTTACAGGAGTTTCTAAAGCCAAGGCTCTTAACGGTGCTGAAATACAATGACCTAATCACATATTTAGAGAGGCATTATCAAGTACTGCAGCTGCTGTGGTGATGGACATGGTTTCTGTAAATAAAAGCAGTTTTAGCTTGTCATTATTTGTGTTGGTTCCATAAAATGCTGAAGCATTAGAACATCTGGCTTCTCTTTCAGCAAGGTATAGCTAGTCCATAGCAGTATCGACTTGGGTAAGAGGATTTTGATTATCAAGGCTGTTTTTTAACTTAGTTATCAAAGCAAGTTACAACTCTGTAGATAAAGAAAGCTGTGATGTAACACTCAAAATATGGAGCACGTACTGTTTTAATCGCAGAAGCGTTCAACTTGTTTCAACAGATAAGGAAATACAGGGAATTTTTAATCTTTTTTCTTTTAATAGCACATTGTTATAATACTTTACATATACACTGTACAATAATTCTTTTGTATCAGAAGACTTTCATACAGAAAAAAATAGTTATATAAAACATTCCGTAGTTCATCAGAAAGATTTTTGAATAAAACCTGGGGCTCTCTTAATCTGTAGGTTAACAGAAATAGGGGGCAAAACTCTGGCAATTATTTTGTTCTCATACATTCATATGGGTAAAAGGGAAACTTGTTATGCCTTAGAGGACACAGAGGAGCACTCTCAGCTTGAGCCTCTCTGTACAAAGCATAACTGTACAGAGTAGCTACCTCCAGGAGATTTGTTCCTCATCTGGCGTGAGTGCCAATTCCACAGACTCGTACTTCAGCTGTACAGGACAATTTGTTTTTGTTTCTAAGCAACAGATACATTAGATGATGGCAATTCAAAGCTGTGAGCGTGCAATGTTTGATGGAATTAGACTCCAAAGCTTTTTAGGAAGTGATCTTTTTAAGGTTCGCTGATATCAATAAACTCTTTCTCTGGGGGAGGACCACCTCGGTACCAGCTGCAAGTGCCATCGCTTCTCTTGATACAGGCGTAGTGCTTGGCTTGGTGCCCATATAGCTTTCTTTCGATCAGCCAGTCTGTCCAGAGGCACTCATTTGGCATGGTGATTGAACAGGGCACCATGTAGCAGGTAGTAATCTAAACGTAAAATAGTACATTAATTCAGTATATTGCAGGTTTCTTTAAAATGGTATTTATTCTCAAATATTATGAAGTATATGGTGTATAAGAGAACAGTTCCCACCAGTGAAAACTGCTAGTGCCTGTAAGGTGGGCTCCACCATCAGACAGAGTTTCGTTCTGTACTTACTTTGCAGCCACAGCCCATCTGATATCTCTGATTAAGACTCTTCTTTTGAGACAAGGATAAATCATCCCATGGTTCAATGTAGTTGCACAAATGGATGAGGACTTTACCATCACTTGAAATTTGACCTACGGCATGAAAAATAGGGCATGCAAATAAAACTGTTTTCTAAATACTGGGATGAATTGCAAGAATACCTAAAGTTTTTAAGTAACTGCACCAAATTAGTCATATTTCACCCTTTTTTCAATGAATGTAATTACAACTGAGATAACTATTCTGCTGATTGCATGCTGAAAAAAACATAAAAGATGTAAGAAGGATATTTTTCAAAAGATGATGATAATCTGTAATTAGAACCCCAAATCTGCATACATGTAGGCATGTGGTGTCTCATTAAGCATGTTTACATTCCTGGGAAAATTGGTACTGTTGCTTTTAAACAAATAATTGCATACTTCCTATTTACTAATTACATAGTTACTGACCTTGACTTCCTTTAAAACTTTAAGATTGTTGGATGAAGTATGGAAAACACATAAGATCACAGTATAATTACAGCTTTACAAAATATTTACATTGTGTAGTGTTTGTATTATTTAGTACAAAAATATATTCTTTTTTAACAAAGGCTTGCATATTTTTGTGAAGACAACCTAAGCTGTTATTTTTGATTCCATAGGTATATTAGTTTCGCTACATTTTACCTGTCAAAAGATACTGTTTTTTGTTGTTAGCTTCTAGCTTCACTCCACAGAGTGACGAATCAAAAGGAGTATAGACATATTGGACATCCTTGAGCTTTTCAAAGCCTTTAAACATCTGAAAATGTTCAGAAACAGAAAGTCAGCAGTGAAAAACAAACATGAATAAACTGTTGCAAGTAACAGCTGAAAGAAGTATATGGTGCAGCTCTTTAATGAAAGCTATAGAGTCTGAACTTATATGAGAAAATACCAAAAATTAGACACCTTCTCTGCACTAAATGAAATGCGTCTTATTATTTTCAGAAGGAAATTAGATCTTTGGTTGTTTGTTTTGTGGGTTTTTTTTAAATTATTTTTAATATTTTTTTTAAGTTTCTAAATGTGCTTTTTCAGTGTTTTTAATGGCTCTTTAAAGCTTTTCCAACTTATATTCTATTGGCATCTTCCACTTAAGGAGTAATGCAGAGACCACATTCATCTTAAACAAGGTGCTACAGCACTGTAAGATGAAAAAAATTCTTGATATATTAATATGGGAGATTTTATCTTGACCATTGTAATGATGCATGTCTTCAGGGACATGAAACGTGCTAAGAAACTGAGCATTGTTCTTATATTCAGTCATGAAAGCAAGCTCCTTTTCCACATCCAGAGTTTTGCCCGATGCATCCTTCTCAAATAACGGTTGGAAAATGGGATCGGATAAAACCAAAGCGGATAGGTTCAGGATCAAAGCCTGCGCAGCGTTCAGATTGCCCACTCCTTAACTAGCTTTTCCAACTAGGAAAATAATTCTTAAATAAGCTGTTTAAAGATCAAACTGAATTCAGTTGTGTCCAAATGTGAGAAGGAACCATAAGATGCTAATCAGCCTCGGAACGCCTGTCATCGCCTAATGTGACATAACGAATTCCCAGCACCTTGGGGGCCCCGCTTGGTGACCTCATCCCGTGTGCTGGCAGCCACGGGCGGTCGCAAGGCTCCCAGCTCCCAGGGGCAGGCTCTCCCAGTCGCGGCTGGCGTCACTGGAAAATGTGTTCCTCTTGCTCAAGTTCTCTCAGGAGATTTAAATAGTACAGGGCACCGGAAAATACACGGTAATATGTTGATTTTTCTGAGGTTTTGTTTATGGAATGGAAGAAGCCAAAGCTGTTGTAATTGGGCTTCTGATCCAAAAATATTAGGTGTGAATTTGAAATGCCTAGTAGAAAAAAACCAAACACAACAAACCAAATAAAAAACCAAACTGGTATCCTGTACAAAGCAGCAGTGAAAATAATAGGAAAATGTATATAATGATGATGAAATGCATCTAATTTTATTAAATTAGTGTGGTGTGTCGGCCCAAAATAGAAGTTCTTGGGGAGACGGCGGAGCAGGGAAGCAGCAGCCTGGGGCAGGGACCTCCCTGACCGCTAGCCCCCACCTCAGCAGGAGCCCCAGGCCTTCCTTGGGATTCCTGCTGTCTTTGAAACTTGAATCCCCTGCTTCTGCTATGCCTAGATCTGCCCTATCCAGGGTGTGAGTACTGGGCATGGGTGCCTAGTACATACTGACTGTGAGCTGCACAGGTATCCTCTGATCCGTGTTCTCTCTGTTCAGAATCCTGGGCTGGGATGGACAGTAGGGTGCAACTTCTCTTCTAATACCTCATCACTTGATCTAAATTAAGAGGCATTATGCAGACAACACAAATTGATTTAGGTATTAAAAAAAAAAGATAAACATCCATGCCATCTTACAATGGAGAGCTAGTTAATAAATGAGTTTAATGTTTCTTTTGTTGGTGTTTTTTTGGTTGCTTGGTTGGGGTTTTGTTTAAACTGCAGTCTGACCTATCTCAGGTTTTGACCTAGATATTTTTTAAAGCATTTCTTAAGTTTATAACCTTCTGTTTAATTCAGTAAATCACATTTGATCTTCTCAGTCGTATTCTCCCATCTCCTGGAAGTGTAAAAGGATAAGCTTTCTCCATAAAGGGATGAGCTGGCTTGATTCAGTTCTGCATTCTGGTGTGGTCCATTTACATTTGAGGTTCTGCTGAGGTAGGAGAGTAGGATGAGGGACTGGGAGAACAGAGAGATGTGTACTAAAGTCTGAATTGTCCCTGTCCTTCTGAGGTATGTAACTGAGACCCGTACATGGCTATTGCTTGAAGATGTTAGCATACTTTTCTTTTAAAACTATCTATATGATTTGCAGTATCTCAGGCTTGCTGCTGTTATACTAATTACATCCTTCTCTATTATCCAAGCATTTTCAACTATATCAAGGCTTATTTTATTAGCTTTATATAGTGATTAATATCTAGCTTTAAAACTGCATGCATTATTATAAAGCATAAATACTGTTGTGTTTAGCTTAAATACCGCCTCGTATTCCCGCTGTGAGGGGACCCACCCTCTTGTAAAAGGATTCTGATTCTTTCAGTGGGTTTCCATCCATGCAGCTGGTGTGGAAAATACTTAGCAATTTTGCTTATGCTAGTTCAGTTTGGTAAAATGTGTTGATTTCAGGTATGACAGTAATATCTTGGGCCTTACTTCGGTACTCTGACAGTACAGGACAAAGCATCACAAAAGCTAATGGCGCTGTTTTGATATTTAGCTGGCTCCTCAGAGGAAGTATGATGACCAAGTCAGTAGGAATATTATGAAGACAAATTTTCAATTGTATGTAAATAATGTATTTTTTTCTCTCTTTAGTATAATGCTGTAAATGTTACAAAAAAAGAGAAATGAACAGTAATTGTATAGCTTCTTAACATGCCAACCCATATATATTAAATTAATAAACCCCATAATTATTATTTTATTATTTCTGAAAATTAATAGCAAAATCATACTTAATATCTGTATTTTTGGACAGAAATGTTTTAATGCTAAGCCTAATGCACTGGATTTAAAATAACAGAAATACAATTTTTGTAACAGAAGTAGCATAAGCAGCCACACTAATGTTACATGTCAAACAGCCCAGAGGGTAATATAAAAGAGAAACAGCAGCATTTTGTTGGATTTACAGTTGCAGTAAAATGTAACCTCTATAGGTTCTGTGTTTCTTTCCCAAAAGGGGAGAAGAATTGCTGAGGGAAGTCAATGTAATGAATTTAAATGAATTTTAAATGACTGTGAGTGTGGCTTTAAAAATATTCATCAAAACTAATACCAAGTTGATAATAATGTTTTAGTTTAGTATCCATCAATATGTATATTGATAGGTACTACAGCTCAAAAGAGATGATTAGAGAATCTATTCTTACTGTGTTACATGAAGCTAATTCTTAGCATATCCCTCCAGTGCTGTAGGTGCTTGTGCAGAGGGTTAGCCAGAAACTCGTGATCGGTGCCATCTGACAGTGACAGGACTGTTCAGTTTGTCGTGACTGCAGGGCATCACATTTACGGCATGGGAAATCAGTCCACAAGCACTCAAGAAAAACTGCAATAGTGAAAAGGGAATATTCTACCGTTTGACATACACTGATGTTTAACTTCTTTTAGATGCTATCCATCTGAGGGGGAAAGTAAGAAATAGTGTTACCACGTTGTTGCTCTGGTCAACCGAGTGCTCAGTTATTGAGGGAACTGAGATACACAGATGAGGTCACCAATCCGTGAGGCTCAGTTTGAAGATCTCTGACAAGCTATTTCTGTGATATTAGTCTGTAAATCATCCTGCTCCGTGGGGGTGGCCAAGTCTGGCCAACTGCATACAATTTTATATTATTTTAATCGATTTTACACCTACAATTGTTTTGTTTTGTTAAAACAATTGTTAAAATTTTTGTTAAATTGTTAAATTTGTAAAATTGTTAAAAAAATTGTTAAAAATAAGGTATTTTATACCTACAAATGTTTACAGGCATGAATTATTTACAGTTCTTTTTACTTTTGTAACGATGCAGACTTTATCCATAACACATTCCTATAGTACATCTGTTAATTTAAAGGTGAATGTTTCTCAGTAACTTTTCAGTATACACAGTCCTGCTTATTTTTCACCGGTATGCCTCCTCTGAGTTGTATGCTTTAATATGTCAGTTACGTCACTGTGTCAGTTCCTGTATGGTTTCCCAGGCGCGGGCACAGCGGCCTGTATGGGTTTGTTTCAGTGCCCCAGAGTTCGCTAGCTGCCCCAAAAAAGATTTGCAGTTTACAGAAGCTCCTGTTCGCTCACCTGCTCTCCGTTGCGGAGATTTTAAGCGAAAATCCTTCTGCCGGGTTTGAGCAGGGAGCTGGGTCCCAGGGCAGCCGAGCAGCCTGCGTGCCAGGGTGGAGGCCTCAGCTCCTCTCTCTTCTTAACTCGCTTCTGGCCAGGAGTATGAATTTGGAGGGTGGGACTGCTATGATCCCTTTGTCTTTAATCTAAGCTTGTATGTATGATGTAGAGCATCTTTTATTAGAAAATAAATCTCTCTGGTTTGTCTAGTCCTAACTGACTTGCCTTCTGAAGCTTAGTGGAATTAAATGAAGATCTCTTACTGATGCCTGAGGTTTGAATAGGCCTCCGCTTACAAAAATTTAGGAGAAACTCCAAAGGAGTTCCAATATTTCAAAGATTTCAGTGTGCTGTTACTGAAGAACAGGATTATAGACTGAAAGCAATAAAACAGACTAGACTTCTCATTCTTCATTTTTGTGATGAAGTATAAGATGATTTGCATTTCTATAAAGTTACTGAAGTGTTGAGAGCAGCAACGGAAAATTAAAATGCTAATGGGAGGAAAGAGAATTGCTCTGGTATTTATATAATTATTTCTGTAAAGAAACATTTGAAAATGCCATAAATAATTTCAGAAGACAGAAAGTAGCAGATGTTAAAGAGTTTGTGGGTTTGTTTTAGCAAGGTGAAAAGAACTGGCTTGTTGAAATTGCTATAAAACCTTAACAGAAGTCATGTGTGATAACCATCCTTGTGACTATTTTAGGATATTCTAGTTTACTGTAGATTTTTCTTAGTAAAACTCCTGTGAGGTGATCTACTGATAATACAATTTGAAGGACTGAATTTTTTTGGAAGCATGTAGCTGTTAATAGTGTTCTCCTTAAGTGTTCCCAGTAAATGTCATAATAAAAATCAGTACAAGTAATTCAAAACAGTATGCTATGAAAAATAAGATAAAACCACCTAGAAAACTTCAGCCAACCAACCAACCAAAAAACCCCACTGATGCACACAAACATATCTTAATTGAAACAGACTACCGATTTTTTGTGTATTCCAAACCCAGGTAGATCGTGGGCTTTTTTACATCACTGAGTTTGACAGTGACTTTAACGAGATCAAGATATGTCGTCTTAAAGTACATTAATGGATATATCTCCTTATTGGAGCTGAACAAATGATGGAAAAGTCCTGTGAGATTCTGAATGAGTGTCCTTTTGGGTGCTCCCATTTTGTGTTTGCTTTCCTAGCAATGTTCATACAAATGGATTTTTGTTTATATGAACATCAAGGAAGGACTCCTGTTTTTGCAAATAACCCTATTCACTGATGAACAAAGGTCCTTGCTATTTCAGCTGGAAATGCATTCCTCTGTTTATAACGTTTGCATCATCCAGTCAGAGAGTGGAAATATCATAATACAACATAGGTGATCAAGTATCCACCAGAAACAGCAAATGTATTGAAGACCATTCATAGATTGAAGTAAGTTTTCAGAAAGTCTTCATAAATCAATCATGAATAACAAAAATTTTCATCAAAATAGTTATTTAACAAGTCATGAATGTCAGAACAGCTTTCTTTTCTTCCTCCTCTTCCCCCCCCCCCCCCCCCCCCCCTATATTTTATTCCTACTCTGATCTATTCTGTGTAGTTCACCTGGGTCTAACTGTGGAGGCAGCTAGAGCCTTTTCCAGCTTTTAAAGCATTTAGGGCTAAATTGTAGTCATATACATAGGTTATCAGCATTGAACTTCAAAATAGCTAAGTGATGCCATATACCTTTATTTGTTTGATTTCATACCGGATCATTTTGTGGGTATCAAGAGGATCATCACTGGCAGGAACCACCTTTTCACTGGATATTTTTGCTCGAATCACTGTAATAGAAAAAAGATTTAAATGCAAATAAGCCTATGCCTAATTTTACAATCAGTAGCGGAAATTATATTGATAAATATTTAGCATTGTCTTTACACTTCAGCTAGAATTAGATTTTAAGGCTTGTTACTATAACACTAGATGGAATTGATTTCTGAAAATAAAACTAAGTGGGCTGCCTATGATATAAATCTGATTTTCCATGAATCTGGAAACCTGAATTAAGTTACCACTTGGTTTTGGCAAAAACTATCTATCAAAATCTTTGAAAGACTTTAATCCCATACAGTTTTTTTAAAACAGTTATCATTATAATCAGTGAGCAAAAGAAAGGGACACTTTGGCTGATGACAGAAGAATTGTTGATCAATTAAATAGACTTGAAGTTAACACTCTGAAAGATTGTGCCAGATTAAAGCATCAATTTTATGTATGAAATCAGAAGACAAGAAGAGAATAGTCTTTAATTCACTTTTCTGAAAATTATAGATTTTAGAATTTTTCATAAGATGTCATTAATTGTGTTAACCTGTATAAATTAATTACTCCCTCTTTTGACACTTTTTAAAAATAAATTTCCTGTTCTTCAAACAAGGAAGGTAGGAGATTTCATGAAAGAAGAAATGGCTTATTTTACTATCTGTTTGTTTGAGCATCCCTCTTGTATACGCTGTTTAAAATATACCAGGATTATTAGTCACAGAGGATAACAGGATTCTAAGAATATAGTATATGGCCAAAATTTTTTGGGGGGACTTCTATCCCCCAAAGGTACTCAGAGTCCTTTTTTTGTTCTGGGAGGCTGCTATTACAGCTCCTCTGCAGATGTAGTACTTGTTAGAGCAAACAATCTATATCTGCATGGAGAGATACTGGTGAAGGCTGGAGCAATCAGCAGTTGAACCCCACTTCAAGTCCAGTTCTCACTGGGCAGATACGGGTCTGTGCAAGGACATTGGCATCTGTAGGTATGAAAGAGACCAGAAAATATTCTTCAGCAGGAGGGCAACTCTCAGGCACCTTCTCTTTTATCTTGGGTTTTTTGGGTTTTTTTGTTTCATGCTGAAAGGAACCATTCTACCAAAATAACTGTGAAACAGGCCTGAGGTTTCAGAGAGTAAGTTAGGTTAGAAGGAGTCTCTGGAGACCTAGTCCAGCCTCTCACTCAACTTGAATCAGGACGCTCAGGGCTGTGACCAGCTGAGTTTTGAGTATCTCCAAGGATGGGAGTTCTGCAGCCTCCCTCAGCCCCTGTCCCAGGGTTTGACCACTCTTACAGTGAAGTCCTCATACTTCCAGTTCACTGAAAAAACCATAAAGCTGATGCAGAGGAAAACCTTTTGGCATCAAAATTGTGGTTTTCCCCAACAAAGACTTCTTTGATAGATTGACCTCCTAACATCATATCAAAAGAAAAGAAATTAGAAACCCAGACTGTATTACGGCATAATAGAGGTCAGTCCCATCTAATGATGGGCACTTCTCATTTCCTCACTTATTAGCAGAGTAAACTAGATGTAATAATCAACATGATGCTGATGCCTACAGCTTCAAAGCTTCAGGCGTCTATCTTCTGGCACAACACTCCCTCCTCCCAAGCCATTTAAACTCTTTTAAAGGAGCATTTTAGTCTTATGGGTTGGATTGGAAGAAAATAATTTTTTAAAAGTATGAACAGCAAATTCCTCATTTCAAATGGTTAGTGGCATCATCTCTTTAATCATCTGCAGATGTGTTATGTTCCCACAAATTAACAGTACTTCTTAAGTGCTTTGATCTAATTCCAGATAAAAAGTGTTGTGGATTCTGCGTACTATACTGCTGGAAAGGTCAAATTATAATCATGTTGCTTTGTTTTGCTATGCTTCCCTTTGCATCATTACTTCCTAAAAAAAAGGTTTTCTCATTAAAGTGTCCATTCAATATGGAAGGTAAGGGGTGAGACAACCGTTAGGAGCTAGCTCCGTTATTTTCTTAATACCGTAAGATAGTTTATATACAGGCAATCTTTTCCTGCCTACTCAATGCAAACATTTGTAGGTTAATTAAAACTACTTTTCCTCTTGTGTTTAATGTTGAAACATTACTCATGTTCAAATTTTTATTAAATTCTGCTTGTTAGCCTCTGAGAGGAATATTACAGATGATCGATGATAGCTCAAAGGGTTTCCATGGAGTTATGCAGGACTGAAAGTATATTTTGGGGTTTGTCATTAAGAGATCTTTTTCTGGGTATGTAGAAGAAAATGAAAACCATTTTTATGTTGTGTGTGTTTCATTTATTTGTTTGTTTAAGAGAAAGCTTCCAGATGGTGAAGGAAGAACAAATTGAGATTGATTTTTAAATTTTTTTTTTTAATGACAAAAAAGTTTTATTGTTACAGGATGTCTAAATCTTTCATTATTTGGCTTTTGCTTTTCTATTCTGAAACCAGATTTAAATACACACGGATCTTTTTGGGCCTTTCAATCCTGCTGGGGTTTTTTCTGTGCTTTAATATTTCTTTTTTTTCAATCAGCGTCGTCTAGCTGTCTCCTAAAACCTCTGATTCATGTGGTTGCTTCTGTTTTTAACCACAAGCACTTCCTGATTTAGCATTCCTGGTCCTAACCATCTCCCTCTCTTCACTCGTGGTTCAGAGGGTGGTTATAACTTAGGATTCCTCCTAGTCTGCACTTCTTTTCAAGGAATGGTTTCAAGTATACCATGGCTGGCTTGGCTTTTCCTCGGTTTGACTGAGAACCTCTGGTTGTTTAGTGTAATAATGTCATTTTATCTGTCAGACGGTTATTGGTTCCGTATGAGGAATTTGCATATATGAAATACATATGCATAACCCTCATATTCTAATGCCAGTAATTGTCTGTCTCAAATTCGTTCTGCATTAAAAACATATACTGTTTTTCAAAAGACGTTCACTCTGATATTTCAGTAGTAGGATGCAGCACTTCTGTGGAACTCATATTTTGTAATTCACGGTACTTTTGTAAAATCTAAACTTTTATCCCCACTTTGTAGCTGGAGTCTGTCTCAGGTAACTGAACTGGGAGGATGTTAGTGTGATGAAAGCTGTGCAGCAGGGGCCAGGCAGACCCTCAGACCAGGAATGCTACTGGCCATTGCTGGCTCCCACCATTGCAGAGTCCCCAGTGCCGAGCTGCCCCCTCCCTGCTGGGATTGCCGGCGCCATAGCGCATCACAGCTCTAGGAGGACAACGGTCTGTTTAGGAAAGAGTCCTGTCTATTAGACATTCTCTGATAGAAATTCGCTAAGAATATTTTTATTCCTTCTTTCCCGAATAGTAATAAACATCTCCAAACCGTTTCTGCGTCAACAAAAAGTAATTTTGAATGGGGTAAAGGGCAGAACTAAATATCATATCGGATATATCTGTGTTTATATAGTCCGGAGAAAAGTGTTGGGGTTTATACAATACCAAAGTGTTTATATACAATACAGGCAGAAAGTTAGGCATTAACTGCATCTTTTCCAAACCTGGGTGATTTCTCTGTGAAATTAGCTACACTGATTATTTACCTTTAAATAAACTGTGCCATCACCTCATGTTTTAGAGATTTTTATGATCATGAGGTACTACTTATACTAGTGGCCTTAAAAAAAAAAAAATCCTCTGCTGTTAGATTAATTTTACACCACTACAGCAACATACACAATGAAATATGACAGGCAACGCAATGAACTGCGCAGTATACTGCAGGCCCCCTACCGAGTCATAGATAATGGATGGAATCGGAATAGAGTAAATCCTTGCGCTGTGTCCACTGAAATTTCGATGTTCCCTAAAAGTATTTTTTAGAGTGAGTTATTTCTAAGGTATTAACAAAAGGAAAACTGTTTAGTGAAGAATTATTCTCATTGTTACAAGTTAGTGTTATTATAAAATACTAACATAAAGAACATATACTTTATAGTATTATTGTACTTGTACAAGTTTTAAGATGTTGCTATTTAGCCTTTATCCTTAACCTGTTGGTCACAGGACTACTGTTTGAGGAAGGGCAACTTTACTCAACAAAAGTATATTACTCCTTCAAAAAGGAAACTAAATTGGAGTTTACTCTCCAAATTAACTATATTATCCTAGTAGGAGATAAGGGAGAAGGTAAAAACTGATGAATAAATGAGATATTTTTTTCCCAGCATCTGTTAAATATTGGCAATTATACAATAAAAAATACTTACATAGGAAAATATTGAAGATATTACTGGACATAAGAATAAGAAATTGTAATTGCTTTTGTGCATTCTTATTTTCAATATATAAACCTAAAAATTATTAAAACATAAATAAAAATATAAAAAACTTGCTAAGAGGAGTATAAATTTTGAAGATGGACAGATAGGGAGGCAGACACTTGGAGCTTTGAAAATCTCTTTTGTCATCTGTTTGCACTCTAAAAACACTCAAGCTACATCCCGAACTAAGTTGTCAAGTGTGTTAAGATTACAGTACCATGAGAAATAAAGATGACTGTTAAACTCTTTTTTTACTTAAGTTGGATTTAGTTTAGTATTTTTCTTTCTGGGATGTGATTTTTGTCAGAAGAAAAATATTTCATTGTCTTCTAGAATGAAAAGAGATTATTATCGCCGTGGATGCATCCAGTTTGAAATATTAGCTACACTGGAGTTTTCATTGTAAATGGTGATAAACTATGTAATACCTAAGATTCATAAATTAATATATTTTTGGTTAAGGAGTTGCAGCTTAAAGCAAACTTCAACAACAAAAAACCCCACCCCAACTCCAGAGTTAATGAGCCTCAGCCCTTCAGCAATAGGTAGGTTAAGGAATACAAAGGCAAGGTTGTCTAGACTAGGATGCCTTAGCTGCTTTTCGTGAAATATTTCGTGAAAATAAGAGCTAGATCCTGTCCATTAGCCTTGCAATTGATCCTGAGGTCCATGAACACAGAAGTTCTGCATGCAGAGGAAGCCGTAGTACTGGGCTGTGCCAGCCATTTCTGTTCCTGCCTTGCCCTGGGGGTTGTCTCTTTTTTTTGTGCACTTCCAAGCCACTGGCAAATTTTAGAAACAGCACCTCCATCATTGACAGTGAGTCAAAAATAGGCAGCTACCTAAACTGCAAATGTAAGTCTCCTATTTCTTTTCTGCATCCTTTCTGCTGAATATTCTTGCTGCTTGGCATAGGTTACCCCTCCTTAAGAAAATAGAGCAGAGAATCCTGAGATGTCCAGGTAATTAGATCACTTTTTAGATTTGAGATCAGAACTAGGAGTAGCGGCATCCTTCAAACAGGCTTATTGAGGAAAAGTCTGTTTCAGTTGTAGCCTCCACTTTACTTTAGACGAAATTTACAGACTACGGCATAGCTATCTGAATAGAAATTTAATCATTTTTAAGCAGTCCTCCTCACAAGAAATAATTAAAGTTTACTTCGTATGACAGAAGTTTATAATCAGAATCAGCTTTGCTGCAAAAACCTTGAAATGAGACTTACAAAACTATCTTGACAGGAAAAGAAAGATGTAAGTTACTAAAAAGTTATGAACAAAGTTGTGCTAATGATGCATGTGGCTTCCCCCTCACACCTTGTATTTTATTGTCTCTGTTTAGCCCTTTAATTTAATCACCTGAAATATGAGGAGTGATTTTTTTAGTACTTATTTCTACCTGTCTCTTTAGTGTCTGACACTCCAATCAAGCTGTTGCCAGATGCGATTAGTATTGTAGGGCCAAGGAATAAGTGGCAGAAGGAGAGGGTTCCAAATAAAAGTGTGTTGTTATGTGGAGGGGGTGAGGATGGCATCTCCAGTATTTATGGGAACCGATAGAAGAAAGCATCCAAATGTGCAAAAATAGAAAACGAGTGTTTTTCTGAAGTTACAGATCAGTTGGAGTACGCAGTGTGAAATAAAGCAGAACTATGGACACATAATATGTATGTGCATAATTTTGAAGGCCCCTATATTCAAATGAACTCATATATAAAAGTATGTCCTTTCACCAAAGTTAAAACATTCATATACACAATATGCAGCTCTTTGTGCTCACCCTTCCACTGTAAGATTACTTAAATTTTTTATCTATCTATCAGAACTTCTTTCTTCTTTGGGGTGCAGTAGCTTAAACTTGCTACCTAAAGGTCTCCAATTCCTGGAGGATCACACCCGAAATACGGGTCGAGGGGAAATACCACGGTGACAGCTGCAGGAGCCCCAGCCACAGAGACCGTGAGTTTATTCGGACGTTGATGTTTCAATTAAAAAATTCTTGTCCAAAAATCTTGACACTGTTGATTGGGGGTGGGTAGATATTTTTATCAAAAGCCTATATATAAAGTCTTTTTTCTCAAAAGATATTGATGAAAGAGATTTGCTCTTCTGGATTTTGCCTCATTGCAAACATTTTTGTGAGATCCAATGCTATTTTATATATCCAAAAGAAGTAAAGAGAGGAGAGGAAACTTGAAATCACAGAAGGGACTTTAATTCATTCCTCCTTACAACCAAAGAGCTGCTCCAGGTGGAATTTCTGTGTTCAGAGTAGTCTGGCCAGCATACACAATTACAGGTCAGATTTCCTCTAGTTCAAGTCAGACCTCTCTCTGTAACTGGCCAAGAAATTAAACGTGAACAACCAGAAAAGCCAACCAACAGTTTTTGAGCAGAACTGGCCTCATCTACCATATTCACCTAAACTCAAGTTATGGTAAATAATGCTAGAAGTCCAAGATAAACTCCCAAGGCAGAGTATAGACACACTATTTTGTTTACGTTCTTTGTGTCTAGATGCCATAGATACTCTACTTGGTATATTATGGTCCAATCTTACAAACTCTTGTTTTCTTGAAGAGTAACGTTGGCAAGTAATGCTATTAAAGCTTGCCAGAGGAACCCAAGAACACAGTTTTGAATACTAGAGTTCCATGAGTACAGACATACGACAGAAAAAGAAGGAAAAAAAAAGGCTTTAGATTGGAAACTAGACATTTGATATGCTTAACTTTTCTTGCAGAGAGGGAAAAAAAAAAAAAAGTCAGCAGGCAAGGAGAATAATCTTAACCTCAAAAAATAAGAGGAATCTGCATGGAATTTGTCACAACAGGCAAAAATCAATAAGCCGAAAATAAAAAATCAAAAAGCTTTGAAGCAATACTGCACAAATTACATAACATAGAATAGATAGTTTGGATAGAATTCTAAATACAATAGTGTGTACTGGGCGCTGACTTACATTGCTTACAAAATATTTAAAAGGTTTGAAAGATTGTAAAAGTCCTACTCCATCCTTTAGAGCAACTGTCCCATCTGTGCAGCATTGCCGCTTTCCCTGTGCAACTCTGACGTATTTTATCTAAACATGCTGAATTGTCCAGTTGTAGAACAGACGTGCTTGCCACATTTGCTTATGGTAAAGCTTTGAGTTTCACCAGTGAAGAAAGCAGATTAACTTGCTTCAATATTCATGTAATATGTATTCATGTATATGGAAAAGATTATGATTTCTCCCATTACATATGAAAGGAAGAAATAAGTATTAGCAATACAAAAGGAGCACTGTAACTGGTTTACACTTTCAGGTACTGCTCATGCTGCCAAAAGAAGGCAAAAGTTATGAATTGGTTGACATTAAAGTAATGTTTTAAAGTCAGTCATTAATTACCTAATATGTAGCTTTACATACACTCTGATTTTTTTAAAGCAGATTATTTTAGATTGTTTTAGAAATTTAGAAACAATCTTTAGGAGATTGAAGATTTTTATTTTCTTACATTTGTGTTTTGGTATTCGATTTGCCTATGTTAGCTTCCAAAAGAATTAGCAGTAATTTCATCTCAGTTATTTGAAATCTCTGAAAAAGAGAGGTGTGAAATACAGTAGCTGTGTCTGTGCTGTATGTAGGTACTTGAGTGTTCACGTACCATTCACTTAGTAAGAGAAGATGTGTACCCATTGGTAGGGTAAGCAGTTGTGGAAATCTTTGCATGTGTTACAGATGTCGCTTGGAGCAGCAGTCATACCTGCTGCATTTTAATGCAACAAAGTAATGAGTAATACTATCAAGTGCCAGTAGCATGAGAATAATGTTATGGCTTAATAAGTAACCCTTAACCTGGAACGTTTAAGGTCTTTTCAAAGCAAGTCCCTTAACAGCAAATATTCTAGTTTCTCTGTTCATGCTAAAAGATTTGCCAACTATAATCTCATAAAGATGCCATTACTTTTTATCCTGTTCCCATTTGTAATTTTCTTCATTTTTCTCTGCTCTGAGTCCAAAAAAAGGTTCTGCTAGTGCTGTAACTCCATTTCAGGTATTTCGAGTTGAGATGATCTGTTCCGCATGCAAAAAGCTCTGTACTCTATGTTTTCAAAAACTGCTCTACTTTTTATTGCTTCAGTTACTTGGTTTTCAACTTGGAGGCATGTAAATCCTTATCATTATTTACAAGAAGTAACCTGAGGTAAACTCATAGGCAACTTGCAATTTTGCAAATTGACTCAAATTTATTTGTGATCTTTCAGAATCTGGTTGTTACAAGTTTACTGGAATACTGGAGGAGCTTGATCTTCTGTTCATTATTGTACTGATTTTTGACTTCTTTAAAGAAGAATTTGGCACCCGTGTGGTTTAGGTTTCATCCTTTTAATGCAAAATATGTGCGTTTCATTCTGTTCTATTTTATATAGATACATTTTTATGGTTTACAATGGCCACAATCCTTTCTACTTCAAGTGCTTTCAGTCATCTAGAGACCACTTCTGCCACGGGTGTCCAAATGCTTTACCACCAGTTGGGTTGGGTTTTTTCAGCCAAAATTTACTGGTCACCATAACCATCTCTGAAAAATACTTTCACGGTATTTGCGTATCTTTTTCTTCTTACTCAGAAGACTCTAGATCTTGCGGGGACAGGGGCAGCTTGGAAGTTAAATCTAGGTACTGCATGAAAACTGATGAATTTTGTTGAAATGGTTCATGCAGTGTTTGTGGGAGATCAAAGGTGAGTCGTAGATTCCCACAGGAGTTCTGCCTAATTACTGAGGATAACACCAGTTTGGTGATGAGACGGATATAATAATACACTGCTTTGAGAATAAATCTGGCACATCTTTCCAATGTCTGATGTTGTCATAGCCATACGGTGCAAATATTCCATGGTTTTTGCTTTTGATGTTTACAACATAAAGATGACTGCAACCATATTTTTGCAGTATTGATTCCTGAATTATTATGCAAGCTTTTAATTGTTTCAGACTTCAGTGGAGAGAGAGATGATTACTTCAGGATATCTGCTCAGATGCTAGATCCTCCTTATTTTGGGAATGGAAGCCTAACATTAAACCCCTATACTTTCTTTTCTCTTGAGAACCAAACAAGATGCTATTGAAGGATCTTTTAAACAGCTGAAACAAGAGCAACTGTGGTTAGCAAACAGCTCATCTATGTATTTATCTTTCAACAGGACAGATCAGCAAATGGTAGTTTCATTTCCAAACCGTAACCCAATTCAGATGTTTGAAACTTTTGTACTAGTTCAATTCTAGATCTGAACAGAATGCAGCAGCAGCAAAGCTGGCCCCAATACTGGGTGAATCTGAAAAAATCTTTGTGTTTGCAGGATGGATTTCTTATCTGTGAGTCTACATTGTTAATATTCACTCTTCCTCCACAACTCCTAGACCCAAAGTCAAGGAATCTTTAGTTGAAAACATGTTTATGCTAAGTTAGGAGGTAAAGGCAGTCTTATTTTTCCTGCTATGTATTTTAGTTTTCTGACGTTCCATCAATAAATGCTTATAGCCATCTGTCAAATTACCAAATCAGCAGCACCTTCATTAACTGAGCCACAGTTCCTGAAACCACAAGAAAGAAAAACAGTGGAACCTACTGGACTATTTGGACCCCAGTGTTTTGGATCTGTAACCGCAGAGCTTGTTGAAGAATGTGACTGTAACAATAGCAGGCTTTTTTCCTTTATTCTGTGAAAAGCAATTTATGCAAGAGCAATGCCTAGTCTTGGTAGTGCTTCCAGTTGCATGAGTAGGTAGGTGTTGTGAGATGACAATCGTATCTGTAACTGAAAAGTCAAATCCTTATAGTAAAGTTTTATCACTTGGGCTAAAAGAACTCCACAGAAAATTTTGAAGGGGGAGATTAATTTAAAGTAAGTTTTAGGCCAGACCTAAATGCTTGTAACCCAATGCAAAACAGAAAACAAGGAGAAAGGGAGGAGTTAGACCTATGTGTTGGATGTTGAGGGGAAAGATCACCAATAAAGGTTTAATACTTCAATCAGTATGGATCCCTCTACCCAGTTACACAAGACAGCAGTGAAACACCTTTCGTTTCTAGATGATAAATTAGGATATTTCATTGTTCATCATTATTTGTGGCATTTTTATTCAGAAAAAATCACAGCGTTTCAAAAGCTCAGCCTTGAAAAACGCATCAATACTTCTGAAGTTGATAAAGCAGATACCAAGGATTATTTATCACCATTTCATATGGGTAGTAATTTGCACTGTATTATTTTTCAATATAAATGCTTTGCAGAATTTGGTTAGTCTTTTGAGTTTTATTAACACAAATCTGTGCTAGTCTGCACCCAAAATGCATTTCCATTTGAGGCTTTCAAAATGTAGGAGGCCTATATTTAAGCTCATTAGGACTCTCAGGTAGGTCAGGATTTTGTGAATCTCTGTGTGTTTTTGGCTTGGGATGCAAAAATTCCTTCTGTTGAAGGCAAGAGTTGATCAGGTTTGGCTTCCTTGTTAAATTAGATTATGTGGGTTTACTTTTTTTTTTTAATTAGGAGAATACGTTCAGTTTATGAGAGTAAGGCTTTTAAATCTAGTTTTTATAAACTTTCAAATAGAAGAGGTGAGTGTATTTTTAACAGATGTGTGGTATTCTTTTAACGTAAGTATTACCTGAAAAATATCATGATTTCCTAATGTTGTTCAAGGTCAGTTTTATTTTTCTGCACTGTTTTTACAGCTGCTGCTCATGTTACCAGAAATATTTCTCTCTACTTCACAAGCCTCAAATACCACATCATTTGACTAGTAATCAACATCTGCCTAATTTCAGCTGAGGAATAACACTCTCTTTATACTCTTAAAGTCTGTAGAACAACATACATAATGTTATTGTAGATTTCCATTCATAGCTCCGTGCCCCTTCCTCTGTGCGGAAGAAACCCCATGTTATTGAGATACTTTTTAATGAGAAAGTTAGGGATTAAAGTTGGTAGATTAATAGGATTAAGAGTTTGGCAGTCTTTCATGTCCTGTGTTTTATATTATTTAATCTTTGTTTCTAAGCCTGAATTTTGTTATCCACACAGTGTGTGTAGAAAGTTGTTTTTGAAATCGTGGGGTTTGGTTTCTTAGCACTATAATACGTGCTTTTAAATAGAAGTAACACGGTTCCTGAATTTTTTTGTCCTACATTTATAACATACTCAGCAATGAATCAGTGTTACTGAGTTATTTCTAGATCAGGCAACTAGCATAATTCTTCTGAGATTTCATTTTACTATACAATACTCAGCTCTGTTTTTTTCTGTAAAGCTAAATTATTTTACAGTTGTCAGCTACATTCTAATTGACAGGGGTGTTGTGATCAGTGGATCTGGCTCCTTAAAGTTCTGTCCTGTTGTTCAGTTTCATGATGCCACCTCATTTTACAGCTATAACTTTTAAGCTTTTGGGAACGCTGCCATGAAAAAGTTCAACAAGCGAAGAAAAGGAGAGTGACTGCAATTTTTCCAGACAGAGCCCCATTTTCGTGCTTAATTGGCAGGGTTCTGAAGAACAGTAATTTACAGGAGATTGGAAATTATTTCTTTTTCTTCCATCACATTGGCAATGCAATTCAAGTCTTGTATTCAGAACTGGAAAGTAAGTTAGGAAGCTAACTAGACAGGGAATTTTGAAGTAAGTTCTCAAAATGTTTGCTTCTGTCTTGAAACCTCAAGTAGGTGTAGCAGTAGTTTTATGGAATCATAGAACCATTTAGGTTGGAAAAGACCTTGGAGATCAAGTCAAATTGTTGACTTCATTCAAGTAATACTTCCTACTCCCAAACAGGAAGCTCAGTCTTTATCCTAGGAAGCTGTTTCACTTACATTTTGTTAAATGTTAGGTGTGAATGGAAGGACTCGGGCTGCTGTTCCCATAGCAGCACTCCAACAAGTCATTGAACATAAATGTCGAGGTGCTTTATCGAACATTCAGCAAAGACAGGCACAAACGTGGTATTGTAAGTGGTGATTAACAGCACAGCATCTCTGCTGCTGGTGTGGTCGTTTTTTGAAAGCATTTAGAAGTTTGAGGCTATCTTGCCAAGACATTTATATGTGCTGCAATTATAACTTCATTGGAATACACAGGCATTCGTACCAGAGATGGGCCTTTGCAGGGCTGCAGGTATATTTTTAAGAGCTTCACTTCTTAAGTGATGCACTTGTTAAGTACTTTAAATAACTTCCTAGGATTCAGGTTACCTAGGGGCCATAAAATTTTATTTGAAAGTACTATTAATGTGTACAAAAGTATGCATAAAAGACAAGAAAAAAATACTATGTTTCTTTTGTACTTACAGAAGTAAAGAAACCTATCTGCTATTGTGTAACTGACTTTGGTAGGACATTGTACAGTCAAAATAGGTGAAAGGTGGGTTTGGTATTGATATCATTTATGAGTCTGTTGAAATGTGAGTTAAGGGTACAATATGTCATTCTTAAGAGTTTTTGTTAATGAACTTGAGTATTAGTCATATAACAAAAGTAGACATAAGTAAGGGTATGGCTGTTAATGATTCTTACATACCAACATCATTTTCTGCACACTCAGACTCTTGAATGTAGGACTGGAATTCAGCTTTTCTCAGCCACGTGCTGAGGACATGAGGGTAAGAGAATTGCCTCATACTCAGCACCTCTGCATTAAACCCACCACATGTGAATAATGTTACTTTTGAGAGTAGTATAATTTCTAGCTGATTTTAAGATGGTTTGTTGGTTAATATAATTAGAGTTCTGGCAGTATTGTTCTGGCAACATGCTCTTTCAATGACACTGGTAAAATCTCACAACCTCTTTTTCACAATAATTCTCACAAGAAATGTGCTCGGGTGCTGTGCTTTTCTGGTTGATCAAGAGAGAACAACAGTGAAAGTCCAGTACGTTATTTCTGTAACTGAATTCACAATTTTTGGAATAGAAACTTGGTTCTTATTTCTGTGTGGGACCCCTGAGAAATGGTGGCTGCATAACCCTTTCCAGTCAGTGACAAGTTACTCTAGAAATACACCTACGTGTTATTGTCACCGATTTCCACTCTAGAGGAAGGACGTTGCGATGAAGCATTAAGACCTGCCTCCATTTGGCAGGTCAACAATATAAATGCAGATCAGATGCCAAGTACTGTAGTCTTCCCATGCTGTGGAGAAGTCTAAAAGACTGTAGGCAACTCAAGTGGTCAGCTGCCTGAGCCCATGTCTGTCGGTGGGATGTCTGAAAGGGTGGCCTTTGACCCAGGATCCTGGACTCTGTTGGAACCCTCACAGAAGACTAAGGTCTGGTCATCCCTGTCTTTAACGGTCTTTTGTTACATGGTATGGTTATTACGGTTTCTGTGAACACTGTACGAAGATTAATTACATAGCAGCTTAATTTTGTGTCAAAACCCTCACTGAAGGTGCTCATTGTCCTGGTTTCAGCCAGGTTTCGTCATTAAACCGTGACACTCATCAACCTAAACATGCAGGTAATCAGTATCTGCATAATCACAATGCTCGCAGCAAGTAGACTCCGTGAGATTAAGACTACGGTGAATATAGTAAGAACAAAATACATTTTCCCATGCTGATTTTTCCCATCAGACAATGTTACTTCCCACTCCAATAATGTAAAAACTAATCTGTTCTAGTACAAAACTAGATATTATATTGCAGCGAGGCAAAATTGTGGGACGCTGAGCCATGGAAGTTTTAATATGAAATTCAGTAATAAAGAAATAGCATATTGTAATTTTATCCCAGAGGACCTGACTTTTAAAATTAATTCTGCAGCATTTAAATAAAAAATCACTGTTTTTTAAAAATATGATTAAAGTTTAATATATCATCTGGCATATCTTTACAATGCCTGATCTCAGTGATCTTATGAGATTTTAACAGGCTGAAAATGCTGCCAAACTCCAGCTGTAAAGCTTCCATCATATTTCAAAATATGCTACTCTTCTCCAAAGCTATAGAACTATTCTCTGAAGCTATATTATTTATCTATTTATACTCAAGAACTGTTAGTCATTTTCTTGGAGTGTGGTGTGCAATATGCAGTAAAAATATCATTTTCTATATATGTTTAAGAAAAACCAATGAGAAGTTCACATCAGAAAGAACACATTAACTTTAAAGGAAGGGTACTGGTGGTACATAGCAAAGAAATACAAAGTTATTTATGTATTTGCCCTGTTATCCATAAAACAACCTTGCCTGTTCCTGAGGGGGAAAAACCAGCATGAATTAAAAGTGACAGACTTTAGAAAGGAATTGGTCTTCTCCATGTATACGATCTCTCTCTACAGATTTTTTTAATCTGACATAGGTTTAGAACTAAGTCCAGGAAGATGGAAGACAGAAGTCAGTGGCAAAAAGAAAATCTGTTAGCTTGATGCTGTCTGATAAACTCAATTGCATCCATGGTTGTCTCCAAAACAAAAAGCCATTATCAGAGGAATTGTCTTGTATTGGCTTGAAACTATGTTGCCTCACTACAGAATTGGAAATGTTAAATGGCACGTTCTCATCACGTTTCGTTTCCCCTCAATTCTTCTGGGGCTGGGGGCTCAGCACTGATAATGAGCAGTGTGGTGCATGGCGTTGCCATTTCATGAACCTCCCGTCTCCATTTCCAGTGGAAGTCTTCTCGAAAAGTGTGGGTGTTCATGGGGGTTTGAAGGCATTCAGCACATTTTAAGAGGGCCTCAGCACCATTTAGAAGAACACAAGAGGAATGTCTCTCCCTTTTTTTATAAAGGCATGTATCTTCATGGTGCTAGGCACTCCCTACAAATGAGGATTTACCCCTCTTAGAATTGAGATTTAAAACTACTGAGAAGTTCATGCAAACTGCTCAGATCTGTACAAAATCACACTCTCCTAAGGCTATGTGGGAAACTACCAAACCTAGGGTCAAATGAATGGCAGGACAAGCATGGCACTCATGATTTACTAACCATCACTGCTGTTCTTCCTGTGCTGTAGGGCTCTTCCTTCACCCCTTACTTCAGCTTTAGCCAGCACCTCGCAGGGCCGGCAGCTCTCTTTTACTCTAAGTCTGTAAGAAAGTCTGTGATTTCTGTCAAGTTACTCAGGTTGTGTGGTAGCTGTGGTGTTTAGAAAGAGAGTAAAGCCACAAAAGCCTCCTGGCAGTAAAAGACAAAACTGTCACAGCACTAATCACATGAACAATCGCAAAAGTGAAAAGACCTTGTCCCAGACTTAATTAATTTCTCTGTTGGTTTTTATTCCCCTCCCTTGGGTATCTCATATAAATGCTAAGGTTTCCGAGTGGCTTCACACATTCAGTTAGCAGCTTTACTAATGTCTATTGATTCAGCCCCCTCCACCTCCACTTTTACTCCACCCAAATCACAAGTGATCCTAAAGGAAATTAAAAATGTCACAGGTATACAGTGAAACTGAGAAATAATGCAGTAACTGACGTGCATATAATGGTCAGTAGCTCTATGAGCCAGACCGAGGCTTTGTCTCAGTTTCTACTTTACTGTGGAATTTGGAGGCATGGCATGGTTTCTTTTTTTTAACAAGATGTGCTAGGGGTTTATTCTACAAGAAAATACTGGAATATGTTTGTGGCTACATAGATGGATGAACTTAAGTGAAAAAAATTCAATAGTCTTAGCAGATAGCTGGATTATAATTCAACTGCCATAGATTCGAGCAGCTGAAGAGCTGTCCCTTTCTTTGTTTATCAATATTTTGGAAGTATGAAAATGTTGACGTTGAAGTACAGAACTTCAATTTAATCTTTAATCTTCTTAAATCTTTAAAAAAATTAATAAATTAAGTATGGTGATTTTAAGAGGAGAAGATTGAAGCGTGCTACTGCATGAGATACTTACTAGTGTGGCCTGGGTTTCGCAATCTGCCTTAAGACCCAGGTGGCCCTAAGGGCACAGGTCTGGCTTCAGACCTGCTTTCCCTAAAACACAGTAGAGCTGTGGAGGCACAGCCCTAATTCCCAGGGGATGGTGCTGCCCAGGGCTCCAGCCTCGTGCTGCCCCCATCCCAAGGGCGGTGCCAGCCCACAGCCTTTTTGCTGGACACCCGTGAAAAACAAGACTTCTGGCATCAGGGAGGGAGGAGCTGTCTTTGCCAGGCTGGTTAGTGGAGGTGTCTCCTACGCAGGGCAGACCACTCCACTGGTCTTCTCCAGCTCCTTTAGTTATTGTGCTCTGCTTACGCAAGATATTGTGGCCAAATAATTAATCCATAAATGCTTAGAGCAGGTTTTATGTGTACGTAATATGCAATGCATGTATAAATACCTATGCACATATTTATATGAAAGAATATCTACATCTCTATCATTTTATAATATATAGACATGCTATTGTAAAACGATAAATACTCAACAAAGGGATCCTTGATACACAACATTCCTTAGCCAAAAGGTACAGTTGACTTAAACAGGAATTTTTATAGAAGTGAGAGCTTGAACGTCAAGTCCAAATATAAAGCAGTTTTATTTTACAATCTTCAGTATTTAAATATAAATAAAAAGTAGCATATAGCTACCATTTGTAAGATGTATCTAAGAATGGAATACATCTTAATATATAAGACTGGCCAGAATGTCTTCCCTAAGGAAGATGGATCATAATGAGTATTTTGGGTTTCTTCTATACTGTGAAATTGTTTATTGAGGAAAATCTTTGTATCAATTCTGTTGAAAAACTGTCACTTGCTTGTGTACAGGAATGTAGCAGACTAATACAGTTAAATGTATACATATATAGTTAAGCTCCTGGTAGCACAACTTCAGGTTTTTTTCGCAGCTTAAACAACCACAAGTTTGTAATGCCTGGTGTAGGTAACTTAATGAAAAAGATTGCTTAACACGAGCAGATTAAAAAACAATTTAACCGATGGCCACAAACAGAGCTGAGAGTTTGTCATGGCTACAAAGATTTTCTGTCAGGGTATAAAAGCAATTAATCAGTATGCAGAAGGTATTGCCTGCCCCATAGAGATGCTAATTTTGTGACACTTTAGAAACTCATGTTCTACATTTACTGTTCACACTAGATGGAAGCTAACCAGCCTTAGCCTGAGCTAATGAAATCAAAAGACTGCAAAATGTCACATATTTTCATCCCCATGCAGTCTGATTTTGAGATCTTTAGTTGCTTTCTATAAATTGTTTGACAACTATGCTGCTGCCTGAATATCATGAAACACAGTTCTCCTAAAGACTGGAAAGTTTTATTTATACAGAACTGCTGTAGCCAGTTTATCTGCAGAAAATAAAGGGCCTATCGGTTTCCTGCTCAAGTATTTTTTTGAAAATGACAAACACCCTGCCCCCCCAATAACCAATTAAAGAAATTGTATAAATTGTAGTATAGCAGAACAAAGATCAAGTGTTTCAACATGTTATCACTGGGGACTCTTATTTTCTTTCCACCCCCCCCACTCCCCCCAAAATGCTATAAAAATATCTATATCCATAGTTTACATATAGCAGATCTACTGAGATGGAATATTCTATTACAGATACTGTTAGCAGTAGCCATTTGAAAGTTCAGGTATTCTTCCCTGCTTACTCTCAGTTAGGACCTAATATAGAAGCCGTTCCTATTAAAAAAAAAAAAAAAAAAAAAAAAAGTTAAATTACAGATATTTCAACAATTTGTAAACAAAATGTTCTGGAAAAACAAGAAAAGCAGAACAGCTACTGTAGTTTTGGCTTTTTGGTGGCTTTTTTTTTTTTTTAATCCTTTGTTCCACAGCGCTCTCTTCGAAAAGGACCTCTGCAGTCATTTTGTTTTAAAATCCTTCAAGAGACTGAGCCCACCTGGTTAAACATATTCCTCTGCAGCTGCACAAGCCACCCTCACAGCAGCCAGAGTTGCTCCGTTCCGAGCTGCCGGCACGTAGCCGGTGGGACTCACCTAAAGCCGAGTCGCAGATGAGCTGCTGCGGATGAGCCGGGGCACAGCTGCACGCCTCCACCAGCTCCTCCATCCTGTGGGTCAGCAGCAGAAGCACTGGAAACAACAAGGTGCTGGCTACAGCGTTCATGTTGCCTTAAGCACAGCTGGTCGGTCAGCCAGGAGAAAATGCTTTCTTACTGTTGGTTTTCTCTCTAAACTTCCTAACGGCTCTCTGAGTTCTTCCGCCTGCAGTTCAATTTCGGCAGGCTTGGGTGGTTTAGGAAAGCCCTCTAATGCTCGCTCCGAGTATATGCTTATGTTAACTGACTTCTAATTTCCCTGACATAGGACCCTCTTATTTATGGCCCCGACACCAACGCCTAACCCCGCCTTCCTGTAAGGAAAAAGCACATCATTGGTGAAATTACTCTCCCAGGAGTGAGGTTATACCTTAGCAAGCCGTACAGTGTTGCTCTTACAAGTTAGCAGAACTATCCAAAATCAAAAGCCTTTACAAAAACAGCTTTTACGAGTATCTGAAGCTGATGTTATGATCTTGGCAGAGGAGAGAGATTTTCTTTTTCTAGTGAATTTCCTTCCAGTTTGAATATCAAACTGAGTTTTGCTACCTTCTTGATCTTGGTCAAGTAAACAAAGCTGTCCTTTTTTAAGCTCTGTTTTCATTTGCCGTCCCTGATCTTCCCCTGCACTTCTGTGCATTTTCTTGAAATGACGTCCCTGTTTGCAGGCTGGACAGAACTTCATTCATGAAAAGGAAACATTTCAATGCTCTATTTGTGAGCCTTGAACAATTGGTTGTTACAAGGAATAATGAATTAAAAATAAAAGCTGCAATAAAAGGCATTTTTTTTTATTATTTCATCACAGATTTGATTTAAAATAACAAGGAAAAAATATACCAATGGTGTATATAGAAGGCACGGCTCTTTCTCTGCATTTCTTATTAATGTACACGTCCTAATCGACACAGGTCTGCATCTGTGTTTTCTGGCTCATGTTATACGTGGAACACAGACATAAATGCAAGAGTCTGGAAATCTTTTTCAGTGTCAGACCTTTTGTTGCTGTAGCAATCTGGATATGTGAAACTTGTATCCCTCCTATTATGAAGAAGTCGTTTCATGAGAGAGCAATGTAAGGTTTGATTAGAGAGGAGTAAAATACATCAATAGATTTGATATACAGGACAGGACTGCTTAAAGGACTGCATATTTTGTCACTTCACAAATCAAGCTTAGGTTACGAACTGAAAAATCATTAACCTGATTTGAACCATTTCAATCCAGACTCATGAAAATTTATTTTGCTGAGGCTGAGATTTAGGTGTACACAAAGTAGCTTGTCATCTTTATAAAGGTGTGTATATTTTTCCCAACAGCAGATTTATTTTATTTTTGAACAGTAAGAGGCCAGTTTTACAACTCTTAGTGGTCTGATTCTTCTTTTTGTTTTTCCTCTCACACACACCTCCCCCCAGACACACATTCAGTCACAAATATTCAGAATTATTAGAAATGGATCTCATTTTTAGATTTTAGATCCACACTCAAAACCGAACCAGGAATGTTGTACACGACGTCCTGATTTAGTTCAAGCAGCTGTACATTGATTTTTATTTTTCCATTCTGAAGTTTTGGCTTCAGATCATAAGGTTGGATCAAAGTCCAGGACTAACACCTGAAAATAATTTAGACCTGTTAACATCTCTGTTCTTACCTAGGGAAACTTACTTCTTTCAGGAAGCTTTTCATGTGAGTGAAAGGGTAAAAAAGATGTGAGGCTGAAACCTTACACAGGAAGTTCAAGCTACAAGGACACCAAAAAAAAACCCAAAAAAAAAACCCCAGCATCAAACCCAACAGAAAACCAAAATGTAGCAGATATTTTAATGGCCCCTGTGGTCAGTAGTTCTAGGACTATTGATTTTCAAGTCTCATGTAAGGCAGAAGGACTAGAAAGTGATGAAGGAATTAACTGAGAGCCATTGATTGGTTTCCAGATGACATCACATGGCTATTGCTATAGGTGATCTAAATAGACCAACTTGATTACTGTTCCAGTAAAATTCAAATAATAAAGAAATATGCTGGGCGAACTGTCTTCTCTAACATCGAGTGTCAGGCCTACCTACTCGATGGTTAATGAAGACACATCTTGGCTAAGATTGTCCAGAACAGCACATCAAACTGCAGCTCCTAAAGACTTTTATCTAGTACAAGCAAACTAATTGTACAACAAAACTAAAAATATTATGCTCATAACAAAATTTAAAAATAATTTGTGACAAGTTAAAAATCAATTCACAATTATCTTGTAGGCAGAGCTGAGAATTAAATACGTTCATTTGAATGTGTAGAAACATAACAATGCTAAAACTAAATCTCATACAGTAATTGCGCAAATGCCATGAAACCTCATTTTAATTATGATCTTATATAGTGTTGCCTTCAGCTACCCCTGAAGTAATCCAGTTGGTTTTTAGAGTCTTTCAAAGCCATCTGTACATAGGTGGAATATTTAAAGCATGATTACACTTAGAGAAGCAAATGGCCATAAGAGCCATTTATAAAACATTAAATATGTTCCCTGTAGGTGCCTCCACACCTGCTCGGCATTGGAAGGGGTAGGCTTGGGATGCGTTGTACACAGCAAGACCTTTCATCAGTAATGTGGATTTTAGTGACGTTTGTGGCCAAAAGGTTTCTCAACCCCAGCATGCACAGCAGGGAAGGCAGGCAGGTACACCGTCGTCCTGGGGTGAGGGGGTGACTCCTCCAAAGCTGGCACTTGAAACTGGCTGTTCTGCTTCCCACGCAAGTCCAATTCATGAGCAGTGTTTTGATAGGTGTCTCTCTCATTTCTTCATTACAACATTGGTACAATCTCATCATTAAAGTCTAAAAGGCCAACAAATTTTGAAGCCTCGGCAGGACCCCTATTTTCTGGTAAACTTTCGTTCTGAAACAGTAAGTTTTGTCAAATTACTGTCAGAGTTTAGACAAAGACATATTTACATCATAGCATTTGAAAAGGATTTTATTAAGTCTGAAAATCCCTATACTCAGGAACATGCTGTCAGAAATGTTCAGCAATTTTAGTCTGTTTCTTAGAGGAGACAAATATTACCTGTAACTTCTAGTGATATCAGTACAGTGTTTGAGTACCTGTTAGCACTGAACAGTATCAGCAAGCATTAGGTCTCAGTCTGAACCTCCTTCGACCTTTTTTTATTGTATATTGTTAGTATTTTTCATTGTATTAGGAAAATTCCCTTAAAAGAGTTTAAAAGAAACCCTAAGTTCTGTGTCAGAGTTAGATTTTGATCTTGTGAAATACAAAGATTATTCCCAAAAGACATAGAAATATTCCTTGACTAACTTAAACAAAATAATCTTGTATCTTAAGTAATAGCAGAGAAATTATAGCCAAAGTGTTATAAATTTAAGCAGACTGAATACAGAAACAGTCTTTTTACTGTTTGCATAAATGGTCTGCAGTACAGGGCTTCTTTCACTTTGCTGTATGTGGTGATGTCACTTTTCCTTTAGTTTGATCAGTAAGCCATGATGTCATAGCAAATTATGTTGTAGTGCTAGTGCAGGATGAAAGGCAGCAGGATGAAACAGTGCCCACTCCCTGGTTATATCGTTACACAGGTAGCGCTTGCTGGTAAAACCCAGAAAAGTTCATTTATTTAGGATTAGTCATTGATTCCTTCAATTAATTATTGACACCTTAGAAAAAAACCCTGGGCACTTTCTCGTCTCTGTCTAGCTATCTAGATCTAGTACTGAACAACTAATTTCTGTTTTCTAGTAAAATGCAAGAAAATAAAGAGGATTGGGGGTAATCTGCTGTATTTGTTGATGTGTACAACATTGAGACAAGGCAGGAGACCTGACTGCAGTCAAATCTATCATCAGCTTCATCTCTTCTCAGTGGGAACTCTAATTTCACACAGGATTTCTAATTCTGGAGGGGCTTTATGTGCTGTGGATTGTCACAATCCTTGTTAAGTTTTACTATGAAGCATTAGCATCTATCAACAGCCTTCTGGTCATTAATTACCATCATTGTTTCTTTCTTTTCTAACGGCCCCCAGAGACCCGTATTAAAAACACTAGCTCTCCTGTTGGCTGCCGTACGCACAGAGTCCCATGGAGTGAACTGCAGCTTCCTCCGCACTCCAGAGCCAGCTCCCACGGACTTTATATTTTCATCTCTTCCCTGGGACTTAGCAGGGGCGAAGGTGACCGGTCAGGTGTATCACCCTTACAGATGACATGGGCAGAGGCAGCGCTGCCAGGTCACCTCTGCCCCACACTTCTTTTCAGCCCTTCCCCACTGTGCCTGCCCGCTTCTCTCACCGTCAGCCTTTTCCAGCACCGCAGGCCTGCAGGATAACCCCCCAGGAGCGCTGCCTTTGTCCGCCCTGTGCTGGTGTGTTATCTCCTAGCGCTGCTGTCTCCCCTCTGCTTTTCCGTGTTTCACGAGGGGCAGCCCGGTGCATTCTGTTTGTAGATCCCTGGGTACTGACAGTCAGCATTTCTCTGGCAGGCTGGAGCCTGATGCTTGTCGAGGAGCGCCAGACTGTGTTGCACGGGGATTGTCTGTACAGCTTTTTCAAAGGCTTTTTAATTCTAATGGGATATGCAACAGACACCTTGCTGTCCCTTCCAGCTGCCGAGCAGTTTGCATCCACACAGTGTCTTTTGGTTGCACTGCCTGCTCTGTACCTTAGCTTCTGGCAGTCTACAGAGCATATTTTTTTTATCTATATCAATCTTATTTTCTCTCCGTTGTGACGAGCGAATCTTATTTTAGAACGATAGCAGGCAGAATTCTCCACGGTAATAGTATATCTGTTGCCTCCTTGGTGCTTTGCTGGAGTTCTTTTCTCCTTAGTTCTCATTTGGCATTCCATTTATTTTTCCTCCAAACTACTTTTAGTTTACCTGATATAGTCACAGTGTACATCCTGTACAAAAACTGTACAATCATGTAGAAAAGTCAAAATTAGAATAGTATTTCACAAAATAGATGAGCTTTCTTGGATTTAAAATTCCAGTGCCTCCACTACAGCCTGCTTCGACAGGGAGGGTATTTATAGCTGTCACTTCCTAAACACTACAGTAAAACAACCCCATACGGTTTGTAGTCACAGCAGCTTGAGTCCTTTTCTTTATAGGGTAAGTTACTTGATTTTAGAGGCAGCATTTTGCTGAATACTCGGTAGAATGGTAGGAACTGAACGAAACACTGACATGCCAGGAATCAAAATATAATTTAAATATTTTGTCTTCTCCAGAATTTCTACTAGAGATCTATGGGAACCACTCTTTTTGATTCACTGCTATTATACTTAATGTTTTCCTTATTAATGACAATTTCTGGTTTCATGCTATAGAGGTATTGGTAACAGAAGATTTTTCTACCACCAGAGCACTTCTGTGTTGATTTAGATAGCTATTCTTTTTTAATTGAAAAACAGTTGTGGGGACAAAGGTATTTTAGATGGATTTCCTGGTTCAAACCTACTTGATAGTCTCACTTTGTACATGAAGATCATGTCAAAACTTGGATTGATTTTTATGATTACCAAGAGGATTGATTTCTGAAGTCTTATGCGGTGGTGTTAATGACAATTGAAGGCACTGTGTAAAAGGGCTGCTCAGAATTCCCAATTTTGCATCTAATCCCATTAATTTCAGTGGGGATTGAGGTGGCCCAGCATTTCCCTGAGGCTGATCTATATTGCACATATACTGTTTATAAGCCATTTTAACCCTCTGTTTTAAATAAAGAAATCACATTTAAGGTGCATTTGCCTGACTGTGGTTACCTGGCACACTAGTCAAATTAAAGCTCGACTTTTTTTCCACTTGAGCTTTTAGATTTCTTTAATGTCTCTATTTCTAAAAAGGTAATGCAAACCCTATCAGATTCTCCTTGGGCTTGCCACTTGTGTAAGTATAAAACTTTACTCCTTACAGATAGAATTTTACACCTATTTCTTTCTGTCAAGGGACAAGGTAGTGGAAAATCTGGCTCGATGTCTCCGAATCATTCTTTGTGTTTGCTGAGAATAACAGCGATTTGAGCCTGATGTTTCTGCTTTTCTTAGTGAAGAGTGGAATATATTGGGCTACCCCTGCTGGTATTGGACAGCTTCTGCATGGCTAGGGCCACGCTTTATCTTGAGATTGTGTTTTCTGAAAACTGCATAGACCAGAGCAAGTACATCTTCCACTTGTTTATTGATTCAGGACTCTTCCTGCCTGTTTCTGGGAAAGAAAAAATGAATACAAGGCCACCTTCATTTTTTCACTTTTAATTTCCTTTCTCCAAAGTAAGCAGAGCAAAATTAGATTTAGGCTGATGCATATTCCACAAATAAATTACATGGAACTAGAGTGGTTAAATGAACTTTGCTTGGGCATTATTGGAAAGATAAATATTTAAACACTCAACTTGAGGTAAGTCATGCTTATGCAACATCTGGGTTTTTTGTCACTACTTCCTGCCTCCCCCTCCCCTCTTTTTTTCCTATGGTGGCTTTTCTAGTCAACTCAACCATGAGGACATTAAAGCCAGGGTGAACATTACCTTCAAAAAACTGTTTTCAGTATTGTGGCCAGCAGAGGGCTTTCTTTTTTTTCTTTTTTTTTTTTTTTTTTTTTTTTTAGCAGATGATTTTGCCTAGTTTTATTTTTATATACAGCTTTGATTATATTTTACATTATGTCTTAGAAGAATTCAAAGTAAATTTACAAGAATTCAAATTATATCTCTTGGAAATAAACCAGCTTATATTCTGTAACCCTAAGCTAAGCATTGTTCAAAAATACTTACATTGCAGAAGACCTTAGAAACTTTTGAGCATTTTAGTGTATGAAGCTATAAATTTTAATGGTTTATTTTAAATTAATAGACTTACAGTGAAGAAATGGCAGCATGACACTCTAGAAAGCCAGACTTAAAAATTCCAGACATTTTCTGAAGTAGGAAAGGTTTGGTATTATTTCCATTACCTATAGAAAAATATAAACAATAATACAGATTAAGACTGTGAAAGTTAACTATATAGCTGATTACTGGCTGCCTAAATAAAACTTCACTTGAGATTATAGAAGATGATAATGGTGCCTGTAGGTACTGTGTAAGTCTATCAACCTAGAATACTTCTTCCTACAGCAAAAAGCATGATAAGCAGATCTATGAAATCTTTAGGTGGCCAGATATTAAAGATTAATACAATGAAATTATACTTATCTTTGTAAGCTCTTCATACAAAGGATCTTCAATTTTAAAACATTGATGCAGATGAAATGTTAAGAAGCAATGAATAATAAATATCCTTGCTAGTGTGACGTCAATAAGAGAAACATTAAATTAACTGGCTTTTTAGATTTTCATGCTCATCTAATTAGGAGAAGTGCTTCTAACTGTAAGTCAGCTTTACTATTATCAGATAACTTGCATGCATGAAATTTATATTCTCTTGAGTATGTTGGTCAGAAATTAAACTGAAGTTATCTATAATCATCAGAATATAGCAAATGGCATTTCATTTTCAAATTTGAACCTAGTTAAGAGTATACGGGCTTCGTAGTAGATAAAATAATAAAAGGAAGTAGTTTTAGTGACTAGTCATGGTGGCTTTATATAGAGGTCTCTGGGCACCGTTACCATCTAGAAAGATGTCCTAGAGTGCCAATAACCAAGAGAGCTCCTGGGCAGACAGGAATGGGGATGGGGTGCATTTTAGTCATTGAACCTAACATGACCAGGTGCGTACAGTTCTGTGATTTCAAAGTTTATCTTTAATCAGGCAATGCCTTCAAAAATTATTGTGGTAAAACTATGTCACATCCTGCAACTAACTTATTCGACTCCATTCAGGAAAAAAAAGAAAAACAATTAAGTAGGATTTCTGACCAAGAGCTTTAGGTTTGGCTCGAGTTATAAAAGAATAAACTGACAAGGCAGAAATATGTTTGTAAAACAGGGATGTCAAATCTCTGATCGCTACACAAATCCTTAAGAGTGGACCTACATTCACCAGACTAATGGTGCTGCCAGCTGCCTCTAGTTACAACGTGTGTTTTGTTTCTTTGTAAAACACAAGTTTATTTTGTCAGGTTCACTGGAAGGACATGACTCTTGCTGCTATGTTCAAGTAACAGGATTTTTTTTCCCCCGCTGCTACACTGGAGCTGCATGCACAGTACACAAATTTCAGTTTAAAGGAAATTTCAGCAATTAATTCAGGAGGAGAGAAGTATGAAGTACTTCTTAATAAGAAATACTACAGCAGACTAATGATTTTACTTTTTTTTTTTTTTTATTAAAGTGCATTGAAAATACAGGTAGCAGTATAGTGTAAAAATAGAGCACTTCTTCATGAGTACCACATTGATCGGATCAGTATCCCTGAGCTTTATAATTTCATTAATTAACTGCTCAGAGGTCAGACTTGTAGCATCTATTTCAATAGCTTCCTTCCCACAGAGCAGGTTTTGTATTGTTCATTGCTTGGGGTTGTTTGTTGGTGTTGTGTTTTTTTTTCATTTAATGCCCAACTGTATCTTCTTGGTTCTTCTGCACATACTGCCTGGCAGTTCCGAAGCGGTGACCTCAAGTCAAGCACCCCAGGCTTGGTAGTCGTTGGCCTGCCATGTATTGTAGGCCAGTGGAGATACCCAGGTGGTTTGGATGCTGCTAATGCTAATGACTTTTACAAACACTCTGCGTTTGGATAACAAATGAAATCTTCCAGAAGAATATGGATTCCTTCCTTTTCTCAACAAGAAAAAAATTCTTGACCAACTTTTGAGAGGTCAGATACAGTTTTATCTTTAACTGTATTTTTCTTAATTTTGGGCTGTCAGGGTATGCTTGGTTTTGTTGAACGCAGCCAGTTTGGCAACTATAGTTACTTTGCTAGTCGCCTGTCAGTAGTATGGGAAACAAAAAGCAAATGGAAAATTGGAAATACTGTGTGTCATGAGTTCCTACTGTACTGTCTTTGTTCTTACTGAACTAATATGAGTAGATCCAGTGAAAAAGGAATGGCAAATCTGCAACAGCGAGAGGTGTTGAGGGGTTACTGTCTGTTTTATTATCAGTAATTTTAAAGAATTAAATAATATTACAGCTGCTGCTGCAAGTGGTTTGAAAGTATGAGTCTTGTACATTGGCCTCCAGTTTACCTATGGGGGTTGTGGAGTCCAGACCTCACGGCATTTAGAAACCCTACCAGTGAAGCTCAAGTCTGAGCCAGTTTGTCAGCTGCTCTCGTCCCATTGCAAGTACATGGCTGAAAAATCAAATCCACTCATTCCAGAAAAATCTCTCCTGTGAGGACTACCCCAATTAACTTCAAATGTGTTTATATGAAAAACAATATTAAGCCCAATACAGAATCAATTTCAGTGACATCCATACAACAACACTAAAAGAATTCTTTTCAACTGGACTGCCTTGAAAAAAATAAAATAAATGATAGTTAGGTAAAATAAAGTGATAGTAAAGAGTTAAACAGCATGCAAGTGAGCTCCTGAATGAAAAATCCTAATAGTTATTTGGATAGGGGAAAATAGACATGTTATTAAAAACACTGTATGTACTGTTGTATTTCCATCAGAGATTTAATTGCTTATAGCATTTAATCCCTCATTCTCCTTTGTCCTTGAACCCTTCCACAGTGCCGTTAACCAAGCCAGGTTAGACTTCTAACACTTAGACAGGCGTTAGCCCAGTCTGCCAAGAGGTTTTAAAGTATTACTGCTACGCTCACTAAGACTCACGTCAAACATGAGTGAGCTCCCAGGCTGAAGGTGCCCTGTGGTAACAACCATTCGATTTGTCTGGTCATTAAGTAAGTAGATTTAATTCACGCTATTAGTATACGACAGAAGCCATTAAACCATGTCATTTCAGCAAAGCAACTTCCATGCTAAATATTTCTCAGTTTGAAACTTAGGAATTTACTTCTGTTATCCAAGTTTTAAAAGGATTCTGCTTCAAAGATTCTTTACTACTGCTTTTTATCTGTGAAACGTAATCTTTTTGCTCTCCTGTGGAACATGTCTTCAAGTTCAGAGATCAAAGTAGTTCCTACCAGCAACTGCACCTACTGGGAAATGGGACATGGGACACTTCCCATACGTGGAAGTGATCTGTGCAACTTATTTCATGCTAAGGTTCTCTTGAAATGAGACTTCAATTTATTTCAAATAACGATGTAAGAAGTTAACGCAGACACGAAAGCATGTAGACTGAATCTGTCTTTTTAGTATTTAGGAGCTGATACATTTTTTTAATACTCAGTGACATTATTTTGATTAATGATATCGTATTAGCAAGTATCAGTAATGTATCTCTGTTGGTTTATATAGGGGTTCCTACAAAGACCCGTTTTTTCCAGTTGCTGCTAATCTTTATTATCAATCCAATCATATTCAGATAAACTATGAAAAATTGTATTGCATGCTTGACATATATTCTGTTTTCTCTCTAGTAACAATAGTTTATTGCATTGTTATTTAAGTTATAACAGAAGTCCTCTTTATCCTAATTTTTTAAAAAATATTCAAATGTATTTGATGTATGTTACACGTGTGTGCAAGAGTTCATGCAGTGTAGTCCATTTCCATTTCTCATACATATGAACTTGCCACATTTCTTAATATAATTTCTGTTGTTGGTCTTTTCTGATTGTTTTCCTCTCAACTTTTAATTATCACAGTAGAATTAATACTTTTCTGAATTTAAGAAAAACCTTGGAAAAATAAGCCATATGTTGTACAATGGCCCTTCCTCTTAAACAATACATTTCAAGGAGAACATGCAGTAAATCCTATTAGTATCAGCTGTGTTTAAAGCGGATCCGTTGATACATGCTAGCTCTTCTTCCAAGGTATCCCTCTACCAAGTAACTATAATGTAAATTAAAAGGAAACCCATGGAGCTGGTAAGTTTTCACTCACTATCACAGTTGTATTGTACCTCATGTTTACCCAAATGTCTAAGAAGCCTTGAGACTGCCTGTCATGTTAAGACTGAAATTAACATAAAAGAGCAGACTGGGAAGAGGGGAGGGCAGGACTCAGATCGGGTTTTCTATATTTCCGGTAAGAAATTTCAGGCTTTGTTATTGCTTGACAGAGCGATGCCACGCACAACTGGAAACCAGTTAGTGGTAGGGAAGCGACTGCGTGATGGCATGTGTCTAGTCCCCATGTACAAAGGGAGAACTGTCGTAATTAAAGTAAGAGCAGGAATGAAGACAGCGCTGTTCAAAACCCAAAACAACTACAACTCCCTCAGCCCTGGATTCATGGGCTGGTCACAGGCGTAGACAGAAACAAGAGAAGCACTGGGATGGCTTAAGATTTGTCTTCCTTCGATGCTACCTGCTTTTTCTTCCGTCTGATGTTTGAAATGCAACATGCAGTGCCTTTTCCACCTGCTGCCAGCTCTTTTCTGTGTCTGTGCTGGGATGTGGTATCCCACAGGAAATCTTGGTATCAGACTCCACAGCAAAATGAACTCTATTGCCTCAGATGATGTTAGTGCATTTTTTTGAGGGAGAAAGCAGTTTCTTTTTTGTTCTTTTTTAAGTTAGTGTTTGTTCCTGCGGCCTGCAGAGGATTCCACAGCTTTGGAATCATAGGAAGATACGTGGTACTGTTAATTACAGGAGCGCCTTTTGTATCGCTATAGTTACAGGTCTGCCAGCATTTCCATTACAAAACCCGGTTCAGTGGTTTATAGCTCAGTCATAAAAATGTGGTGCTGCCCTTATGAATTTTGAGTCAGGCAATGATTTGTTCACCCCCTCCCCAAAAAGAATTTTTTTGGGGAAAAAAGTGGCTAAAATATGAAATATTAAAATATGAAAGCAATAAAAGACTAGATGTTGACTATATAGGGCTTTGCATCCCTACAGTTTAGCAAAATTTTTAAATTTGCTGTATAGGTGACCTTTACTGTATAATGCTTTTGCAAGTGCTTTTGGATATTTTGAGTGTAATCAATATTTTTCATGCTTACATGCCTTAACTTAAATTGATCAAATTGAAACAGATCTGGAAAAGGCAATTAAATTTATTTTTGGATTTAAAGACCAACACTTGAAGTGGTTCCTACACAAGAGTCTAAATAAAAGACTTTCCAAGTTTTCATAGTTACTAATTCCTACAGTGTTAGTCTAAGTACCCAGAATTTCTGCCAAAAAAAATGCAAGTTACTTTTACAAAGGCACTGGAAAGTGGCAGCTACAGTTGTGCGTGTGACACAAAGCACCAACAGATGTGTTTCAGAATGGTCTGCTTGCCTGTGGCAGTAATCCTTGATTTCAGATCTCGAGGATGCCCTGGCAGAAGATAAACATATATGACACTTTACTTAACTAATGGATTAAACTAACTAGGATTGCAGTAGATTTTTTGTAACTGCAAGTCTTTAAATTGAATCTGGTGTTCTGAAAAGACCCACTAGCCCCAGCTTTCAGTTTGATGCAGAAATCAATGGAAAACCTCCATGGCCTGTGTTGCGTTGCTGACTGCTGTAGGACCCTGCAGTTTCATCAGGCTTTGAAAACTCTGCTGTGTTAAAAGAGTAGATCCAAACATTCCTCCTTTTTCTTCTCATCAGGCAGAACAGAAACAGAGATTCTGTCAAAAACAAAGCAACTTGATTTTGTTTGCTTAGATGTCCTTTATATGTTAAAAAAAAAAAAAGTCTGAAGAAAACAATATTGCATCAGTATGCATTTTAGGAAAGTCAAAGTCCTTTAAGAAAAAAAGAAAAGAAAGAGCTTGATGTATTGTGCTGGGAATGTGACGGTAAGTAGTGCAGAGTATGTACCTTGCAGTGGATGACCACTTGTTCTCATGCAGATTAGCCTTTCAGCTAAAGTATTTTTAAAGCAGGCATCCTTAAATCATATTGAAAATAAATGTTTAAAATATAGGAAACGTGTGTGTGAATTTTAATTAGCTTTATAACCCTACAAATAGTTTAGGATGTTACCAAAAGCCAAGTGACCTTCCTGTTCTTTATCTCTTGATCTTAATGTCAATATTTACAATCCCGTGACATTTTCCATGTATAGCTGTTTGTGTTTGTGCCTTTCTGTGCACTGTTGTGCAAAGCACAGTGAGATAAGTGTGAACTCCATTTAACCTCTTGACAATCCTTTCTAAGTATTCGGAAAATAAATTTCTCATAAAATCTCTTAAGAATTGTCAGCTTATTTTCTAAAGCATCAGGTTTGCCTTTGGTTGTATTTACTGTGTTAAAATTTGGTATTAAATGAAGGCTTCAGACCCCTTAACACTTACTGTTCTGCTGCTCCCCAGTTTAATTACAAGTTGAGGGTGGTGTGTTTTTTTTTTTTTTTTTCTAGTTATAATCCAGTTCTACTAAGTACTTGTATTTATGCTTGGTTGATAGAGGTTCAATATATGTGCATTTTAAGTGGAAGAAAAAGACAAAGAAGGGCCAGCTGTACCCATGTCAGGGAGATCTAAAACTTCTTCACATGAACGATCTAAATAAACCTGGGTATTCACAGAACTTTCTGAGAGACAGAATCATTATCATTTATTGAATAAAGCGTATTAATGTGCCTCTGTATATTCCATTTCCTAATCAATGGCTGAATTATTACTTGCATTCTATGCAGAAGCTGGAATCTTTCCTAGAGAAAGGATCTGCCTTTAAAGAAAGGGGATTTTGGTGAATTAGACATCATTGCTTTCATAAGTGGTCACAAAAAGAATTTACAACCCTGCTAAATGATTGAAATCAAGGGGAAAAGATGATTGATTTGACAACAACGATTATAACCTTGGAGAGTGTGAATTTATGGGTCAGAAGATGCCATAGCAAAACATAAATAGGAAATAGCAGAAATTCAGTTTAAAAAGTGAAGTCAAAAGTATGGCATACAAAAAAGTTAAGGTAGAAGTACATCAATTGCTTGTACTGAGAATAACACAGCACTCAGAAAACACACACGTAATTCATCAGAACACACAGTCTGTAGTAACAGTTCAAATAACAGCATGGCAAGAACAGCTTTGGCTGCATTAAGGTCATGCTTAAATAATTTTCATAAATGATGTAGTTTATTCATTTAACTCATGGCTGCTATCTCTAACATGTCTTTTTTGTTTCCCCCCTTAGCTAACAATGCCAACTTTTCCTGTTGTTGTGAAGATCGGACATGCTCACTCAGGCATGGGAAAGGTGCAGATGCTACTTACTGCATGTTAGGAGGCTGGGTGTTTGTCTAAAATAATTTGCATGTTCTTTCATTTCCTGGATATTTTAAATTTTCACTGTCTAAATTCTGTCTTGGATACCTACCCTTGCAAATCTCTGCTTGTATATTATTCAAGAAAGCATCTCTTTTTAGGAAAATATTAAAATGTGTCATATATTTTCGCATTGGTGCCTTTCCAGTTTATGCATTGTCCTATATAGGATGTTCTTTGAAACATCCCGAGATGCTTTCTCGAAGCAGAACCTTATCTATTAATTTAGTTGACTGCAATGAAGCTATTTAAGAGTCAAGGTCTGTTTGCACAATCCAAATTTTTGGACCTGGGAATATAGGAAGGTTTTGCCTTAGTTCTTTACTAGTTTCAGCTTGATACTGAACTTTTATTCATTTCCTATCTTAATGTATTCTCTCTGATTGTTTCATACCACTATATAACTGCTGCTTTCTTTCTCCAAAGTAATTGCATTTCAGTGGTGAGTACAGTTGTTTTGATATCACTTATCTCACAATGGTGCTTCAATGGGATATGATTTAAATCCCGCTTTCATTGATATCAGTGAAAATTTCTAGTCATTGCAGATTAACCACTTTCTTTCAATGAAAACACTTCAGTGCTTTAAGTGTTTTAGATTTTAAAATAAATCATCAGAGAATAGTTACATTTATCATCCTGAATCGCCAAAAGGTCCATGAATGTATTTGCTGCTAGCAATAGAAATAGAGAACTGGTTTAATTGTATTTTGTTCAGTAATTGTGCAAGTTGTACTGCATGTTATGTTTTTTTGCCTATGACTGTTTTGCTTTATTTCGTACTTAGTAAGCGAGTGGAAATCCAGCAGCCACTTTAATTGAGAGCAGAATTAACCACTAATTACTTAAACTGCAGGTTTTGTGGATTGCAATATGTGAAGTATTAGAATATTTATACTGTACTTTCAATATTCACCTCTCACAGAAAAGGGAAATAATGTACAGAAATATTCAGCATGTCAAATGTCTAGAAATCAGATATTTTAGGTATAAAATATTTTAAATCCTTAAATAATAAATACCAGTCTTTTGCAGCAACATGCTTACTGTCAGAGTCCAAATAAAGGTTTTCCTCACATCCCAGTCCTCCCTAAAGGCATTGCTAGGACTAGTGTTTCCACTGGTCATAACTAAGCTTGCATATGCTATAAGTTTTCAGAAACTAAGTTAAAACCAGGCATTGTGTCTGGTTTTGTGACTCTCAAATGGCAAATTACTCTGTATTCTCTGTCTGAGAGTTGAGAGCACGTACTTAGTCCTTATGACTTCTTTTAGCTTCCCCAGACTCCATTTATTACACAAGTCCCATCTCACAGCTGTGGCAGTCTGGCCTGCAGGTTCCATCTGAAGTACCAGGTGACAGTGGGAGCAAACAAAGCGCCAGGCTTGGAAAGAGTTGCAAACTCTCCTAATACTGGAGAGCATGAGAAATACTAATCCCTGCCTCCTTTCCTCACCGTTCTGAAATGCAGTTTGGGTCAGTGTGTTGGAGTTCTAGTTTCCCTCTCCCATTAGCCCTAAGACTTCTCTTCTGAGTCACCTTTTCTCCCAACACCAGCCAGCTTCCTATAAGTCAACCGTAGCGATGTGCCCTCCCTGTCCAAAAGTAACACCTCTGTCCTCCATCTGTCCTCTAAAGTCTCCTTCTCCCTCTCCCCCGAAATGAGCATTCCCCACTTTTCCACCTCCCTCTTATTTCAGGATGTTAAAGTTGATGGGTTTAGTACCATGATGGGTTTAGTACCATTCACCATCTTGGCACCATGTTCCACAACTAGGAAATCCTGCTCCTAGAAGGCTGGCTCCTTGCAGAGAAGTGGGAAAAATAAGAAAAAACTGGTTCTGCCGTCTTGAGCCAACCCTCTTTGCTCCATGTGAATGTGCATCCATCAGGATGAAGGAGCCTTCATCCCCTCCCTGCTGGGAGGTACATGACGTGACAGTCCATGATGGGCTCCATATGCACTGTTACATGAGCAATTTACAGAATCAGCAAGAATTCTGTATAAATTAGCATTGCATATTATCACACCTTGAAAAATTCTAAAGCCTGCAGATCTAAAATTAACAATCACTACATAAAAGAAACAATTGAAAAGCAAAATAAAATTCCACTGTCTGCAAATTGCTTTCTACAGATAAACAGGTAATATTTTGCCTAGAAAAATAGATACTCTTGATACAGGAATGTTACAGAATCTAGAAATCAGATGATATATCCTCTACTTTTTTTATAAACTGGTGCTATCAGAAACATTCTTCTCATGAATGCCATTTGCAAATGAATTCTACATTTTATTCCTAATCACTCTTTTTTTCTTTTGTATATGCTGTTTATTTGTGGTATGATGACTACAGATCAAGGTAGACAACCACTACGATTTTCAGGACATAGCCAGCGTGGTAGCACTTACTCAGACCTACGCCACTACTGAACCCTTCATAGACTCCAAATATGACATCAGGATCCAAAAGATAGGCAGTAACTACAAAGCATACATGTGAGCCAAAAACTTATATTATTTCATCCTTTTGTTTCAAAATCAATAAGCACCAGTACGTTTAAGAATGTTGGCTGAGCTGATGTGGTGACTATGCCTCCATTGTCATACTCTCTGGAAAGACAGTATTTTGGACTTTCTAGATTTATCAAAGGTTTTTAAGTTGATTGTGACTGGGAGGAGGAGGATAAGACAACAGATGAGCCTGCCAGAATGGGTTTCCTGCTAACCTTTGTTTATATTTTTAATTTCAAGAAAGGAGCAGTTGGAAAGGGATTTGTTTTTCTAGCAGACTTGTTAAATCAAATTCCTTTGTATCTTTTCACCAATTTAGGGTAATATTTTCTTCTCCCTTTAAGGACAGTTAGATGACATTCATTCACACAAACGTGAATCATAACGCTTCAGTGTAACAAAGTAATCTCCCTTTAACATAATGCATGTAAGAAAAATTCTGATTTTTCAGTGGCCTTTGCATGTATAGATGAAAATCTCTTCTGATTTTAGATTCCAGGTGTTTGTTTAAAGATCATGACTATACAAGAGGCTAAAGGGGTATTTCGGTTTCATAGACAACATTAAGCTAGAGCAGCAAAACAGGTTATCATGTAGTAGTTGAGCTGTGGTAACTATGTTTATTCATATTTTTACTCTGTTTCAATTGCCAAGCAATGTAATCCTACATACACTCATTTTATTCACCTTTTTAAGGTAAATTAGATCATCTCATGTCTTTGTTCCCTCATGCTGGCAATTCTGAGGCAGGAAAAATGAAACAAAACATGGATAAAAATACACATGTGCATTTACATATGCACACACCCCTACAAAGGCGGAGATACTTCCTTCGGAACTCCTATAACATTGGAGGGATCGGAGGTTTCTTATATGTTGATGGTTGTCAGGAACAGGTGCAGTCAAGTTCTTTATCAGTGAAAACAATGGAATTCCAAGCAAACCATGAATACTAAGAGAAGCAAAAGTTGGAGCTGTGTTAAAATGCTTTAAAAGTTTTATAATATTAAAGACAGGGCTAGCATCAAGTGTCAGGTAACTTAGGAACCTAGAATTTAGAATTCTACAATTTCTAGTATGTACAATTAGAAAATTTACATTTATTTTCTTAGAAAAAAACCTTTTCTGTCTAATAAAAAAATATTAGAAATTATTTTTTCTAATAAAAAAACTGTTAGGAAAAAAAAGCCAACAAGCTTAAGAGAAAGTAGAACCTTTTGCATGCGGTGAGAGGAAGGGGCAAAATATATCTCCTTCGGTTGATATTGGAATGCCACATACTCATGCCTCCACCCCTGAGACTTTACTGTCACAAGGTCAAACTGTGTGAGCAGCTGCTGGCCTCTCCTGACATGTGACTCGAAGGGGTATTTGAGAAAGAACATCAAAGATGAGGCCTTTCAAGAACAACTCAAGTAGTCCAGCTGCCGCTGACTGTACATCCGAGGGGCCTCAAGAAAACACAGAACTGGGTGGAAATACTGTTCACATAGGTCAGATCCATCCAGCAGTATGGACACTCAGTCTTCTGCTTTATTTTGAACCCAGAACTATCTTAAGTTTTGCGGAAACAGTGTGTTGGAAATTTGAGTTGTACACAGTGACAAAGGCAGGACACAGAAATAATTGTGAGGGTTGAGATGTTTCTGGAATCCTTCGCTGGTGACTTTCAGCGTTCTTAGCGATGCAGCACAGAAACTCTGTAACTCGAGGTTCCTACAGGATTTCAGGTGTGTTGGGCCTACCCCATCTCTCCCTATATGCAATAAGAATCATAAACAAATGCTTCTGAATGATACAGCTTTTACCCTCTGGCTTCTCCGGGGAAGTTAATTCTAGTTCTGCTTGTTTGTCTTACACTGGTGTTCCAGACTGTTGGCTTGCACTGGATTTCGCCCCGTGTCTGGAGACATGCAATACCGCCATACTCCTGCATCCCAAGGTCTCCTCTTTCCTATCTGTCCAAATCACAATTTGGTCCAGTCCCACCGCTTTCCCCGACCACCACTTTCTGTCTCTTACCCCTCATGTCTAACTTTTTCTATTGCCCCAGGTTCTCCCTTTCCCCTTTTATTCTGCTCAGGGTTGTTCTACGGCCTTGTTCTCCCTCTACTCCCAGTCACCAGTCACCCTTCTTTCTCTGTCTCAGACCTTTTCATACAACTTCTGCCTCTTCAAGGCTGCAATAGTACTTTTCTTTCTTGGTTGCTTTGACAGGCAGATTCCTTGTGTTGTGGTGCCCACCTCTCCCCTCCCCTGTTGTTTATAATAAACGTAGTGGAATGGTCTCTCTCTTGCAGCTCCCAGCTGGCAGAGTCATAGGAACAAGGCCCAACACCTCATGGTTATGACACACTGCCAGATACAAGTTAGTAACTTGATGGTTCACTCCCTATGGTAAAAATTGGACATTTCATAGGAGAGCACCCTACATTTTTTTCCTTGCCTTGAAATTTAAGCGCTGTTCAGTGTCTAGAATAATTTTGGAAGAGTCAGCCACGGTAAATTTACCATTTTCAAATATAAACGTTTCTTCTTTACAGAAGAAGCAGTTGGCCTAAGGAACAGCAAAAAATAAGTTAAAATGACAGCCTGTTCCTCCTACCTTTTATTTATTTTTAAGTTTCTACTCAGAAATTACGGGTTCATCCAAATGCTAAAAGCCTAGCAATCATTTTTTCTCTAGATTCTTTCACACAGTTAAATCACACCAAAAAATGAAATACCAATCCATTGTTACAAAGCATCATGAAAAGGAGAATATTTACCAAATGTCTGAAAAAAATCTTCATGTGTGTACATATACATTATGTTAGTAGAATAATGTTTTACAGCTGGTTCCCATTTTGTTCTGTGACACAGGAACAGAGTACTTAGAGAGCCACCACAAAAAGTACCAGCTGAACATTTGTTTTTGTAGTTTAAAGAGAGTTATTAAGAGCTTCAGTTTTAAAATTCTGTGGGAAATTGTGGTATAAGTGGATCCATGACTCACAAAACATTGGTGCTTATCATCTGTCAGTGGAGATTATAGCCAAAATGCAGCACTGGATCCCTCTAAATACCACAGCTCCCCAAAACGCTTTGTGACGCATACTTAACTACACTTTGGTACCATTACAGAATTCATCTGACTTCAAGGAAATAGACTTAAAAGGGTCACATACAATGAAGAAAAACAGAAATACAAACCCACTGCATCTAAATCTCCTCTCCAAAAGCAATACTGTGAATCCGTAACTTCATGCACTTTGATCAGAAGGGCAATAAAACTGAAGAAGAGCACATCAACCGAAGGACAGTGCTATTGAATCAAAGCTCTAAGCAGGCTACCTACACAAGAATTGTAGTTAGACATTTCTGCATATTTTTCTGATGACAAGTCCCTGTCTCAACAATTTGGATTGCTTACTTTAAATGGTATTAAATAAAGCAGAAGAGTGTTGGAAAAGGGGAAGCTCAAGTTACTATGAATTGTTTATGCTAATCATAATTCCTTTTCCCCCAATTTTAAAACAGTTGTTCCTTCTTTGCAAAGATCAAATCAAGTGGAAACATGTGAAGCCTAATTATAAAGTACACAGAAGTGTTAGGAGTTGTTTCCTATATTATACAGTATTTTATTTAGTAAAAGAGGAGGAAGTAACAATGTGAAAGACCCTTAGCAATTATCAGGACAGAAGTGAAAAAGGATGGGAAAACTACATATTTCAGTAGAAGAAATCATGTATGAATTACAGAAACCACATCTGAGGTTTAAGATGACAGTCTGGTTGGGTACTTCTGTCTAATGGAACCCCTGTTGTTTTGGAGTTCTTCTGTGTCATGTACCTGGCATCAACAGCTCCAGGCTGCAAGCTGTTGAGATGACCCCAGTCAGGTCTGTGTCCATAGCAGCCCTTTCAGTCCTCATCTGGTCCCTACGGTATCATTGCAGCCAGCCAAGCATCCAGTCACAAGGCTTCTTCAGGTCCCGCAGGGGACCTTTCACGCTGTGGAGTGAAAGCATGGCTTAAAGCAAACCAGCTTTTCTTCTCTAGTCAGTAGTGCTGGTGTGACATCTGTGCAGGTGAGGAACCTGAACCAAATACTGGCTGAAAGTCTTCAGGGTGATTTTTTTTTTTTTGGTGCGATGTGGTCACATCTTGCTTCCTAAAAGACACCTTAAATAGTAGATGCTGATGAATACCTTTAAGTCTGCAACAGAGTTGAATTGAGATTTGTGAGAAGTATTATCTCTCTGATGCAGAATATGGGTTGAGTAGTAATGAACTTAAAAATTTAAATTTGTAAGTAGACGCCTTTATGTGTAAATAACATTTGAAAAACTGAAGCAGAAATCACAAAATAGCCTTATTATTGGGCAAAGTTACCTTACACACAGCACTCAATATGCATGTTCCCCTTTCACTGCTTCCTCCCACAACAACAAAGAACATGGCAACTTAGAACAACTTGGTGCTTTAAAATTCAGCTAACTTTATGAGACTCCCATAGAAAAGTCAACATTCCCCCACAATTGCTACTGACCCTCATAATTAGGTTAATAGAAAAATGGAGAGAAAACTATAGCTGCTGCCTAATATGTTTTTAATGCATTACAGATGTTCCCATTATTTTACTAACTGAAAACACTTCATAATTTGTATCCTTAGCCTATTCCCAGTACAGCATTTAGGTTTCAGAAAACAGTAATCTTCTCAGCCCTAGTAGCAGTCCTAAAGTCTAAGGAGGTTTTTTTTCAAAACTTTATACGAATCTTGGGGTTTTTTTTAGAGATTAAATAGAAGATGATATACTCTAGCCCTGACATAAAAAATTTAGATTATGTTAGTAAACTAACAAAGACTAAAAACTGGAGGGGAAACCAAAATCCAGTCTAAAAGAGATCTGATATCACTTCAGAAATGTTAAAAACATAGATATCTTGATTTTGAAGTATTGTGACCTAACCCTGTAGTGGTATGGATTTGAAATGAGCAGCTGAACCTTCAGCTTCTTGACATTTACAGTAACGGTATGTTACAGGCTATTCAATACATGCATAACTGATAACAGCTTATTGCAAACACTTTCACTTAATCATGGTAGTTGGCTGTTTTTTTTTTTTAAAAAAGAGCCTGAAATGATAAATGAGGAACAGAAATTTCACAGTACCATCAGACTTCATGCCTACAGTGAAGTATTACTGACAATTGCAATGCCTGTTAGAATCCTTTGCATTTTAAATGTTCTGTTACAAGCTGCCAGATATGAAAAACGTGTAAATACTGCGGTAGTTTCATGTGAAAATCAGAGTAATTTAAGAAATAGTAAATATAATACCACTGGCTGTCTTTGTAATATTTTCCCCCTTTCAGGAGAACTTCTATATCCGGAAACTGGAAGACAAACACGGGCTCTGCAATGTTGGAACAAATTGCTATGTCAGATAAGTAAGTTGAGTCTCTTGTAAAAGGTAATTAGAAAAAAATTAATGGAATTTTATTTTAAATTATTTTTTAAAAAATTGCATTGTTGATTTGCAATTCACAGTAAATGCATGTTTCCCATTTCTTTTGGAAAAAAAAGTCCTTGAATGAAATGAGAGAACATGAGCCAAAATTTCCACGTGACTTGTCTCAGAGTTAACTACCCAAACTAAGTACTAGCCTTAGGTGCTTACGTGCACCCTTGGGTTCCTACGTCCGTGTCTGCACTGAGAAAACTACTGGAATTCCCTTCAGAAAATTTGATTTTTCAGATTCAACCTGCCAGTTATTTCCTCTTGTTCATTTGCCCTCTTTTAGCAAAAAGTCTTACCCCATGCCACCATGCTTTTAACCTTTCTCATTCTACATCATCTATTGTAACCAAGCAGTCTGGTCTTAATTTTGCCTATTTAAATCACATTTCTCTTTTCTGGCCTTCATTCCTGCTAAATTATTTATTTTTCATTTTTGAAATTTCCACGAAACTGCACTGTGATTTGCTGGAATATAATGAAGCTTATTTCCCTCATGTCATCATTCCAGCTCTGTACTCTGGTTTTCTGTGCTTTTCTTTTTCTCTCCCATCCTTATGCTGGATACTTTTTGCAATCCAGTCAAAAACATTCTCCTTGTAGTATTATTTTGAAGCTCAGGTCTTCTTTTGACATGATTCTTCTCTCAATACTGTCTATTTGCTCCAAGCTCCTCCACAACATACAGACCTCTTTTCCCCTGCAAAATAAATCTGTGAGGTTTTTTGGTGGCTATGAATTTTCTCTTGTTCAGTTTCTCCAGAGGTTGCTACCAGTGGAAGCTGAAAAAAGTCTGTATAATAAAAGTGTGATTTGAAAGGTGTTTTAAAGTTCAACAGTAGTCTTTTTCTGGTGGTTTTGGGGGAAAAAAAAAAAACAAAAACAAAAACCAAACTTAATAGTCTTTTGGGTTTTTTTTTAAAAAGTCTGGAACCTACAACTTGGTCCTTCCTGTGAGCTGAGGGAGACATGGGAACTGAACCATTGCTTGCCCTGGAAAGGTGAAAACAAATAAGACAGGAATTACAGCTCCCTGCTGTCCAACCCCTGTCTAGACTGTGTCCTCACTGATCTCCCCTCTGGGGATGGAGTGGAGCCACATTATTTTCTCTTTCTCGTTCCCCTCCCACCTTCCTTTAGAAAGTGAGGTTATGTCTTCACTGAGAGGGAAAGTGTGCTGTAGTGTGGGTAATTACAGTCCATGAGCTATTCCTCTGTAAAAACACAGGCACTTGAGATTTGCCGTAAGGAAAACTAAACACTATCTAGTGTGGGTAAGGAGTGCGGAGGGCCAGCCGGGCCTAGCGGCCTCGCTGCAAACGCTCTGTGTGCTCTGCCTCTGCTGCTGGCTTTGGATGTAAGGTAATGAGAGCCTCATAGGTATTTTCCCGTTAAAAAACACTAGCTGACAAAACTAAACTTCTTTTACGCTGATGAAGACAAACGCGTAGAAAATTTGTGTTATTTTGTATTATGTGGATGTTTTCTTATAACAGAAAGGGGTACGTATCACATAGCCCCTCTTTTTGTTCAATTACCCACTGAGGCGAGCAAAGCAGAGCAAGGAAGGGAAGGGAAAACTGAAGTTTTCTGAAGAGTTGAAGTAGTCTAACGGCATACCAAAAGCAATCAAATCTGATGCATGTGCATTTCATTTATAATAAGTGTCATGAATTAGTAAGAAGTGTTCTGAAAGCACTGCCTGAGTTGACATGGTTGATTGAATACAAATCTGAGTCTAGAAATGTAGAAAAGCAAGAAGAATGTGGCACAGGAAAGGACAAGGATGAGGCAGAGAACAAGCCCAGTCCAATGTTACACGTTCTTATCGACGCCTCCGTTTCAGAGAGGCACTGCTTCCCAGATAGAACCAGAAGAAGAAAGACCTATACCAATTATGCACACCTCATCTGGCACACCAGATATTTCATGTCGCACACCTGAGGAACAATACTTTATGACCTGACAGCTCTAAAGCAGCTGCTGCATGCTGTATTGGCTCTGGGAAAATAGGAGCCACGACCTCTTGTCAAACCTACTGTGCAAGCCTGGGGTTTAAAACACTGCAGGCTAGTCCATCCAAGACTTCTCCTTCCAAATGAAACTATATTTTTCCAGCTCTGTGTTTGTTGGCAGAAGATAGACTATTAAAAATACTTTCATAGATCTGATTGATGTTTTGGTACTTTAAAGAAAATGTCATCTTTTTTTTTCATACAAACTCCAGATACTTACTGTTAATTATGAGTTTTGCTGTCCACATGACTTTCCAAGATACATGTTGTTTTTTTACAGCAAAAAAAAAAAAAAGTTATTTATAAGCAAGTGCATGCAAGCAGTCAAGTCAGTCAGTGCATCTACAGATGTTGAAATTGTCAAGCATCCAAAAAACCCTCTCATTTTGGACAAAAAACTTGTTTCTCACAGGAAAAAAAATTATTTTCATTGCTAAAATATTACCATCAGGATCTTTTCAAACAGTTGTATCAATTTCTTTGTATTCTGCTCAAAAGAAAAACTTTTCCACTGGAACAGACTTTATGTAAGAAAATATAAAGAATATGACCTAACGAGTTTGCTTGGAAAGGATGCTATTACTGAAAGTATTTATGTATGAGTAAGACTTTCAGTCCAGGAACCATTTTCCTTTGATCCTGTAGTGAAGTCAAATGCTATGTTTATTACATCAAATTTTTTTGCAATGGAAAATACTATGATGTGGTAAATCTATCATCATGGCTCAAAGGCTGGAACAGGAGAGAGCAGGAGAGGGTCTGTAAAAGGAAATAGCTCTAATTTACACTCAAATGCTAGCCAGTGAAAGAGAAAAAAAATCATGATAAATGGCTGCTTTAAAACTGGGGCTTTTTTGAAGCAAAATGTGCCCTTCAGTTGGTAGAGCTGCCTGTATAACCTTTCAGGATCATATCATCGCTTACTGCTGCCCGTGCGCAGCTATGCTGTCAGTTAATGCAAGTTCTCAATGTGGTTTTGTGCCCTATGAGCCAACTCTTGCCATTGAGCAACACACAGAGCTCATGTTGCCTCAGAACGCTCTCAGCAAAGCGCTGCGCTCCCCGTTATGTCACTAGCAGTTCTGCTCGATCACAGGAATTGCCTCCCTCCTCTTCTAGTAAGTTCCACTTTGTTCCCTTGTTAGCCAGATGATCTCTCTATTCATAAAGAAAGAAAAAGAATTTGTATTATTGCACGTAGAATGGGTAAACTGTCCATTCCTCAGTCCGTGTTTCTTAACATGGGTTAGAATATAAACAGAGCAGTTCTTATGTTCAACCCTGTTAAACACCAGCCTTTTTAGGGGTTTTAGAATTCCTCAGAATTCTTCAAATTTCAGTTGAATTTTGCTGTAGTTGTCTATAACCCTCCATGAAGAATATTGTCCTTGCCTGCATGCTACATAACTTTTACGGAGTGTCATACATCTGTTTCTCTTGTGTCATCTTAAGGGTTGTTTTGTCTTGATTTTTCTTTTGCCCTGTTCAGTGATGTGCCTGTAAAGCTATCATTGCTACTTTGGAACACAGCTGGGTCCATAATTTAAGAGAGCGACTCTCATTCTAGTTTTCCTGAATAAAGCCCATCCGTGATTAAGTACACTACCAAGCACAGTAAGCAAGAGGACCGTCACACTTGAAGCTGTGCACAGATGCACAACTCTGAGTTTCACAGGAAAACAGGAGCCCTGTTCCCTACTTCCTAAAAGCCCTTGGCATCACTGAAGCCATGGAAACTGGTCAGATGATAAATCCTCCTTCTGTGGAGTTCTCCCACGAAGTACCACAACTAGCAAGCTGTACTAGTGTGAGGACACTGGGAATGCAGGGTGGGGTATAGCTAAAAAGCTCTTCGTGTTTCAGCGTATCTTATGTTTGGGTTACTCACAGTTTAGAGCAGTGACATGTTGGGACCAATATAAACTGGGACAGAATCCAGCATAACATTAGGTCAGGATACAGACCACAGCTTTTCTGGATCCTACTGGGGAACGCAGAGTAACTGGGCCGGTATCTCTAAGCTACTGTTTTGGGAAATACAAATTCAGTAAAACTGACAATGTAGTGAAAACTCTGAATGTACAGCAAATGTTATATAAAACACGTTGTTAGCTAAGCCTATAGAAAAACAAGAGCCTGATGAGATACTCACAGAAAAAAATATTTTTATGAAACAGGTACAAGCTTTGGGTTGACACCTGCTCTGAAATATTTGGTGGTTTGGACATCTGTGCTGTTAAAGCTGTACACGGAAAGGATGGAAAAGATTATATTTTTGAGGTAAGCAATCCCACTCTTTTCACTGTATGCTTTTATATATTGCAAACACCCAAGTAAAGAACATTTTTGATAGTTAGGCACTGGCTTATTTGTGTTTCAGGAAAGGCTGTGTATTTTTGAGCAGTGTTTAAATCATAATACCAAGCCACATGCCCAAGTTAGTGGCAACACTTGCTGGAAAATGTAACCATATATATGGTAATGTCTTTTTGTGTTTGAGGAAATGTACACAAACTACAAAACAAAACCAAATGTGGATGTCACATTTTCCCAACCCTTATGATTTCTTTCCTGAGCAGGCTTACCAGTTTTTCCTGGAAGGCTTATAGATAGCACTATCCTAAGGGAACCCCAACAAAATTATACCTTTATATGGAAAGGGAAATTAAAAATGAAGTGGAAACAACTTTACTTTTTTTGAGCCTAAATATTATCTTTAAGATCTGATTCCTCATGAATCATTGGTTTCTGCTGTAGGTGATTTTGAAAAGGTTAAGATCTTCATTTACCTTAAGTTTATTATGGATAAATAGACCTTTGTCTGGCCATAAAATAAGCCATCATCACTTGCCTGTCACACAAATCAGGATTTCTTCAGCATCTTCCATGTTCTTAGAATTTTATTCATGAGGTAGGCAAGTATATTCAGAATCTCCCCACTCCAAAAGAGGTGGATATTTGCTAAAGCAGAAGTCAGAGTGTTTTTTCTAAACCATGAGACTAACCTGGAGATTTTGGATTAACCCTTTCTAGTTATTTGTGTCTGTTTATAACAGAAAAGCTTTGTAGAAGTAAAAATCTTTGTTTGTCTGAGTGTTAAACAGCTCTATGTATTCTATTGCAGTTTCACAAATTTGTTTATCACTATTGCAATTGTTAATAATCCCCAAATCACTCAATGGCACTTCAAAGGACAGAGCAGCTTGCAGCATTAAACCTTCAGCAAAACAAACAGAATTAATAAATGCCTCCTGAGGTGCTGAGGGTGATGTCAAGAATCCTGTTTCCACAGTCTGCCTGGCCAAATTATAACTTAATGGGTCTTTTGTATCAAAACTCACTGTAGCATAAAATTAAGGATTCCATACTAAACCTCTGTTGCTCCTTCATAGAGTGTAGCCTTTCCCCTCCACCGCACCCTGAAGTTCCTGGTAAATCTGTAATGCCTGACCCAATGAAATCTGACTGAGGTTTGACAGAGTGAAAGAAAAGCATTTTCTTCCTTCTGAAAACAGACCGCTCTGACTTCCGCTGATACAATATAGAGGAAATTCCTGGAAATAAGATCTGTCACCGGTGCTACTTCCTAGCTTGGCTGTAGCCACAGGTGGATCTCGGTCATTTCCACGTACTGGGAAGGTGTTGATGGCTGCTTATAAGCTGCTCTCCAGCAGCTGGGCTTGGGCAGGCTCCCCCATGCCCTCCGTAGGGAACTCCGCTGTTCCCAGAGCCCCTAAACATCTCGGAGGATGAGTCTCAGCATTTTCCACACATGCCCATTTACCTAAATTCATTGTGAGAAAGTTTGTGATTATTTGGCTGGCTTTAATCCAATAAATTTAATCCAAAACCTTTAAAATCATGTAGATTATTTTAAGATACAAGATCTTAGTTGTCTTACCTCATATGATAGTAGTTACAAACTGAAAGATTGCATGCACAAAGATGCAAAACTAGAGTAGGATTGCATTTAACAAGTGTATTCTTGTAAGAACTGGAAGTTTCAGACATAAACCAAAATTGCTTCTTATATACTGTAGCTAAAGCTAGTGTGTTGGTATCAACCTACGCTACTTAGTCCCTCCTACCATTCTTTTATTACCTACTTTCTTTTCATCCTGCTCTTTCTGTACAAGCACAGTTGGACATTTTCTGCTTCCAATGCACATGAAGGATGTCTCCTTTGTTTTAACAGCTGACACTTCTGTGGCATTCCTCAGGTTAGCAAATGCCTGTCAGACTAAATACACTTCACTTTCATTCAGTGAACTCGACTGTTTCCACATTTTTGATGTTGCACAATATTTCATATTTTTGAGTAAAGCCAGCAAGCATCATCAGCTTCCACTGAAGCTGGGTACCAAAACTAATTCCTGCATCATGCCTGGGATGTCTGTTGGGTAGGAGGAGAAGGGGGAGCAGTTTTTTGAAAATGAAATGGCCAGTGCAAATTATATAATGTACCAACATAGTACCTCATTTCCTGCTTCTGAACAAATACGCTAATTTTCCATGCCAGATAGAGTCGTGCTTTTAAAAAGATAGGATTCTAAGAACTGTAGGATACATCAGGAACTGGGTTTATAGAGCATTTTAAGTATGTACATAATAGATTGTTGCAATTAAAAGAAAGTGTGGATAGAAGCGTGATAACAGATTGCTGTTCTACAGAATCAGCTCAATTGTTTGGAAGATGGTAATGCTCATCAGCAAGAATATTTAGGATCTGTATAAGGCATTGAAATGTGGAATTGTTTGCAAAGTTCACATCCAACAGAACATCTGTAAAACTTATGCTCATTTGCTGCTGAAAAGCCATCTTACATCAACAGTTATGACACTATAATTTCAACATGTATTGCACTCTAATTCTATGATACAATGAAGAGTAGCAGACCGTCTGCACCAGTATAGGAAAAAATTTCACCTTTTGTGTGATTTCAACATGGGAAAATAAATGTGTTATTAAAACTAGCACGTACATGCTACAATCAAGAACCAGTAGCTGAGCAGGACTGTCGGTCTATAAATACTTGGTTTAAACTCCAGTTGCAGTCCTATACCATACTGA